>NC_138182.1:32151901-32751901 GCF_964194105.1 Spermophilus citellus
ACTGGAACACTCTTCCACCGGTCTAAATGGGCAGCTCAACATTTGTCCTCCAGAAAAGTAGGCCAAATCGGTTAATTTCCTAAGAGAAAGTGAAATCAGTTTTTTATTTGAAAGCCTCTAATGTTTAAAAGTTGGCAAAAGATTTATTTTTATTAAAAAATATAATTGTACACAATGTCCCCTAGGCCGGCAGTTTCCTGGGGGAAAATTTTCTGGTGGAGAATTCCACACTCAGTGGCCATTAGTGGTGGGTAATATGCACAGGTACCAGTCCCCATAGCTGAGCCAAAGTCTTAAGATAGACCACTCGACTTCCCAGCAGATTCCAATTCCTGTAATTTCCAAAGGAAGGAAAGGACAAAGTTAAGACTCACCACTTCTGGAAATTAAAGCCTACCAAAAACTAAAAAAATAAACATGGCAAATCTTTTATATGTATGTATGTGCATTTGTGTGTGTAGGGGGGGTTCAACTACATGTGCTTACATTGATGAATTTGTCATTTGAGAATGTTTTCTATATTCTTCCCCTATGCCTGATTATCATGCTTCTCCCTTCCTGAGAGACAATGAAGTTTGGTGAATCTATAACAGGAGATTTCAGAGCAAGTGTTAACAGTTCAGCAGAGATTGAAAAACAAAAATTAGACACCTCCAATAAAACCCAGAATTATAATCCACTTCCTTCTATCCCTGAAGCCACCCTCTGGCTGCAAGGTCTAATCATACTTTCAAAACTGTCAGCTTCATCTCAAAAGTGAAAAGTCTCTCTTAAAATCAGCCATCCTTTTGAACACATTTTCTCTGCCCAAATGTGAAAATAACCACTAGAGCCATTAAAAACTATTAGAGATGTTAGTTCTAGTTGGAAGAAAGCAGAGTATATAAACTCAGTCATCTGGGGAAACAGATTTGGGGCCTAAGACATCAGAGTGAGAGGATAAAAATTAAAGCAAAAGGAATCAAGGCTTTACACAAATAATTTTTAATGGTTGGTTTTTATTTATTGAGTTTCTCACAAGTCAGGAATAAATTGACATGATTCTTCTTTCGTTCTACAAAACTGATGGTCTTTCCTTACAACAGCCATGATAGGTTCTGAATATCCCTCATGGTCTGGTCTATTTTTATAGGGCACATAAACCTAGCACAAGAAGATGCTATTGACGTTTGGATGAGTTAGTCTTCTCAAGAAAGTGATGTTTTCCAAACGGCAATCCAATAAATGCTTGCATTTGCATATTTTTATGTTCTAATTCACATTCAACAATGCACCAGTATTGATAGCATATTAGTAATGGCTTTGAGAATAGGCTCTGGAGTCAGAGAAAACTCAGGTTCAATTTCATGGATGGGTAATGTACGTCACCTACTCAACGTTTGGAAATTCCCATTTCTTATAGAAAGAATGAAGATAATCTTGTACCTACCCTCTAGAAAGTTTGATGAGATAGTTCATGGGCTGGGGTCAGGCATGATATAAGGGTTCAGGAAGAGGCAAATAATAGCATACATCCCTTACATTAATGTTGGTGGAGCATAAACTTCCAAGATGATTCTCAGAAAGTCAATGATCATGGATGAGAAGGCAAAATAAATCAGCAATTTTCCAGTTGGTCTTTCCCTTGTACTACTTCAATAGAGAGAATTACTCTGTCTTACAGCTGTCAGATTTCAGACAACTGCAAGACTCTGGAACTGCAGTCAGCACTAACCGAAGCACATGGAAATAATGTTCTCTTCCCCCCTGTACATTTTCCATTTTTTCTTTTATATGTGAAGAACACAGTGCAATAACTGAATTAATATAAGCTATCTCCTTACATCCCCTGAAAATCATATTCTTTTCAAGTGCTTGACAAGTAGGCGACTGAACACTCCCTCCAGGCTGAAACATTTGTCCACGCCAATCATAACTTCCTTGATGACAAAGGAAATGAGATCCAAGCCGGAACTGCCACAGTGAACAGCAATTCAGAACCTCGAAACCATAAAAAAAGGCATAACCATTCAACGTAAATCTCAAATTTGAGGTTTTCTCCTTGTTTGTCACTTAGACAAACTTCAATGGGTCATTCACATGTTTTAAGTCTGACTCTAACATTAAGTCTCATCAGATATGAAGGCAGTTAATTACCATATGCAGTAGTTATGGTTATAAATGTGTTTAAAGAAAATCATCACCATAATTTAATTTCTAAAGTAATTAAGCCATAAAATTCTTTTTTTCACTATTGTAATGTTATACTGCTCTTTGGTATCCAAATACATGAGTTGTTGACAAAAGTTTTTGAATATGAGAAATGACATGATGAAATTTGGGGTGCACAATTCAACACATAGGAATATCCTTCACTATGCTATGTGTCACACTGTGCACCCTACATTTCATATGTTGAATTACTAATCCTCATCATTAAGAATATGGTCTTATTTGGAAATAGGCTCATGGTAGATGCGATTACAGACAAAATCATTCTGGAATTGGGTGAACCCTAATCCAATATGGGTGTGGCTTTATGAAAAGGGAAAATTTGGATATAGCTATGCACAGAGGAAGAATGCCATGTGGAAATGAGGGCAGAGATCAGAGCGATCCTTCTCTAAGGCAAGGAACATCAGAGATGGCCAGTAAGCACCAGAAGCCAGGGGACAGGCATGCCCCTTTCAGCCTTCAGAAGTACCTTGACCTCAGAGTACTGGCCTCCAGAAATGTGACAGAATACATTCTTGTTTTTTAAGCCACCCAGTGTGTGTACTTTGTCATACAGGAGTCTAATCAGACTGATATAGGTGTGCATTTCTCATGCACACAAAAGCATAGAAAAACAAAATTTTCCTACAAAATACTCATCACATTTTGACTAGAAGGATAAGAAGGAATGTTCAACATCTAACAGATGATTAAACTGAAACACGGAGATTTTTAGTAACATCAGCTGTTAATAGCTTCACTTTTCCATTGACCTTAATAAGTTCTAGGAGTTTTAGTGACAAATTCTAAAGCTGAGGTCATTCTTTTAAAACTTACTATGTAAGTTCTGCTAAACTGAAAGAAAGGCAAACACAGGGTTCTCATTTATGAGAGTTATTATTTATGCCTCAATAAATTGTTCTTGATTGGATTGTTAAGACCCTACATTATCCAAACTCTTTCTCTTTGTCTTTTCTGTTTTGTTCATTGTTAATTGTTTTACATTTTATATACAGAATAGTAAATTAAGAACAGGAAGCCTTTATGGGACGCCTCCTTGGCTTAGGGAGTCCTGACAATATCCCAGAATAAGCCAATAAGAGACGGGATCCCTGGACTGTGGCAAATCAATTAAAACTGGGTTCTTCTAATTGGACTCTACAAATCACTCATGGTGTGATCCTCACATGTCCGAAAGCCAGTTTTGTCTTGAGATGAGAGTTCATACTAGAGGGGCAAGGCCTCTTCTAGCTCTTGCTTCATAATTTCAAAGGGAAATCTGGGATGCAAATGTTTATTGCAAGCCTATTATGCCCAAGGAACTGAATAGAAATCGCAGCATTATCACTGCATTAAAGAACTTCTATGGTGAGTAATGATGAAAATATAACTAATTCTACATCGTGGGATATCTGTTATTAAGTATTTTGATAGGAGAGAAGACCAAGATGAAGTTTTATTTAGCCATGTTTTGTGAACCTAAAAATGGGGATTGTCAAGAATTGATTTTATACTGTGAAGTTAAAGGTTATTCCTATATTTTTGCACATTCTAGTCAGTGATAACAGAACAACAGTGTTGTATGTGTTTCTAGAACCTTATTCTAAAAATAAGCAAATCATTACCACAATAGTACAACAATTTGAGAAAAACCCCTTTTTAAAATTTTTAGATGAAAAAAATAATACTTTTAGAACCAGGAAATAGTAAAGTATTACTACTTTCCTCAGTTAAACCTGAGGAAGATCATTCTTTTTTAGATTAAAAAATACTTTTAAAAATGTAGTAACATCCTCTCATATTAAATTACAAGAAGATAATTGGGATTAATAATGAATTATTATGGTTCATTTTGTCCACAGAATTCTGGAAAGAAATTAAATTTAGAAGATAAGGGGATGTCTAAAATTGCAGAACTAAAGACATTCAGGAGGGATATTCTGTGAAGTGCCAGGTTTTGAGAATTTATAATGTTGGGTTTTAAGGGAGAAAAAAATACTTTTTTATTATTTATTTATTTATTTATTTTTTTTATTGGTTGTTCACAACATTACAAAGCTCTTGACATATTATATTTCATACATTAGATTGACATGGGTTATGAACTCCCAATTTTACCCCAAATGCAGATTGCAGAATCACGTCAGTTACACATCCACAATTTTACATAATGCCATATTAGTGACTGTTGTATTCTGCTACCTTTCCTATCCCCTACTATCCCCCCTCCCCTCCCCTCCCATCTTCTCTCTCTACCCCATCTACTATAATTCATTTCTCTCTTTGTTTATTTTCCCATTCCCCTCACAACCTCTTATATGTAATTTTGTTTAGCAATGAGTGTCTCCCTTCATTTCCATGCAATTTCCCTTTTCTCTCCCTTTCCCTCCCATCTCAAGTCTCTGTTTAATGTTACTCTTTTCTTCCTACTCTTCCTCCCTGCTCTGTTCATACTTGCTCTCATTATATCAAAGAAGACATTTGGTATCTGTTTTTTAGGGTTTGGCTAGCTTCACTAAGCATAATCTGCTCTAATGCCATCCATTTCCCTGAAAATTCTATGATTTTGTCATTTTTTATTGCTGCATAGTACTCCATTGTGTATAGATGCCACATTTTTTTTATCCATTCGTCTATTGAAGGGCATCTGGGTTGGTTCCACAGTCTAGCTATTGTGAATTGTGCTGCTATGAACATCGATGTGGCAGTGTCCCTGTAGCATGCTCTTTTAAGGTCTTCAGGGAATAGTCCGAGAAGGGCAATAGCAGGGTCAAATGGTGGTTCCATTCCCAGCTTTCCCATGAATCTCCAAACTGCTTTCCAAATTGGCCGCACCAATTTGCAGTCCCACCAGCAATGTACAAGTGTACCCTTTTCTCCACATCCTCGCCAGCACTTGTTGTTGTTTAAATTCATAGTGGCTGCCAATCTTACTGGAGTGAGATGGTATCTTAGGGTGGTTTTGATTTGCATTTCTCTGACTGCTAGAGATGGAGAGCATTTTTTCATGTACTTGTTGATTGATTGTATATCCTCCTCTGAGAAGTGTCTGTTCAGGTCCTTGGCCCATTTGTTGATTGGGTTATTTGATATCTTATTGTCTAGTTTTTTGAGTTCTTTGTATACTCTGGATATTAGGGCTCTATCTGAAGTGTGAGGAGTAAAAATTCGTTCCCAGGATGTAGGCTCCCTATTTACCTCTCTTATTGTTTCTTTTGCTGAAAAAAAACTTTTAAGTTTAATTAAGTCCCATTTGTTGATTCTAGTTGTTAACTCTTGTGCTATGGGTGTCCTATTAAGGAATTTGGAGCCCGACCCCACAATCTGTAGATCTGAGCCAACTTTATCTTCTATCAGACGTAGAGTTTCTGATTTGATATCAAGCTCCTTGATCCATTTTGAGTTAACTTTTGTGCATGGCGAGAGAAAGGGATTCAGTTTCATTTTGTTGCATATGGATTTCCAGTTTTCCCAACACCATTTGTTGAAGATGCTATCCTTCCTCCATTGCATGCTTATAGCCCCTTTATCAAATATAAGATAGTTGTAACTTTGTGGGTTAGTCTCTGTGTCCTCTATTTTATACCATTGGTCCACCCGCCTGTTTTGGTACCAGTACCATGCTGTTTTTGTCACTATTGCTCTGTAATATAGTTTGAAATCTGGTATCGCTATACCGCCTGATTCACTCTTTCTGCTTAGAATTGCTTTTGCTATTCTGGGTCTTTTATTTTTCCATATGAATTTCATGATTGCTTTATCTATTTCTACAAGAAATGCCGTTGGGATTTTGATTGGCATTGCATTAAATCTATAAAGAACTTTTGGTAATATCGCCATTTTGATGATGTTTGTTCTGCCTATCCATGAACAGGGTATATTTTTCCATCTTCTAAGATCTTCTTCTACTTCTCTCTTTAGGGTTCTGTAGTTTTCATTGTATAAATCTTTCACCTCTTTTGTTAGGTTGATTCCCAAGTATCTTATTTTTTTTGAGGATATTGTGAATGGAGTGTTTTTCCTCATTTCCATTTCAGAAGTTTTGTTGCTGATATACAGAAATGCCTTTGATTTATGCGTGTTGATTTTATATCCTGCCACTTTGCTGAATTCATTTATTAGTTCTAGTAGTTTCTTTGTAGACCCTTTTGGGTCTTCTAGGTATAGAATCATGTCATCTGCAAATAGTGATAATTTAAGTTCTTCTTTTCCAATTTTTATGCCTTTAATTTCTTTCGTCTGTCTAATTGCTCTGGCCAGTGTTTCGAGAACTATATTGAATAGAAGTGGAGATAGAGGGCATCCCTGTCTTGTTCCGGATTTTAGAGGGAATGCCTTCAACTTTTGTCCATTCAGAATGATGCTAGCCTGAGGCTTAGCATAGATAGCTTTTACAATGTCAAGGTAAGTTCCTGTTATCCCTAGTTTTTCTAATGTTTTGAACATAAAGGCATGCTGTACTTTGTCGAATGCTTTCTCTGCAGTATTGTGGTGAGAGGGGCCTGGCTAGAGAAAAAGTGGGAAGTGACTAGACACAAGAGGAGGCCCTAGACACTCAGGATTGGAGACTCGCCCAGTCTGGGAGGAGCTGCTGCACAGTGATTGGTTCCCGCGTATTGACAGGAGAAACTTGACCTGGTGGGCACAGCGCCATCTACTGGAAGAGAAGTTAATCAAACTCTAAGACTGCAGTTATTAGGTTTTTTTTTCTTTTTCTTTTCTCCTTTTTTTTTTTTTTTTGATTTAGGTTTTTCTTTCATTTTCATTTTTTTCTTTCTTGTTGTTTTATTAATTTTTTTTTACAAAATATTTTTTAAATTTTTTTTCTACTAATTTTAACTTAAATTTTTTTAATTATTATTATTATTTTTTTTAAATCTTTTTCTTTTTTAGTTCCTATTCTTTTTCTTCTTTAGTCTTCTCATTTTTCTTATCCCCCCTTTTTTCTTGAATTCTACCTGCCTACTCTCATTCTCTTTAGAGACTTCTTCCCTTCCCTTCAAATACCTTTCCTCCCAAGCATCAAACTAATTTATAGGAGTAAACAGTAACTCAGCAGTCAAACAGAACAAGAAACAACATGAGCAGCTTCAAAAAACAAGGAAGAAAAGGAGTACAAACAACGCAGGACAGCCTAAATATTCAGGAGGACCTAGAGTCATCAGAAAAATGGTCATATAAAGAACTCAAGGAACACCTAAGACAGATGGAATGGAACCTTAAAGAGGATACAAGACAGCAAATTCAAGCAGCGAAAGAACACATTGAGAATGCATTTCACAAACAGATAAAAGAAGAAGTTAAGCATCTTTATCAGGAGATAGAGTCTATAAAAAATAATCAAACAATAATTCTAGAAATGAAGGAAACGATAAACCAAATTAAAAACTCAATTGAGAGTATCACTAACAGAGTGGAGCAAGTAGAAACCAGAACATCAGATAATGAAGACAAAATACACCATCTTGAAAAGAGTCTAGCCAAAAATACTTTTTTAAATTTTTCTTTTTTTTTTTAATAGTTGACAGACCTTTATTTATTTATTTATTTATGTGTAATGCTGAGAATCGAACCCAGTGCCTCACACATGCTAGGCAAGTGTGCTACCACTGAGGCCGCAGCCACAGCCCCAAGAAATAATTCTTATTAACAATGAAACTATAAGAATTATAGGAGCCAATGTTTTGTAGAAGAGGAAATGAACATGAAAATTGCATGAGTGCATGATTTCAGAATTCACACAAAGTGCCAAGGCTTAAAACCTCCCATCTTCCTTTCCTTTTGGCAGTCTCACTTGTACCCAAGTCTCTGCCTTCATGATACCATTAAATCAACTAACCAAATTACACCAAGGCAGGAGGCCGGAAATATGTATTTGCATCTTATAAATTCCAATCTTTGCAAATGACCTGCTAGAACATATTTTTTTTTCGCTTGCATCCAAGTTTTCCTACATACCAAAAAACCTTAAGCATCAAAAAGAAACATTCTCAAAAGCTATGACTTCCAAGAGTTTCATAAACTGGGATGCATGAGCCAAATCTGGCCCTGCGGCCATTTTTATATGCAGCCTATGAAGTAAAAATGGTTTTCACATGAAAATGATTGAAAAATTTTCAAAATAAGAACCATATTTTTCATCAGGTGAAAATGATAGGAAAATCAAATTTCAGGGTCCATGAACACAATATTATTGGAACACAACCCCACTCATTTATTTATGTATCATCTACAGCAACATTTGAGGTAAACTTCAGTTTGAGTATGGTGTTATATCTCAATATCCTCTGGAAATTGGTTCCAGATCCCCCTCTTGGATTAAAAATTCTGCAGATGCTCAAGTCTTTTATATAAAATGATGTAGTATTCACATCCTACTGAATGCTTCACTCATGTCTGGATGACTCATGATATCTAATACTTTGCAGTTCCCATGCAAACAACTGTAGTATATTGTTTAAGGAATAATGACAAGAAAACAGCCTATAAGCATTCAGGACAGGTGTAATCCTTTTTTGCTCCCTGAATATTTTCTGTGTTTGGTGAATCTGCAGATATGGAGCTCATGGACACAGGAGGGCCCACTGTAATTCCAACAGTGACTGTATTGGCAAAACAAAGCCTAAAATATTTTCTATCTGACCCTTTTCAGGAAAAGTGTGCCCATCCTGGTTTGCCTCAGCGTTTAAGTTGTTTTGACATAAAATCGGCACGTTGCTCTCAGACCCTAGAAGACATGGTTCTGGGATCAATTTTCTGGGATCCTTCTCCAGCTAACAGTCTTCTGAACATAGTATAGGCACTCATGAAAGCTTCATACATGATGCTAATAATTTTTTTAAGTAGGTGCACAGAGCTATCTATCAGAGTTAAAGGAATGTTCCTGTCCAAGACAGTAAATTGCTGCTCTGTTCTGATCAGTAAGTCGGGCTGGGCATGCTCTCACCATCTGTACACATGACCACTGAATGCAAAGGAGCAGCCCCTCTGATTCTCTGACTCACATTTAAGGGAATTAAGACAAGCATCTGGAGGTTGTGTGCTGTGTGCACATGGCCCTCACTCCCTCTGATGCCAACATGCTCTTTCTTAGCCAAATTTCATTCACTTGGTTGTTAGTGGTGTTTCCACATTTAAAAATATTTACCTCTTTAGGGATCTCAGCTTACAAGTTGCTGTGCAAAGCACAGAAGGAAATTCCTGTTCAGGGAAACCTTAAAATGTCCTCCCATGAAGGAAAATTCATTAGACAGCAGCTAAAGAATAGTTAAGAATCCACTGATGGCTCCCCTCTTCCCGGAGGGCTGGCTGGTAGCCCCTAAGAATTAATCTGTACTGAGTCCCTGTTTTCAAATCACCTTCCACTCTCTGAAGTTCAGGAAGGGCACTTGCTTTCTTCTCTCTTTCTCTTTACATCATTTTCTTTTGTGCTGTACCCAACCTTAGAAATACTGTCAGAACCATGTAGAATTAAGAATGACCAAAATATTCTAGACCAAGAACACTAAAAAGATATTGTAAGAGATTTGAAATTTTAATCCCAGAAAGAGGAAAGCCATTGAGGGGATTCATAGAGGACTGAAACAGTAATACTGGAGTTAAGGAAAGGTGGAGGAATAGAGAACACAAGGTGAATCTGAAGCTTAATTTTGCTGGGTACAAGATTCTTGGTTGGCACCCATTTTCTTTCAGAGCTTGATATATGTTGTTTCAGGACCTTCTAGCTTTTAGGGTCTGTGATAAAAAACTGCCATTATCCTTATTGGTTTCCCCCTATATGTAATCTGATTCCTTTCTCTTGTGGCTTTTAAAATTCTCTCCTTATTCTGTATATTGGGCATTTTTATTATAATGTGCCTTGGTGTTGTTCTGTTGTGATTTTGTACATTTGGCATCCTATAGGCTTCTTGAATTTGGATTTCCAATTCATTCTTCATGTTTGGAAAGTTTTCTGATATTTTTTCATTGAACAAGGTGAAAGGAAAATTTTAAAACCAAACACAAGAAACATGAAGAACTTTCTGAAAATATAATTTACTTAAAAACTGAAATGGTTTGCCACCCCTTAGGATGCCACTTTTAAAAAAGGAAGAAAATAACAAGTGTTGATGAGGATGCAGAAAAATTGGAACCCTTTGTGCCATTCATGAGAATGATAAATGGTACAGCTATCATGGAAAACAGTATGCTGAATCTTCAAAATATTAAGCACAGAACTTCCATAATCCTACAATTCCACTTCTGGGTATATACCCCAAATAATTAAAAGCAAGGCCTGGAACAGACACTTGTGTATCCATGTTCATATCAGCATTTGTAATAGTCAAAAGATGGAAGCATATGTCCCTCAATGGATGAAAGGATAAACAATATGGTATATCATACAACAGAATATTATCCAGCCTTAAGAAGAAGGAAATACTGATTGGTGCAATGCCACAGATGAACCTTGATGGCATGATGTTAAATGAATAAGCCAGTCATACAAGGACAAATATCATATGGTTTCCCTTATGTGAAGTACTTAGAGTAGTCAAATTTACAGAGACAGAAAATAGAACAGTAGTTTGAAGGGGCTGGAGTGAAAGGGAATGAGAAGCTGTTGTTTGATGGGCACAGAGTTTAAGCTGTAGAAGATGAAAATGCTCTGGAGATTGGGGTTGGTGCCCATGTATTGTGAATACACTTAATGCCACAGAACTGTATACTTAGTAATGGTTAAGATGGTAAAAATTTAGTTATGTATATTTTACCACAATTAAAAATGAAAACTAAAATTGGCTTCCAAGAAAGCATTGGTACACCCACCTTGTCAGACAAAATTGTGTTAGATCCTGGTGAGAGAGCAGGAATTCAGCAACATATACATAAGCGGGCAGGTTTTATTGAGCCAGGCATGGTGGCCTATGCCCCTAATCCTAGCTACTCAGGAGACTGAGGCAGGAGGATCACAAGTTTTGAGACCAGTCTGGACAACTTAGACCTTGTCTCAAAATAAAATTTTAAAGAATGAGCTAGGGATGTGGCTCAGTAGTAGAGCACTGCCGAGCATGAGCAAGGCCCTTGACTCAATCCTCAATATGACACACACTCACACACACACACACAAAGTTTCTTTTATTTATTCCTTAGAAAAAGGAAAGAAAGGGGGTGGAAATTATGTTTAAGATGGTAGATGCAAAAGAGTGACCAACTTGTCCTGATTTGCCCAGAAGAGTGGGATGCTACCAGCTGTAGCCCTGTAAGTACCAGCCCCCAGATCTGTGTCTGCCTGTCCCATGTGCTATTCCAAGATTTCTCAGACTCTCCTCAGGCACCGAGAGCCAGGAAGCAAAGAGGAAACTGATTGGGAACATCCACCCAAGCCTGATGCTCTCCACCCACCACCTCCCCTCAAGTCTCAGGACCTCTGAAGGAGGACACTGTTGAGCTAAGGGCATATTTCACAGAGATATCTTCCCAGGCAGCAGGGTAAAGGTAGGACATTCTGAAAAGAGGAGAGAGGACACTCCTTGGTCAGGAGCTGACTCTGGACACTCAAGTTCTGCCTTCCACTCTGCTCCACATCAGCTCCCCAGGTCCAGGAGGTTGTGAACATGTCCCAATCTCAGATATTCTCAGAGGTACCCTGAGCAGTGTCAGCGTCTATGCACTCTGCTACAAAGTCACCATTGCTTTCTGGCCCTGACGGTATTATGTTAAATGAATAAGCCAGTCATATAAGGACAAATATCATCTGGTTTCCCTATGTGAAGTACTTAGAGTAGTCAAATTCTGAGAAGTCAGCTCTTCAACAAGCTGGACAATGGATTCTTAGGCAAGAAAGAGAACCAACCACTGCTTTGAGGTTTGACCTTTTTATGCATGGAGGTCACAAAAGTAGTCCCCCAAGGGAAAGCGACTGGCCCTGGGGTCTTCTTGGGGTTTTATATAAAGTGGTCACTGTAGGCCAGCTGGGAGCTGCTAGAATGTTGAACATAAGCTTCAGATGACATTGGGACAGGCTTTTCCTATCCTTACCCTACCCTGTTCCCTGTACTATTCATATTCTCTCTCTCTCTCTCTCTCTCTCTCTCTCTCTCTCTCTCTCCCCCCCCCTCCCTCCCTCCTTCCCTCCTTCTCTCCCTTCCTCCCTCCCTATTTTATAATTTTTGTATTGCATTGTTTTGTTTCATTTTTAGCCAGGCTACACTGTATTTCAGTCCTGCTATCAGAGACCCATAAAAGGCAAAATTTAGTGTGTATAATCGTAACCCTAAAATCTATAGATTCATTTTAAAATCATTAAGACAAATAGTCTGAATAGTTTTTACAAGTATAATCACTAACAAACAAATCCAAACTCTATCCACACAGTGTGTTGGAAGTTTGCTAAACCTTACCACCTCTTGTCTGGCCTGAACAAAGGGTGACTTGGCCTAAGGCTCTCTGTATTCACAGAGAGATGAAATCATCTTATATTAAAAAGCAAATCTGGAAAATAAGGAAAACAGATGCTTATGGCTTCGACAGGTCTAGATGATTAAATTGGAACAAATACCAAGCCATATTAAATAAACTTGGATGATAATATAACATGTTGTAAGTTGGGGAAAATAAAACTCCAAAGAATATACGTAGAACTTTGACCTCAAAAGCAATTCTGGAGCTGTATTTAATGTGAAAGAATTTGTCCTCATAAGAAAACCATATAATATAGATGCTGAGGATCAATATATATAAATATATATATCTATGCTCAACATATATATTTTAAAATATGCTTATATTATATATAAATAAATATATTTATAATATATAAATAAATATATTTATATACAAGTAAATATATACATATATTTATATATAAAATGTATTTAAAATATGTATACATTTAAGACTATATGTATATTTAAAAATATATAATATATATACACAATAAGGTTATGAAACACTTTTATTTAAATCTCAAAATCAAAAGCAACCTTTCTTTTAAGCCATTAGGCAATAAATTTAATAAATACTTCCTATGGTTAACTTGAAGGTGCCCCCACTGGTCTATAAAAGATAAACTTTAAAGGAAAGATGTAGGTACAAAGCTCAAGGAAGAAGGATCCTTGAGTGGCTTAGAACCCTTAGCCCTCTGTAGACAGCACCTTCATCTACCTCCTCATCTAGCAGAATTTCCATTTGCTTCCCTTTCCTGAATACTCACTGAGGCTGCCCCTATTTTCAATGACTATTGCCTACAGTATTTAGCAGAAAGTCAAATTAGCATGAACAGCTCACAACATTGAAAATACAACAACATTTCATTGTGGCCCACATGACAATTGATGGGAATTTCTCTGAAAGTCAATTATAAGGTTGCAGCTGAAATTCTTTTCTCACAAAGGTGGGTTGCAAGTTCAGATATATCCAGGCTGTTCCTGATTTGCAAATAATTCTTTCAGTCTTGCTGGATTATAGATCCTACTTTCTAAGAGAAAACAAAATTGAAAAAGTAAAAATATCACCACATGGACTGGGGTTGTGGCTCAGTGGTAGAGCACTTGCCTCGCATGTGTGAGGCACTGGGTTCAAATCTCAGCACCGCATATAAATAAATGAATAAACTAACGGTCCATCAACAACTACAAAAAACAATATTTAAAAAAAAATTTAAAAAAGAAAAATTCACCTCACCTAGATCAAGTGTAGAGGATATCTCTACTAATAACTGCCTTTTGCTTCACACTATAGGAAATTTTTCCTGGGGATTGTTACCAACTGTCCCAAACCCTATTCCTAACCAACCAGCCAACCAACAGGAAAACAAAACACTTCACAGTTCAAAAGAAAGCAAAACCTCTTGTGTGAGATTCTCTGGGTCTAGCATAAAAATGCTACAAGGTAGAAGAAGTTAAAAAATAGGGAAATTACCATACTAAGCAGCAAGTGCATAGTGCCTCAGGATGTTCACTTTTCTTGCACAATAAGGAGCACAGTTTTGGAGCCAGTAGCTGGGACACATCAAGTGAAGTGTCTGAAGTCGTGTTTCCATAGATGGAAGGTACATGGACTGAATGGTAGACCTCAAAAAGATATGTATGAGTACTAACCACTGGTACTGTAGACGTGACTTTATTTGGAAATAACTAAGGATCTTGAGATGAGTTCATCCTAAATTAAGTGAATTGACTCGAACAGTGACAAGGGATATAAAAGAAGACAGAGAAGAGAAAATCATGTAAAGATGGAGACAGAGATTGGAGTGATGTCAATGTGGCCACAGCCACGGAACTCACAATCCTACTAAAATCTTGATTTTAGATTTCTGGCTTTGAGAGCTGTGGAGAATACAGTTCTGTAGTTTTGAGTCAAGAGTGTGGTCCTTTTTTATGGCCACCCTAGGAGATTCATCCAAGGTGCTCTCCTGGTGGTGCACATCCCCTCAGGCGCCTAATGAACAAAAACCAGTGGCAACTTAGCTGTTTGCTGTCATCTGGATGTTGTGTCTCCCCAAAATTCATATGCTAAATCTCACCCACAACGTGATAGGTTAAGAGGTGGGTCCTTTGGTAGGTAATTAGGTTTTGAGGGAGGAGCCCCTAGGAGTGAGTTAGTGCCCTTCTGAGGGAGGCCCCAGAGCTGCCTTTCCCCTTCCACCAAATGAGGACACAGTGAGAAGGTGCCATCCATGAGCCAGGAAACAACCCTTCATCAGACCACTTATCTGCCAGCACCTTGATCTTAGACTTCTCCAGCTCTGAAATTGAGAAGCAAATTCTAGTTGTTTAAATCCACCCAGTTTATTGTATTTTCTTATAACATTTTCTAATGACTAAGACATTGCTTGAGAATTCTCTGTCTTAAGCAATTTTTCCTCTCCTCTAGGGACTGAGACCTTCATACTTTTTTTTTTTTTTTTTGTAAAGCCCGCCTAGTTTTCCTCAGCTTTATGAATCTTCCTTAATCCTTTTTTTTTCCTCCATGGTTCCAGTCACAAATAATCCTGGAGGTAATATCAGATCAAAATGACCCACTTCCCCACATGGAGACCATTCATTTTGCTTTCATGTATGGGCGTCTCATTTTTTTTTTTTTTTTTTGGAAAGGATTTTTCTAACCAATCCTGCTTCTAATATTTTGTCAAATAGTAAGACTAGTTAATTTCATGGGTTTTTTTTGTTTTGTTTTGTTTTAAGAGGTCTGTTTATTTTTATTATTTTTATTAACTGTATTAATTACACATATTAATGTACATTTTTATATTTTCTAATATTATAGAATTTAGGCTAAGGGACAATTGGTGGGATAAGGAAGCAGAAAGGGTAGCCTTGTGTCAATGCTCTAAATGTCAATCAAAAATGTCAATCTACACTGAGACCAATGGAAGAACAGAGATGAGAATAGGTGGCCTGTCAACATCGTAGGTCAGGGGAACAACATTACAGAGAAAGGGTTTCAGAATAACAGAGAAAGTAGTTGCACAGTCATTGAAGTAACATGCTTGATAAACAAGAGCAGATACCACACGGATATACGAAGTTCAGCTAAAATGAAAAGTGAGTCCCCACATCATACAGCTCAAACAACCAAAAGAAGCTCTGAGATTTCCATTCTTGTCCACACCAGCACAGTCTTGTTACCATTTTTTTTTTAATGGATGTTGGCAATGAGCTAGGCAGAGAATGATTGATAGATTGATTCTGATGTAACCAGAGAGAAGAGAAGAATTAAAAGTGAGCTCCTTGGATCCCAGACAGGAGCCCCATGGTTTGGAATAACATATACACATTTGCTCTTATTTGAGTCTGAGTGATGTAATACTGAAGCTGAGGCCCAGAGCTTGATGAAGCTCCCATGAGAGCTTATGAGAATTGAGAAGACCTGTGCTGCGATCAAGAAGCCATAACAAAGACACTCCAGGGGCCCCACACTGGGCTCTGGTGCTGCCAAGATGACACTGTGATGAAACCCCATCCCTGCGCCTCCCTTCCATTTGGCACACAGACAGGGGTCAAGTTACAAACCTCTCCTGTCTCCCTCCAACTAATAACAGTCCTACCTTGGACTTCCTTTCTATGTCCAGACAAACTCTCTGCAATATTTCCCTGCCTGCACCCCCAGGAGCCTCTCCTTTTCCAACAGCAGACTTAAAGTCCTCACCCACAGACTTGGATGCTTGCCTTCTTCCCAGGGATCAGCTACTTCTCCATCCTTTGGCCTTGGTGCTTTGCTTCAGCACCAGTGCACCTCAAACCCAACCTGTGCACAGCCTGGACCACATGCCTCTCCTCCTTCTCCCCCTAATGTCCTACACGTGGCTCCCCAAACATCTGTCAGCAAATTCTTCCCTCATGTAGATTCCTTATTAACCCATCAATCAACAATCTGACATGAGATATTGGCTGCCTACTAAGTGCTCAACTCCTGGGTGTATGTGTGTATGTAGAAACAGACACACACACATAGTAGTCAATTAGTATTTGCTAGTTAATTTACAAATAATTAGGATGGGGTTGGGATAAAGTCTTCAGTGGCCCAAAGGAGGCATTCTGCCTTGCTATGGTGTGGACTTCTGGCTCACTGTAGGCTACCAAACACACCAAAGTGACAAGGAATAGGTGGTACTTTAGTCAGCTGGCAAGAAGACTGGGGACACCAGTGACACAGAGCAAGAAGGAAGCAGTGATGAGCCCTGGGTCCAAAAGACAGCTGGAGGTAGAAACAAGGGACTTGTGCTTACTTTGATGTGGGAAATTAAGAAAAAGGAGGTCAATTCATGGACTCACATGGCTCAAGAACATGGAAACTGACAATCCTCTGCTGCAGTCCTGACTTTTCTTCTCTTTATCCAGTGAATGTCACCAGCCACAAAACCAGCAGTCCCCAAACTGAGCAAATGCATAATGTTCCCACCTTTCAACATTTGCTCTGCCTCCTGTCTTCTGGTGATGTCACTATTAATCCACTTGTCCAAGTCAGTCCCAGGACATTCTGAGGTCCACATCAGAGAAGCTTCCCCCAAACAAGACACAGAAAGAAAGGTGGGAAGGGATGCAGAAAAGCAGGCAATGGGGGAACCAAGAAGGAGAGGCAGTGGGAAGAGAGGTGGTCAACTGAAAGATGCAAAGCCTTCTCTAGGTTACCCAATTGGGGGTACAGGAGAACCCAGGAAAAGACTTTCAATGGAGTGCCACCTGCAGAGGCCAGCCAGCTGGGGAGTAAAAGAGAAGATAACACCACTCACTCTGAGAAGCTTGGACCCTGTTGCTTGCAGGTTTTTGCTCCCACCCAGAAAGACCTCCCCACATGCTCATGCTTCATTTAATCCCTGAGGACCCAGCTCAAGAGTCTCTTCTGGGGCACACTCCCAGCACCCCTTTATCTTCCCAAATTGGGCCAGATGTGCCTGAGCCATCCTATAGGACTCACTGGGCTTTTCTCTGCCAGGGCACATACTTCATTATATTGCAATGGTCCTCTTTCTTCTCTGATCTTGGAACCATGGGTAAACATCATTGTGTCCAAATTCTGTGTCCAACACATAGTCCAGTGCCTGGCAAAGAGATGCTCAAAGAGGGTTCAAGAGATGAATGAATGAATGAGGAGAAAACAGAACGTAGATGCTTCACTGAAAAACTTGGATGAGAAAAGGAAGAGATAGCTGAGCAGATAGGACAGGAAGGGCCAAGGAAGCCTGTGTGTGGAGGAAGGAGGAACATGAACCTACTCAAAAGCTAAAATGAGGGAGGAGACAGAAAGAGATTGAAGATACCAGGAGGGGGGAGAAATGGCTGGTTTGGGGTTCTAGGGGAGAAGGAACTGTGGGCACAGGAGTAGGAGCCAGTTTGGAGTGGGGGAGAGGAGCCCTCCCCTCTGAGACTAGAAGAGAAGGATGATGGAGGTGAGGTTGAGGAGGGGGAGGGGGGGACAGTCAAGTTGAATGAGCTTCTGTGTGGTTACCTCGTTTTTCTGCATGAAATAGGAGGAATGGTCATACACAAAGTAGCAAATAGAAACATAAAAACAGAAAAAAAATTAGAGAAAATGACAAAAGTTCAGAATAACTTCCCAGGCAAGCATTCCTAACATAGAGGGAGCACTTGTTATATGCTGGGTGTTAAATGGCCGAGTTGTGTCACCCCATTCCCAAATTCATAACTTGAAATCCTAACCCCCAGTAGAAAATGATTATATTTGAAGAGAGGGTCTTTACAGAGGTAATCAGGTTACAATTATGAGTTAGGGTGAGTTCTACAATCTCACTAGAGTCCTTCTGCGAAGAGGGAATGAGGACAACAGATACACAGAGCAAAGACCCTGAGAGCACACAGGGGGAGGTGTCTCTCTACAAACACAGAAATGCCTCCCTCTGAAGAAACCAATCCTGCAGACACCTTGATGGTGGACTTCCAGCCTCCAAAACCGTGAGAGACTAGATTCCTGTTGTTCCAGCTCTCCAGCCTAGGGTTCAAGATCAAAGGTGGAACCAAGGACACTTCCTGATCTGGAGGCCACCCCCATCCTCATCCCATTTTCTACTGAAGTTCCAGCATAGTGACTTCCTATAAAGTGGTTCTGAAACCCGGGGGAGGGAAAGGCCTGAGCAACAGGATGATGATTTGCTTTTGAGCACCTTGAGCTTGAGCTTACACAGATCTGCTTATGTTTCTCCTTTTGGTTCCTGCATGGCTCTGCCCTAATTCACCTGAAATCACCTTAAGGATTTCCTACGAGGGCTCAGTGGAAACCTGATGTCTAATGATCTGTGAGCCAACCTTGCCCAGCTCACCAGGCTGCCAGTGACCTAGTACTTGACATGATTTGGACACTTCCATGATCCACCACCGGCTTCAAACACCTTCTCATAATGTGTGTGTGTGGGGGGGAGGGGCATATACCCTGG
Source organism: Spermophilus citellus (assembly GCF_964194105.1). NCBI lineage: Eukaryota > Metazoa > Chordata > Mammalia > Rodentia > Sciuridae > Spermophilus > Spermophilus citellus. The sequence continues at coordinate 32,170,968 of NC_138182.1, forward strand.
TCTCAATTTCTCTAACTGGAGTGGGCCCTGTGGTTTAACATCAGACCACTAAGCAATGACACAGAGTGGGGACAGTCCTCTAGGGAACCCCTCCGGCCTCCCACCACTGAATTGTTGAGCTCATTAGGCTGACCGTTTCCCTGGAGGTCTCATGCTGGTCTAAAAGGATGGGACACAGAGATGCTCTTTTCAGAGCATGCAGGGGTGGCTTTGTGACCACCCCTGGTCACAGCAGGGGCCTGGCTGGGTAAGGAAGGACAGTGCAGAGCCCTGGAGCAGGAGAGGATGATAGCAATGGAGTAGCCAAGGCCCAAGTGAGAGTCCTCCATCCCTCACTGGTCTCACCTCAGCATCTTGCCAAGGCTGACCCTGTACTCACCTCCTTCCCTCACAGCCTCAGTGACACTTCTGTGCACTGCTGTTTATGAACTTTCCGCTGAAGGTGCTTGAAACCATGAACCTGAGGCAAGATTCTACAAGCGATCATGAGAAAGGGTTCTGTTGGGAGCCGTGTATGAATTACAGATTTGTTTGAGCCACCATAAGGCAGGGAGGCTGCTTTTCTGGGAATTTCCAGATGAAATTCTCCAGTTGAAGATCAAGTCCAGATCACACTGGCGCCTGCCTTAGCTCACAGACCTGGGTTCAAACCGCAGCCACCCGGAGATGAACGTAACCTGCCAAGCCCTAAACAACTTGTGTTCTCCACTCTTATCCTGTTTTCTTAAAGAAGCTCTTCATTGAATCCCTTTGGTGTGTTTCAATATAAATAAAGCATTTGTGGCTTTTCTCTTTGTTAGAGATCAGATTCATCACGTTCTCTTCCACCCATCAAGCCCCTTCAAATAATTTCCTGCATCTTTTGTATTCCTTTTTTTTTTTTTTTTTTTGGTGGTGCTGGGGATTGAACCCAGGGCCTGGTGCATGCAAGGTAAGCATTCTACCAACTGAGCTATGTCCCCAGCCCTTGTATTTATTTCTTAATATCACTTCCTAGCTTTTTTTATTCCAGCGGTCCCACACCTCTGAGGGTTACTTATTCCCTTTCCACATAGGTCGTGAGTAGGAGGGTTCCTGATTGAGATTAAACCCCCTAATTTTTGTTTCTTATTTTCTCCCAAATTCCTTGTTATTATTTTCTTCACCTCAAAGGAAGATGAAGACTTGTCCCCAAAGTTCAGTAGGTACCAGCAAGAATTGACAAACAGCAAGGGTTGATGGGCTCTCTGGCTAGCTCATCCCAGCTAAATTGACATATGTGTATTTCCTGGTTTGTTTCTATAAATTGAAACTGCTTACATAGAATAGATGGAGATAGACTAACCCAGTTTGAGTCACACTGCATCAAATCCATTTTTTCCTTTTTTACATCATTGTTTATTTCTTTTGTGGGCAGATAACCAAATCCAGTCAGCAGTGACCCATGCAGGTTCCCTGGCTTGGCTGCTGGTAACAATAACCCTTACATTTCCCTGAGGTTTTAAGTGAAGAATCACTGGACACGGATCTAAGTAACTCTTCCAGCCAATTTGACCAGGCAGACCCAGGACATTGATAATCATTTTAGTGTCCCAAAAGGATGCATAAAGCTCAAAGAGACCTAGAGAGTTTAAGCTTTAGCAGAATCTGGATTTTTATTTCTTAAGGAATTGCATTGGAAATATTCAAAGAGCTTCCTTTGTGAAACTCACATCCTCTCCAGATATCAAGAGACTACAAAACTAAGGTGTCTTTTGTACATACACACAGATTCAAATTTTATCAGCTTTTCCAAATATACATGTTCCTGCATTCATACCAAGAAATTGAATTAGAAACCATGAACTTCATAAATGCCTTTGATTACACTCCTCTCAGACTGTCTGTGCAGCCTGGGGCATCCTGCAGTCCCCTGAACAATCTGCAGTCTTTATGTATGTTCTCTTTCACTGGGAGTGGCAGGAGGAAGGGTAGGTCATCTACTCAGAGCTCACCCCAAATAAATTACTTGGGAAGAGGCAAATGATTCATGAGTCCAGAGACTTCTTTCTGATGAACTCTACGTTTGATAAATGGATATTGTAAAGCACTTTGACTGAAGCAAGTTGTTCCGATATCAGGAATCTGCTGGCTAAATTACAGATATGCGTGCATTCATTACTGAACACCAGGTGTGTTCTGGTGGGCCATGTCTTTTTTGTTCCCCAGGAGATCTTGAATAATCAGGGTGAGGGAACCCTTATGGAGACATGCCACATTCTGAGGTGGTTGTTGCCCGAGGCAACAAAAAGGAGGCAGAGGAGAACAAGTGATTGGGTGCAGAAAATTCCAGGCCACCAACACTGGTTATTCAGTAACTAATAGGATAATAATTAGCCCATGAAAGTCAAAGACACTCAGCCCCATGAATACCATTCTGTGTCCAAGGGCTAACTCCATACCCAGATGTCATCCAATGGTATAAAAATGGTGGAAAGTTGTTAGTTTGTTTCCCATGAGGAAAGTCAGGATAGAAAGAGCGGGTTCATAAGTAATGTCAGCTAACAAGACTAACCAACTCTCCTCAGCGGGCACCATTGTAACACCTGGGTGTTCAAATGCTGACCCCATTTATAGATGGAGGAGGTAATATGAAGCAGAATGGCATCGTCCCTGAAAGAAGTATTAACAGCTTATTGAAAATGCTTCATTATAAATTGTTATCAATTTCAAATGTGTCATTGTATTGACATGACATTAATAATGCATGGAGAAGACACTAGCGCATTTTAGAAAGAATTGATTTTCTGCCTTGTGCAACTCAGTGATCCCTTTTTTATTTAATGAGCCTACATGCACTATTTTTATAACATACTTTTCATTATTAATCTTCAAAATGAGATTATAATTCAGTGAGAAAAAAATCTCAAAAGTGATGCATAGCAGAATCCTTTGCCATTTTTGAATGAGACAGAATTTTTAAACTCAAAAAGAACTAACATGTAATATCACATTTGTCCACATGGTGTCACTAGAACTCCATGAGAGTCAAAGACGCTCAGCCCCAAGAGTTACACTCCCATAACATTTTTTTGAAAATTTGTTTTAAATGCCCCATTTCATGCAAAAATATTACAAAATGACAATCTCATAAGTTATCAAAATAAATTAAATATTTCCTAAGAAGACTTTAAGTTCAGGTTAACTTCCAAACATCATATATACCTTTGACTTAAAATACTAGCTGGAGTAAAACCACTATTTATCGAGTACATACCACAGTGCTAAATATGTTACATGGATTGTCTTCTCTAATCCGCAAGACACTATCTTTCTTGAATGGAAGTCTCATGTATTTGTTTCTAAAATGAAGACCCTCCAGAGTGTAGTCACTTGCCAAGCTTCCCCTGTGCCCAATCTCACATAGGGGGCCTCTGCTAGGCAAAAGAGGTCATAAAAACAAAAGGAGGGAGCCAGGTCTCAGGTCTGGAGGGCTCTCATGCATCTGGGAGACAGATCTTCCCCAGGAAAAGGCAGCAGTCTGAGGGTGGTGAAGTAGGACCAAGTAGCTATCCAATAACTGTTAAAGGACAGATAAGACAGCCAGGAGACCTGCTACAGGACTACTAGCTAAGGGATCTCAGCTGATTCCTGCAGGGGATGAGGACTAAGACAACCAGAAAGAGAACCTGTGAATAGGGTGAAGAGCAGAAAGCATTTCAGCAACCATTTCCATGGCTCAGCAAAGGCCAATCCATGAGTGCTACTGTCCCCAGAGCTGTCCTTCCCTGTGAGATCCCCAGAGGCCCATACAGTTCTCACTGATTTCCATTCCCAGCGCCAAAGTACTGACTCACAGCATTTTTAGCCAAAAGGGAATGAAGTGGATGTTTCTTTCTTTTAAAAAGATGCTGAGCTGGCTCCTCGGTCAAGTGGTGATGATTCATGGGGAACAAATCCTGGTGGCAGAAGGCCAACGGTGGTGATTTACCTCATTCAAGTTTTAACAGCTGGAGAGCAGTGAGCTTTGCAACGGGTTACCCTGCAGTACAGCTGAGAGTGATCTTTGTCTTCCCAGAGGCGACCACATGCAGGAGGCCTGGTCCCTTTTCCACAGGACATGAAGGATTCTCTGAGCAACTCTGGCATGAAGTCAGGGGGTCTGAGCACACTGGTCCTTTTGTAAGTCTGGGTAAAGCACAGGTCAAACGCAAGTTTGCCTTTGGAAATATTATGGAACCTCATAATTTGAGACCAGTAAAAAGAACCCCTTTGTATGTGTGTGTATGTGTATGTGTTTACCTATTTATACTTTTAAACATTTTTTATTAAATGTTTTAACATTGAAATCTATCAAAGTAACTACTTTCAATTGTATGTTCAGTGACATTAAGCACATTCATATTTTTGCACATCTATAACTCTTTGCAACTTGTAAAACTGAAATTATGTACCTCTTAAACACCAGCTCCTCCCTTTTTCCCTCCCCCAGACCCTGAAAACCACCAGCCTGTCTCTGATTTTGAATACTTGAGGTAACCTATATAAGTAGAAAACACATGGTATTTTTCTCTTTATGAATGGCTTATTTCACTTAGGCATAACACATCCTCGAGGTTTATCCACGTAGTAGAATGTGACAGGACCTCCCTCCTTTTATTTTAAAATAAACTTCATTTTTAAGAGCAACTTTAGGTTCACAACAAATTTGAACAGAAGGTGCAGAAACCCCTGCCCCCACATATGCATTGCCCCCCTCTATCAACACACTCACCAAGGGAGCTATATTTGCCACAACTGATGAACTTACATGAATATATCAGTATCAATTAGGAGCCATGGCTTATGTTGGGATTCACTCATACTGCCATACTGCACGGTATAAGTGAACCCTGAGCTTCAAGCATGCTAAGAAATCAATCTACCACTGACCTATGCTCCCAGCTCATCCATTTATTTATTGTTAAATTTTGAGACAGGGTCTTGCTAAGTTGTCCAGGCTGGCCTCTAATTTGCCATCCTCCTGACTCAGCCCCCTGAGTAGCTGGGATTACAGGTGTGCACTACCCTTAACTGGTGAATCTGGACAAGTTTAAGACATGTACCCTCCATTATAATTATATCATACAGAGTAGTTTCACCACTTTCAGAATTGTCTGTGCTCGGTCCTTTTGAAAGCGGAATAATATTTCATTTTATGTATATATCACGTTTTGTGTATCCATTTTTCTGTCCATGGGAACTTGGGTTGCTTCTGCTTTTCGGCTACTACAAATAATGCTAATACTCACATGGATATACAAGTATCTCACTTAAGGTTCTACCACATCACCTGGAAGGATTCTGGGTCAGAATGGAGGAGGCTTAGAGTGGGGTCATAAGCCCCTGTGATCAGCACTTTTCAAAAGAGAAAGAAGGAACCAGATCCCCTAGGTGAGGGCAACCAATTTACGTGAATTCCAACTTAATGAAGTCAAAGTTCATAGTTCCACTAATTCTTAAGCCAGAACAGGCACACCAGGAGAGAGCATTAACACAAAGCAAAACACACATTTCTAAAAATAAATCAATACAAGCAAATGCTCCACCGTTGGTCTTCTGATTTGGGATATGGTTTTGCAAAATCTAAACCTGCCTGGCAAGTCACATCCTTAGAGAAGAAACACGTGATTCTGAAGTGCTTGGTTTCACAGTCCATTAATCACGTGAATTGCTTTGTCATCTACTTTTTCTAGCTAAATTTTTCTGTAGGGCCCAAAACTCTTTTAGAAAGTCTAATATGCACAGAACAATTTCTCCCCAAGAGCCTTCTTTTTAAGGTTGTTTGTGACAGCTAATCTCTGGAGGGATTAACTTCTCCAAGGAGCCAAATTCATGCTGGGCTTGGTCACCTCCTGAGTCCTCCCATTACCAAGGACATGTGTGGAATCAGATTCAGTGGAGACTCTAGCCTGGATCCTTCCATCAGGAGGTGAAGGATTTGCATAAGAAAGGAACTGGAGAATGTGAGAGAAAAGGATAAATCTGGAAATCTGGGTTTGACTTGACCTGCTCAGGTGTGGATGTTGTTCAGCCTCTTTGGAGTCTACAACTTAGGCAGTCACCAATAGTAACATAGGCTAAACTATGAAAACTGGCACACAGTAGGTGGTCAATAAAGGCTCAAGTGGCAACCAGAGAATCATTGATTTTTATAAGCAGAGACAAGTAGAAACATCCCAGAAAGTTCTTAGGGTGGCTGTCCCCTAGAGTAGGTGTTTGTCTTTTAGCTGGTGATATGGCCACCGTCACAAAGTAAATCTGAGCATCCTTCTATGTCCCTGAAACACAGTTTATACCCTAGACTAAGCCATCACTTGTCTTATGTTGTCACCTAGGTCAAATGACATGGTCCTGAGACAGCTGTGCACATATTCCACCTTGGGGTGGAGTGGGGGGGGGTAGTCGAGTCTGAGAAGTGCACCAAGGAGAAGTAATGGCTTCACATAACCTGAAAATCCTGCACTGGATCATAAAGCAGTTCATCTCCTTCCCTTTGAACATGCTGCTGGGTTGGAGGCCACAGGCTGTCAACACTGGAATTCCTGTATAACTGACACCCAAGCCACCTCTCCTTGCTAAATTGGATTTCTCTATTTGCCATCTCCTCGTGAGATAATACTGCCACCATAGCAGGTGGCATCTCCTTTTTCAAAGGAAAGGGTGAAAATGTTCTGTAGAGAGGAGGAATTCCAGTTTTGTCTGCCCTTTTCTTTTTCCCATCTGCATCTGTATTCCCTTAATTCCCTTCTTTAATTTTTAGAATGCTCCTGACCCAGGGATCACCTCCCTTCATTCTCCCTTAAGCTTATCAACAAGTTAATGCCCCTGTGAACACACACACACACACACACACACACACACACACGAGGCTTGCAGTGCCCCTGGTCCCAGAAGCACCATAATCGGGTCTCTGCGGTGCCTCCTGTCACCATGGAAACAAGTACTTGCAGGCACTACAGACAGACACAGCCATTACTGTGGCTGGTGCCTGTCAATCCATATGTGAGTGTGTGCGCTTAAAATAGAAGTTCTGTGAATAAAAACAGCAATTAGAGAAATCTGGAAATCTTTCTGAACACGGATGCACCCAGCCCTGCTGCCAGCAGACTTCCCTTTCACATCCTCCATCTCCACCTTGCTTCCTCCTAGAGGTGTGGAAAGCCAGTAAACTGCTTCTGCTTGGAAACAATGCCTCCTGCAGAGGGGATTAGCCAGCCTTAGGGATTCACAGGTTAGGAGGATCAACAATAGCAGGTGTGGCGCTAGCAGGCCCTTTAGAAAATCTGACACCCATCCTTGTTCTTTGTGAGAGAAAAAAAAAATATATCGAATTGCATTTAAAATACAAAACAGGAGAAGAGTATTTCGGAATTAATAAGTGAAGCTAAGGCAAAAATACTAAGAAAACAGGTGAGGCTGTGATGAAGACAGACTGTAGACTGTTTACGGTGCAATCAGCAAAGGTCACGACAACTCTCCAGGCACCAGTCAGTGGTAACCCGACATCATCTCATTTTTGGTGTCGCAAGGTGTCCTTGGCCCTGGGGGCTGAGGAGTGTCTCAGTCTGAGGCTCCAGGAGAGTCTCCTGTGATGGGCCATGGAGTCCACACTGCCTCATCCAGGCCCTCTCTTCAACCCTTTCCAGAATTGTCCTCCTCGGGCCAGAGGCTGATGCCAATCAAAAGAACATTAGGTTTCAGCCTATAGTTGATATTGCCCCCCCCCCCAATAGAAATGTATTCCAATGAACGAAATAGATATTTTACCAGCACAAGAGCCACACCCTGAGCACAGCATTATCATCATTCCCAGATTTAAGGAGAAGTGGAAAAAATGTAAATGGTCATCACTGTAGAACTGGCTAAGATGTGAAGAGTTCATGAGGTCCGGCCTCACTGGAGAGAGGAAATGGCATTATGCTTATTCTGCAAAGAGGCAGAGGAAGGCCAGGAGACAGAGGGTTTAGTCCTGGGTCTATCTAGTCAATGAAGGCCTAGAAGCCTGACCCTGGCACCCTAGTGTTTGTTCCCACTACCTCTGCTCAGGGTGGGTTTGACTTTCAGTGATATATCTCAGCTTGTACCTATGCTTTTAATCAGACCCAAATAGCCACTTAAACAGCATAGAAAAATCAGGAAGGTGTATACGAAAGGTTGTAGAACTAAAGGCTTTCTCGTGCTAATCACTGGCAGCTTTCTGCCTTTTTGAGGGAATGACTTGTGAGGTGGAGGCAGGAGTTGGAAGAATGCAAACCCTACTGGGACCCTCATGATCTTCAGAGCAGACCCCAGATCCTTCCCTGAGTGCAGACTGCTTGTAAGCAGAGCTACCTGGCTTTTTGGTCTGTAATCTAGCAGATAACCGCAGGTGTGATGTGAGCACAGGTCTGGGGTCAAGGAGGGCAAAGAGGAAAGACAGAAAAAGGCGAGTTCTGTCTCCCGTGGAAGCTGGCACAATGTTGTTAAGGCACTTCTGTTAGGAGGGAGCAGGTTTAATATTCTTGTAAAAGCTCCTTTGTCCTAGTAAGATTTTTATGTAGAAAAATATTAACATTACTTTCTCACCCCTGTGCTCTTATTAACTGAGCAGAAAAAGGGCTGAGGAATGTGCTTAGATAGAAGTGGGGACAGGCTCAGGATTAAATATTGATTGTGACTTCACAAAGGCAGTGACACACATGCAGATGAGCAATCGACAGCCTGTCTGTCACACAACCACAGAAGACACAAATCTTCACTGCACCCCAAGACAGTTGGGCCAAGGCCCGAAGGACTGGGAGTACTGCCAAGTGACTAAGGCCAACCCGCTGAGCCCAGGGCCAAACGCTGGCCGCCACCATTTCTTCCTCTGCCTGGGGAATTCCTGCAAAACCTATTTATCCAACCGCTTCCAGCTGCAAACTGAGGATCTACCTCTTTCCCCGATTTTCAGGGAAGGAGAGACTTAGGGAGAGAGTCCTGGTGAAGAAATATCCTTTTCTTTTTTTACTCTGAGTAGTGCAGTGCTAGTCCCTGGGCTTCTCTTTCCACATTTCTTGCCTCATTTCATATGCAAATGATTTTTCACAGATGAAAAGGAAAGGGGATGAGAGAAGATACTTAACCTCCTGAGTAACAAGGTCATCAGTGGGGGAACTAAGACTGAGTCTGTCTTATCTGTTTCCTGTGGCTATGACAGAATACCTGAGACTGGTTAATTATCAACAGTTGAAGCTTATTTGGTTCATATGGTCCTGGAGGCTGAGAAGTCCAAGACTATAGCACCAGCATCTGGCAAGAGCCATCTTACTGTGTGTCCATCATGGCAGCAGGCAGAAGGGCAGGAGAGAATGTAAAAGAGGCTGAGAAGAGCAGAGGGGACACTTTTATAAATAGCTCATTCTGTTTTTCTTTTCTTTTCGTTTCTTTTTGGTACTAGGATTGAACTCAGGGGCACTTGATCACTGAGTCACATCCCCAGCCCTGTTTTGTATTTTATTTTTAGAGACAGGGTCGCTCTGATTTGCTTAACACCTTGCTTTTGCTGAGGCTGGCTTTGAACCCACGATCCTCCTGCTGCAGTCTCCCAAGCTGCTAAGATTACAGGTGTGCACCTCCGCAGCCAGCTACCAGCTCCCTCTTGAGTTAACTAAACCACTCCCATGATAATGACATTAATCTATTCATGAGGGCAAAGCCCCCATAACCTGATCACTTCTTTAAGGTCCCCATCTCCAAATATCATCATAGTGGCAATTAAATTTCAACATGGGTTTTTGGAGGAGACATCCAAACCAAGGCAAAGTCCAGGTCTATAAAACTTGCTTCTTTTCCCCCAGATTTTCAATAACTCAATACTACACAGTGTGAAGATTTATTTTTCTAACATATTATTGAAATCTGAACATTCCTAGAGCTTTTATTGTCAGTCTTCTCACTGTCTGTCACATGTATTACAGAAGGGCAAGGAACACCCCATCCTCAGGGGTCCCCAGTCTCAGTCCAGCCTTCTGCATGTGGTTGCAGCTTGGGCACCTGCTGGACCTATGTTTTTAGGATACCTGGGCTCTACTTTTGGATGTTCCTGTTCCCTCTTAGCACTTCTTTCTTCATCTCAGTCCTAGAGGGCTGTGATAGCCAGCTCCTGTGCTTTCTCCCTCTACCTCTGAGTGACTGGAGCGACCCTGTGCTCAGGGCTCCGGTAGACCGGCTCCCAGCCCGCCCGCTGGTGGGAGAGCAGCATACTGACATCAGTGCCTGCAGAGAGGACCACACGCCCAGGCTGTGGGCCATGCTGTGTCACTGATGCCCGAGTGAGACTGTGGTGCCCGCTTTGTACCAGTGCTGTGTACCCAGCTGTTCTCTACTCTCCTAATGCCAGGGCCAGCTCTCCCCACTGGGTCCCCGGAAAGCCACCCAGAATGTGTCTGAGCACTCATTCACAGTGCAGCCCACCCAGCCAGCCTGGGGAAAAAAAAAATATTAACTCAATTTTTTAAATTTCAGTCTCACAGCTAAATATTGATCATGCCATTCATGATCTATGTTTTGAAAAATCTCAAAGAATCTCCTAACAGAACTCCCCCACTGCATACAGATGGCGTTCCCTGTGTTCATTCTGTCTCAATCTGTGCTCCTTCCGTCTATTTTGCAACAGCTGACCTGAAGTTACAGAAACCGGTTGGTTACTCCTCACTGTCTTCTGAAATACTAGCAAGTCTTGATAAACCACAGTTTCCATGGAGATGACCAAGGAACGTTAACCATGTTGCAATGAGCTTCTGATTTTATCTTGAGCCATTAGCTTCCACCCATAGCTCATTCATTATTCATTTGCAGTAAAGAAATGGCAGCAACCCAGAACATTTCAGGAGACCTGAATCCGTGCAGCCGCCCAGAACAACTCTCAGGGCATCATCAGCACACGCCACGAGGGAAGCAAACTCTAGGATTTAAATACTCATCAGAAATCACATGCTAGAGCTTTCTCCCCCCCTGCAGGCACCTCCTCTGCCATGTGAATATAAATTCTCCACAAAAGAAAAATTAGGAACTTTGCAAATTCTCCTGGGATTGAGAGGATAATGGACACAGTATCTGTAACACATTCCCTCTCTCCAGTGCCTACTGCAACCTGTTCTTTTCTGAGTTAACTGTTTGCCTCCTCTTGCAAACTCCCTTACCATACATGTATGCCTGAAGAGCTTGTGAATTTAATTTTTGCAAAAGATACATACTTTGGAATTTCAAAATGTTATTCTTATAGCTTTTTTTTCATATTTTTCACCTTTGAAGGAAATAATCTTTAATCTTAATTTAAAAAAAAAAACTGCCAGGTGTGGTGATTCATGCCTGTAATCCCAGTGGCTCAGGAGGCTGAGGCAGGAGGATGGAGAGTTCAAGGTCAGCTTCAGCAACTTATTGAGGTCCTAAGCAACTCAGTGAGACCCTGTCTCTAAATAAAATATAAAAAGGATTGGGGATGTGTCTCAGTGGTTACGCACCCCTGGGTTCGATCACCAGTATCAAAATAACAACAACAAAAGATATGTGATAAACTAAGAGTAGATATTCCTGGGGTAAGCAGTTTTAATTACATTTGTATATATGTCATAAAAAATAAAATTTATATCTGAAGGCAGCACACTTCTGGGGACTGTTACAAGCACAGAAAATATCCATGATCCTAGGTTCCTAACAATGCCTCCCTTCTTAGAATATGTGTTAATTCTTCAAATGAGCCCAAGGATATTAATGGTTGAATTTCAGAGTACAATCTGTACTAACACTAAATGACAAGATGCATGCTACAGATGACAATATTTGTGGGTATGTAAGCAGTATTTTAATACTACATTTCTGGTATCTATCCCTAACCTATATCTTGAACCATGGGGGACCCACAGCCATCACTACGCACTTTGAAGCAATCCTTTCAAATCCTGCCGTGAAGAATGCTAAAGGCTGTGCGGCTTTTTAAAGGCAGCCCAAGAGTTTCCAAAGCTCAGCAGCTTTGCCAATGAGTCACGGCCAGGGACCATTTCTGGGTAGTAAAGAAGTTTGAACTTAAGCAACACATTTTAAAGTACAAGTGTCCCTCATTACCTACAGGGGATTTGTGCATCCAAAATTCACAGATGCTCAAGTCCTGTATATAATATGGTGCAATTTTGGCACAGAACCCACACACATCCTCCTGTATACTTTAAGCCCTCTCTAGACTACCTAGTATCACTAATAGAATGTAAAAGCTATGTAAGCACTTGTTATACCATATTGTCAAGGTAATAATATCAAGGGAATGGTCTGTATGTGTTCCGTTTAGACTCAATTTTTTTCTAATATTACTTTTGATTCGTGGTTGTTTGAATCCCTAGACATGGAACCCACAGAAACCTTACTAAAAGAAACCAGGAAGATTTTGGCAGCAGGTAGGAAAGGCAATGGGCCACTTTTCCTATTGAGAAAGAAAGCACCGTTCATACTTTGCTAAGGTGAGAGTTGTCAGCATCCTTAAAAAGGCCTCTATGTTTCTTAGGACCCTGGAACATCCCCTCTCACAGAGGGGGCTTTCCTTATATCAGAACACCAACCCCATTCGGCTCCTTGGTTCTCGCTCTCTGCTGAGCTCTCCTGGTCTCTCTGTCCATCATTTGCTGCAAGAGCCCTGGCTTCCCACTCTGCCCTAGGATGCTCCTGGTCAGTCCCAACCTTTATGGGTTTTCACCCTTCTCTGAACTTGTTTCACACTCAGAAACAGTGATTCTCAGGGTAGTAAAAACCCTTTCTCCACAGTTCATGGATACAGCCTGGCTTGGAAATCTCTGGCTTCCTCAGAGCACCTGTGGAGAGCTGTCCACACTCAGGGAACACTCTCGATTAAGCTGGAACAGATGGTTTCCAAGCTTGTTTTGAACTCCAAGTGAGACTTCATATGCAATTGTGTTCTGCTGGTTTTAAGTGGATATTCCAATGCTGGGAAACTTTATAGGGAAGTATTTCTGCATATTTGCACCAAGTTATTTAGAATCTGAAGGATTTTCTTACATTTAAGGTCTACAAAGTAGGCCTGGTGGCTAAAACAATTGACTAAGAAGAGTGGCATTTTCAAGATCCTGTGATGGGAAGTGACTGCCTTCAGCTTCCAGCTTCCTGAGGAGCAGGTTCACTAGAGAGTGACAAGACAGACCCTCTTTTTGGTGATTATGTTTTAGGATATGCTACCCCCAAATGTGACACCATGACATTTGAGAAACAACAGAGATAGGAAGGTCACTTTCATTCCCGGCAGCCCCTACTCCTCATTGTATCCCCTGAAACAGGTCCCCAAAAGTAGGAAGGATTATGGAAATTTCTGTAAACATGTCAAAAGACCTTCATGTAAGAGATGTCCCCCAAACCTAAGGGAAAGGAGCCAATGACACAGAATAGCCAAGAAGAATCTCAATAAGCATATCTTGTTCAGTTCCTTCTGAGGTTACTACCATTGGCTCATGCTCTTTGTCCAAGCACATTTCTCCATGACTGTCCACTCTTCAACAAATCTAGCATAACAACGCACAAGTTTCATTATTCCTTTGGGTCTTCATTTCCTTATGGGGGCTCCCCAGGTCATGTCAAACTTGATGAAATTTCACAGGTTTTCTGATTAATTTGTTCTTTGTTTCAGAGACCTTGGTCATGAACTTAGGATGAGTCATGAAAACATAGTTTTCCTCCCCTACGTTGGCAAGTGCAGGTCTAGTTCAAGGTCATTTCATGAGCTTGAAAGCTGCCTGCCCTGTTCCAACCTCATATCACAAGTAACTTTTCTGTTTGGAAGATCGGAAACATGGCATTGATAAGGCTTTTTTAAATGCCTGGAAAGTGTCACATACATCACCTAATATGTCAAATAAAAATTTAGATGACATTTTTAATCATGATTATTGTATTTGAATTATACTGATCTGAATATATTTTGGCTTAATTGCCTCTCCAAGGAGTTCCAAGGCAACCTGTAGCAAATGACCAATTCTTTTCTGATCTACAACCAAATCACAGATAATGACTTGGTCCCCACTCTCACACCAGTTCACACTTCCTCTTCCTAAAGTCCTCAGCTGACGGCCAATAGTCATTTCTGCTGTTCTGAAACTTAGCATAATCTGAATGCATCTTGACATGGAAAAATGTGAAAGGCCCTGCTCTAGAATGCCAAACCCCGATAGGCACTAGGAGTTCCTGGCAGAGCATCAGGCTCAGTTTCCAAAATAGAGAATAACAGTGGCATGTTGGCAACACTAGGAAGTGCCTGCCATTCCTCTTCTGACTTCTTTTAAGTGAAAGTGCTTTTTGAAGTCTGGGGATTAAAAGAGGAGTGACAGGTGAAATCAGAAGGACACACACTTTTGTGCAGTTTTTTCTTTGCCCTGGAAATGTGCACCTGGCATCCTGTTGATACCTCAAAGCTTCATATCAAGATCAGTAACCTTCCCACAGACTGTTTTCTTATAGGCTTCCCTTCTCTTGTCAATCATACCCCAGTCTCAAAACCTTTGCATCATTCTTGACCAAAGTAATCAGATGTCCAGTTTTCCCGGGAGAATCTCGGTTTAGGCTTGTTTTTCTGGCATCCTGACTGGGTTGGCCCTGGGAAAGGTCCTAGGTTGGACCATCATTTGTAAGATCACTCTTTTTCCTCCTTCCCCTCAAAATCTCATTGATGTTTCCTTGGGTTACCTGCCCATTTGTTCTTTCATTTTGATTCTTTCCTCTTTGTGACCTGTACTGATTTAATATTCCCTGTCTGTAATTGCTAAATCTCCAACCAGTTGCACACACGTAGCTACTCCTTGTCCTCATATTATTTAATGAATAAGGTCAAAATTGGGGAATTCAGCTGGGTGTGGTGGTGCACACCTATAATCCCAGCAGAGGCTGACACAGGACAATAGCAAGTTCAAACCCAGCCTCAGCAATTTAGCAATGCCCTAGGCAACTTAGCAAGACCTGTCTCTAAATAAAATATTTAAAAAGGGACTGGGGGTGTTGCTCAGTGATTAAGCATCCTGGGGTTCAATCCTCAGTACAAAAAAAAAGGGGGGGAGATTTAAGATCTTTCACACCCTGGTCTTTGTGTGGTTTTCCTGACCTTGTTTCTAGTTGCTCCTTGATGTGACACATGGGTTTGGCAAACTTCCTGGCTCAGCTTCCTGTGCACCATCATGCCCAGGTATTGCCATGATGCATTCCCTGAGCTGCTCTGTTCTCTTATCTCAGGCCTATTCTTGAGGGAGAGAGCCTGGTCCCTCCCTCAAGTCTTCTCTGCCACCCCGGCCTTCATCCCCTCCCAACACAACTCTCCAGCAGCACACAGCCTCAGAACCACTCGGTACTTAACATAACCCACCACACATTTCTCTTTGTCTCTTTTATGTCTTTGTTCTGACTCCAAGTAGAGTCCACCAAGGGCAGTGACCTTTTCTTATATAGTTACCTTCTATATTGTTGGGTTCCACATCTTCAACAAACTAGAGTCAAAAAGATTTAGGGAAAAGAATTGCATCTATACTGGACACATAAAGACAGTTTTTCTTGTTATTTTTCCTTAAAAAATACTTCATAACAATTATTTGATATTTGCATTGTTTGGGGTATTATAAATAACCTACAGATGATTTAAAGTATAGGAGAGATGGGACTATGTTTTATATAAATATTCTGTCATTTTAAACAAGAGACTTGAGAGCAGGTTTTGGTGTCTTGGGGGGTCCTGACACCAATCTTCATGGTTACTAAGGAATGACTATAATTCTTTCCCCTTTGAACAGTCACACAGTCTGCTCAGAGAAACAAGAAATACAGGGAAAAAAACAGGACCTTGCATGGTTTGTCTTACATATGCCACTCATTAACTGTGAAGCCTTGGGAGGTTTAGTTTCCGTCTATACCATGGGGATGATGATGATGGTAATGATGATACCCACTTGCCTTCATTACCAGGTGGTTGGGAGGATTAGGTAAAGGGAGTCTGTTATGAATTTTACAGTCCCATATACATGTTTTTTTGAAATTGGTAATAAGAAGGCTATCTATTTGTACATAGTGGTACACACCTATAATCCTAGTGGTTTGGGAGGCTGAGGCAGGAGGATCACAAGTTCAAAGCCAGCCTCAGAAACTTAGTAAGATCCTGTCTCTAAATAAAATATAAAAAAGGGTTAGGGATATGGCTCAGTGGTTGAGTGCCCCTGAATTGAATCCATGATACCAAAACACACACAAAAAAGAAGGCTATCTAGCCACAACCTAATCAGAACTGTATATCACTGGGTGTGTCAGAGACAAACCAGGACCAGGGGCGACTGCATCCCAGGCAGTAATCACAAGGCCTGAATCAATTGCTTTCTCTGAATACTCAAGAAAAAGGAGGTAGGATAATGTCAGCCTCAAGGCTCCATATTTAATCTCCCCCTTTCACTGTGGAAGTCTTTTAAGACCTGACTGCAGAATATGAAAGGCAGAAAGAATGAGGGAAAGAGTCCAGTTAATAATGCCTCTGGTCCTTCCAGCATTTCAGAACACTTTTAAGTCCTTTTCTCTCATCTGTGAAATATCCATTGGAGATCCTGGACTCAATACTATGAGCCCTTTGAAAAGAAGAAAGAAGGGAAATTGCACGCAGCCTCAAAAAAAAAAAAAAAATCAAAGCCATTTAGTGGGGGTAGGTTGAGGGCATGGTAATTTTGGAATCTGTCACTTTTACAATTTCAGCTCCAGACTTGAATGAGGTGTTCCAGCTTGGCAGCTCTTCTGGAACTTTCCGAAGAACAGAAATCTGTGCATTGATGGATCTCTGTTGCAAGAGTCAAGCAAATTAGATAAAATGCAAGCATGAAGGCAGGGAAGTGGTTCTCCTGCTTTTATTGCTAGAAGCTTCCCCACACTGCAGAAAAGACAATCAAATTACAGCCCACAAGAAAAATCCTCAAAGAATAATATCCAACTGACCTCAAACCACATATTCTTAACTAATAAAACTTCCTTGCATCAGCTTACAAAAGTACAGACTCTAAGCTAATAAATGATGCCAAGTTTGCAAGACAGTTCATTCCTGGTAATTGTACTAAAAATAAAAGAAAGCAGCCAACTGGTGAAGTTGACTTTTCCTTTTAGAAAAGATATTTCATATCCCTTCAAGCTTCATTATCAATGACTGGCTTGGAAGAATGGGAGGAACCCAGCAGCTTTTGCCCAAGACGAGGCTTGACAAATGTGGCATGATTTTGGCAGAAATCATGCTCTGATTCAGTCTTCAAATGTCTGGCATGGTCTATGAACTTCTGAACCTGACCTGCAGCTATTATGGGCTTTAAATTTTCAAGCAATTGCATCATTAAGAAACCAGCATGTGATGGCATTACTATCCCATCCACCGCCCAAAGACCACAATGCATTTAAAGGCAATTGACATAAATCATCCATGAAAGGCAAAGAAGAGGGCAAAAAAGAAATAACCCATCATTAAGAGCCACTCAAAAGCATACAGGTTGTAACAGCAACACATTCATTTTTTTTTTAAATACAGATACGCCACAAATTCAGAAACCTATGAAGAGCAATTTGAGAATTTTTCACCAAATAGCATATTCTCTGAGCTATTATTGTCCAGATATTCTCAAAGCTTTTATATTTATAGTGGTAGGGCTTTGTTTTGTTTTGTTTTTTTGCTTTTTGGTTTTAAACCTTTGCCCCAAGAAAAAGCAAAAAGTTTCTACATTTAATTATAACTATAAAGGTTTTCTTTTTTGCATCAAATTGCCAATATTCCCTCATTTTTCCACTTCCATGTTGGAAAGATACCACCTAAATGCCTGTATGCCTACGAACCTTCTATGAAGGAAAAGACTTAATATTTGACAGTACTAAGTTCATTCTTTATTTGTTTCCCTTAACTCTAAAGCTACACATTTCACTATGCTGGTTAATACAGGGTAACGTTTTTAATGGTACACTAATGCAGTAAAGGGAATGAAAATCATTCCAAGAACAAGGAGGAGACCAATATGATAGCTTTATTAGTAAAACCGGAAAGAATATGTTCACTTTTACATAAATGTTCCTTTATCTTTATTTTTTACTGAGGCCAATTCAGATGTTGAGGAACCATCTAAGAGATGCTTCAATTTCATCAACAATTAATAGAAAATTACTCTGAATGAAAATTTCTTCCTAAATCACTAGAAAACACATTTGCTTTTCTGACCAAATCACAGGAGGACAAATAATACAATGCTTATTTTTTGTGACAGGCTATGATAGACAACCTGAGAGTATACAAACTAACCCAGGTCTGTGAGGTCATTCATTTTTATTATAAATCTGTTTCCTCCCTGATATTATACATGCAAATCTAGTAGAGTTTTCAAACAAGCAACGTATTACAATGGTTTGTCCATATCCTCTTTATAGAATTCTCATACAGCAAACAATATTCTCAATCTATTTTAAGGTAAAATAAATCATCAATGTGTTAAGTAGGAGAAATGAAGAAGGTCTCTCTTGGCATTTATCCAATTGTGCCAGTACTGCAAACAGATCCATGTGCAATAACACTCATTTCCACGTTATGGTTGATTTCATATGCCAACTCAGGCATCGTGTTCAGATATGCAGTTAAATGCTCTTCTGGATGTTTTTGTTAGGGTATTTTGAGAGGTTATTAACATTTAAACCAGTGTCTTTGAGTAAAGCAGATTGCCCTCCATAATGTAGATAGGCCTCATCTAATCAGTTGAAGGCCTAAATGCAACAAGCCTGACCTCCCAGAGCAAGAGAGAATTCTGCAAGAAGACAGTCTTTGGACTTATTGTTTTTTTTCCTAAGGTCTTAAGCCTGCATATTTTATATTTATTCTCTTCATAATTATGTGATTCAATTCTCTACAGTAAACATCTTTCCATACATGTATGAACTATTGTTTCTTTCTCTCTAGAGTACCATAATGTATCACTTCCATGAAGCATATTATCCACTCTGTGCACCATGCCCTGTATATGTTTTGCTTTTATTAATAAAGACAGCATAACTTTATTTTTGTACATTGAACACTGAGAGTGAGCTGTGTGTTGGCCTCAAAGTTATAGCTCTTTATTTTGGGCTTTTTTTTTTTTTAACACTCTGATTTTTGTGCAGTTAAGCTCTTTATAGCCACTTAACCACTTCCCTTCATTTGCATAAAAGAAAATAGAACTCCTCCTAGCTAAGAGTTTAATGAAGCTTTGAGTTGAAGGTAGGACAGGAACAAGTCTATGCATTTCCAGAATGGTTCCTCTCCCCAGAGCTACATTCAGTGATTTGAAATTAATTCCAAGATCAAATTCATCCATATACAAAGGCAAAACTAAGGCTAGCCCATTTTTGAATGATCTTGTGACCTTATGAATACATGGTTGAATACATGGTTCAAAAGTGATGTCTTTCAAGCATGGGAAATAGGAGATACATTATTGATGAAGACAGGCCCCAATGCAACCTAAGCCTACACCAACGTGATTATCTCTAATCTCTTCTCCCATCTCCCTTTTTAAGGGGGAAAAACAGCCATAGGAGAGCAGAAATTTGAAAATTTGCTTTGGGGGCAAATAACATGCTCCTTTTCCTGCATGAATAGAACAAACAGGGCTCTAATTTGAAGGACTGATTTCATTCTGATGCTGGCAAACAGCTGAACAGGCAATCACATGTTTGCTTCTATCAATAGTTTTTAATACCAGTGTCATGAGGTGGCGTTGGCTTGATTGGGCCCTTTAACTAGATTAAAAATGACTGACTTTTAATGAAAGCCTCATTTCCTATCCAGAATTTTTACAAATAAGGTCGTAAGTCATGAGACCTGGAATAGAAGAGTCTTTAAATCAGATATAAAAAGAAAACTCTCCCACAAAGCAAAAACCCCCAAAACAAAGTATGCTTCTGGTGGATTAATGACAGTGGCTTTGTTCCCTTATACTGAAACCCTTCAGGCTGCACAGGGCCTGGGGAGCTCTAGTTAGCTAAGTGCATGGGTCTGATGTTCAGCATTGTTGCTTCAAGCCTTATTACTAAAAATTGATCTAAAATACAAGACAAATGTAGTCAGCAGCTTCCGGTGTTCCAATTGCTGATTCTGACTACTGTTCAGTTGGCATCATTCAACAAATTCTTCTTTTGACAAGCCATGTTCTCATTCTCACCTTCCTCAGAGACTGGGAATTCCTTAGTGATTCACCCCCTTGTTGAATATCTTTATATCCTTAGCAGCACTAAAATTAAGAAATAATTAAAGTTTTTAAAATGTAAAAATTATAAGAAATTATAAAAGAAAACTGGACTAAAAATGTCCTCAAGTAAAAAATAAAAATTCAACATAATGCACTCCTATCATCATAAAACACTAAACATTTTGATAAATAACATAAATAATGATTGAAGGAGAAACACTTTTGAACAGATTTGCTTTTTAACAACCTGAAAAAGAAAATGAGTAAATGAGTAAATGGTCAACCGTCTTCTTCATTCACCCCCTCACACCCACATTGATGGCCCTTCTACCTCCTTGTGCCCCTGTCCACTAGTCCCCTTGGCTCTACAGGTTGAGTGTCCCTTATCCAAAATGCTAGGATGAGAATTATTTTAGGTTTTGATTTTTTAAAAATTGGAATATTTGCATATACATAATGAGATATCTTGGGGATGGGACTCCTATATAAACAAAATTTATTTATGTTTCAAGAAAATACCTTATACATAGCCTGAAGGTAATTTCATACAATAGTCCTAATAATTTCATATAAGAGATTAAATTTCCTGGTGTCTAACTTTGAAGTTATGGTATCATATCCGTGTTCAAAAGTTTCAGATTTTGGAGCATTTTGGATTTCAGATTGACAGATCAGGGATGCTCAATCTGTACCCAATTCCCTTTCCCTTCAATCCAGCCATTCAGTATCACCGTACTTAAGTGCAACTCTTGACATCCTGTTCTGACCACAAGATCCCTTTACTAAAATCATTGGAAGTAGTCCAACTTCAAAGTCTTTCAAAGGTCATTTAAATGTGTTATTGAGGAATTTAGACATCATAAGTGAATTGAAGCCATTTGAAATAAACATATCATGTTAATCATATTGTGTTTTTCAAGATAACAAAGAGTAAATGGGGTTGTTGCTCAGTGGTTAGAGCACTTGCCTAGCATGTGTGAGGCACTGGGTTTAATCCTCAGCACCGCATATAAATAAATGAATAAAGTAAAGTTATTTAAAAAAGTAAAGGAACTCCATCATTTTCCTAAATATAAGTGAAAGATCATCTATTACTTGATTTGATATTGCCAGTACTTAGCATACAGCTGCCAATCAATGCATGTTACTTAAGAGAACAGGTAAATGAATTTTATTCACATATTTACTACATTAAGTAGGCACTCTACCCATTGCTATAAAAGTAAAGATATATATAACTGATTCCTTAAGAGCAGTAACAAAACACAAAGCTGAGAGAAGCATCTACTAGCAAAGAAGAGTGATACATTTTGACCAGACAATATTCAGTGTCATTAAAGAAATAAAGCTCAAGGAGAAGAACAATCTGTCTGTTAATCAGATCAGGTTTCAGAAGGTCTTGGTTTATGTGGTCTTGTGCAGGTCATTTCACTTCCCTGGACCCCAATTTCTTCATGTATAAAGAGGCTGGGGCCAGATGCCCTTCCAGGTCCTTTCCATCCCTGTCAACCTGAAGCTGCTAAGGCCACTTCCACAAGGAACTCCAGCAACACCCTGCTTATCTTCTGGGGAATGCCTCATGCACTTGAGATTTGAAATGGAAAGGGTGTGTGGCATGGAATGGGATGAATACCCTACAAATGCCAAAGTCAGGAGACACAAAAAGAAGACTGCTTTGAGAATACAATAAAAAATGCAAGGCTCATCAGCCTGGAGAATCTCTAAACAAAGCTTTCCTTTTAGTTTGTTTTGATTTGGAGGGTATTTTTTTTTTTCCTTCTTGGAAGATGAAAGGTCAGAACTCATGGTCTGATCTCATTGAATCCTTCTTAATTAACTAGGAATGAAAGCTCGTCATTGTGCAGATCCAGCTAATTGGAAGCTTTGCTTGGTTTCTTTTCAGGATCAGCTAGATGAAGCTTGAACACACTCTAGTCTTTTATTATTGTACAAAGAACTGTTTTAGCTTTGATTATCTACCTTATCCCTTTTAGAAGTATGATGAGGTTGGAGGGGAAAAAAATCTCTTTAAAAACAACAACATATTCAAAAGGCCAGGTATAATGTGTGATAAGAAATATAGAACTTTCATCCTTGGCAAGGGCCAATTTAAGTCTTGGTTTGGCCAACAACCAAAATACACAAGCATGGGCTTTTGGGTCTTTTCAACATTTTATCTTTCTTTAGCCTCACAAGGTGACAAATATTATTTCCCAAACAAGTACAATATGATCGTTTCAATGTGATGGCAACTTTTAAATTTTTTAAATCATTTTGAACTTCAGTTTGGTATTATCCAACTTAAGTCAATGGATTTCTTCAGTAAGACCTATTAATAAATATGTGCTTTAATAATATGTGCTAAAGAATAACATGCATTTGAAACATTCTAAAATAAACCATACAGCTATGTTCATTCTTTCAAGTTAAGTACCACATATTCTTTTGGAGAAATAGCAATTTTTTTTAGAATGCCAAAAGTTATTGAAATGCTAATGCTACATTGCATTTTTGTTTTAATTGGTTTAAATAAGTTATTTTAAACAACAAGAACAATTTGAGTATAGTATTATACTGTGAAACAGGGAAGGTAACACTTGCTGGAAAATTAAAAACTACAAAATATTGATTCCAGTAGAAAAATACCAGCTTGTGGCTTCATTTGCAGATGTATGTATACACACACACACACACACACACACACACACACACACGTTCTTCTGTATTGTTGCTCCTTTTAACTATCCACTGTCCTTGTGGCAACTAGTCAGTCATCACATGATTTGATTATTTTTTGTTTTAAATCCTATCAGAAATTAACTGAATAAAGAAATTCTGAAAGTTCCACAATTCTTAAGGGGGCAAAGAAAAAGCACCATCCTAAGCCTAGCAAAGCCTCAGCCACGTCCTGCAGGCTGGGGGAAATCTTATGATAGAACCTACTCTGACCTCTGCTCCTTCCCTCTCTTCTCCATGTGACCAGAGTCAAGGGTGCCCATTCAGGAGCACAGCTGGGTTAGCGCTGTGTCCTCTTCTGCCCATATTTTCTGAACAATTTGATCTTATCTGATTCTGAAAAATCAGTTGCAGAAACTATTGAATGAACATTCTGATACCAAGCTGATTCCAATCAGTCTCATGGGACTTTGATGACAATGAGCTAAATTTTCCAGGCTAAGAATGGACCTGAGCTAAGCCTTGGAGACTGGGGAGGAGAAAGTGACCTTAAAGACTTTCATTCTGCTACGGACACATATGAGGGAAGAAATCACGAAGACTGGGAAGAGGATGATGAGAACTGCATTTCCAATTCTGTGTGTGCACGTGTGTATAATTCAGCCTGTTTGCCATCCCCCATTTCATTCTGGGTTTGGAAAAACATGGATTCTCTTGCACGTTTGCTAGAAAAGTGCAAAACTTAAAAATATTTCTAGGAAGCAACTTTATAGTATGTAAAAAAACATTAAAAATTCTACTCAATTTAACTCTTAATAATTTATCATAAGGAAATATTTAAAAACATATGGAATATTTGCTATGAGATGAGAATTTATGGCAAGATTGCTTATGAAGAATAAGAAAAAGAACTGGAAACAGATTAAATAGATAACCATAAGGTACTGGTAACATAAATTAAGTTAGATACATATGAAAATATATAGCCTATAAAATTATATTTTACAGAATATTGATTTCTGGTATAAAAACTGCACATATATTAATTGAAAAGGTTATATAACGTGTACACTATGATTCCATTTTTATAAAAATGTGTGGTTGCATCAAAAAAGTTTGCAGAGGTATAACAGAGACTTTATGTAAGAAGTTACAATTTTAATAATTTAATCATCTGAATTTTCTGTTTCCAATTTTTCTAATAATGAGCCCATATTGCTTTTTCAAATAATAACTAAAGTTTTCTTAGGAAAGAAAAAGCAATGAGTATATTGCTTTATGTCTATGTGTTGACTTTATTATTGAATGTGGATTTTGTTCTAAAATAATACTAGTGGTTCTGAAAAGCCAAATTAAAAACAAGGATTGAATATGAAAAATAATGTAATTAAAACAATAGCAACAACAATAAAATAATACATTTCTCTGGCATTCTGCCTTAATATGGACTCTTCCTGGGTTAGTGGAAATGAATTAGGGTTGCCTTTTTGGGGGGGAGGGGGAAAACATAACTTTCTGAACTGGCTCTAATAATTCAATTTATAATCATATGATCAGGTTGTCTTTGGGCTTCCACAGGCTACCAAATATTGGAACTCCTAGAGTATTTTACAAACAATTCTTTAAAAATTAATAAAACAAAAAGTAACACACTGGTCCTAGAACTTTAACTCCACTAAGGCAAGAGATTTATGGTCACTGCAGAATCTCAATAGCCTAAAACAGGACCTGATGCAGAACAGGGGCTCAATAAATATTTGTTAGATAAGTGAAGGAATAAAAATCTGGTGAAGGGAGAATAAATAAGTGAAGATAAAATATACTAAGAAAGCCAGGAAAAAATCATGCTATTTTGAAGAGAATATGGAATATATTCAGAGTGGAACAAAATTGCTTATCAGTTTTAAATACAGATGTTCCTTGTGTAAGTTGACTATCCAATTTTTCCAATTCTGTAATTTCAAGTTCGTAGATATCCTACTGTAATCAATGTATGTATAATTATTATCTTAGCTGTATGATCAGTTAAAATTAGTCAACTTACACAAAGACTGGCCATGTTAAAACATGGAACCAAAGTTGAAAATCTTACCCAAATAAACCAGTGTTAACTAAGTAATACATAAATACTCATTTGTACCTACAGTACATACCTTTGTGTGGAAACCTATAAGGGTAAATGAGAAGAGACTTCAAAAAATAAATAAATAAATACAGATGTTCCTCTACTTGCTTTAGGGCTAGTTAGACTTATTATAAGTTGAGAATCTCATTATGTAAAAAATGCCTTGAGTCCACCTAACCTCCTGAACATTCTAGCCTAGAAACTCAACATACAGTGGAGTCTTGGTTGTTTCCCCTCCTATTGGCAGTGGGAGCTGCAGTCACTGCTCACAGCATTATGAGAAAGGAGGGGACCATATAACACAGCCCAGGAAAAGTCCCAAATTAAAGATTCCAACCACAGTTTCCACTGCACGTGTATCATTTTTGTACCACCATAAAGTCAAAAAATTGTCCTAAGTGGAACTACCCTAAGGCAGGGACCATCTGTGGTAATCACAGCTACCATTTATTGTGTACTATGTGCCAGGTGCTGTATTTATGGCATCTAATGTTCTCAACAACCCTGTTAAGTATTAATATCTTTACAAATAAATAAAACTATTGCACTGAAATTTTGAATGACTAGCATCAAACTAATATGAAGACACTATAAGCCCAACAAAGCTTAAGTGAACATCCATGATACACAATTCTTTCACTAGGAAAAAATATGAATTTCAAAACTACAATTTAGAGATTCTAAATAAGATAGCTTTCCTATGTGTCATAAAACATGAATGAGAAGTTTGAGTGCTAGCTGATTTTAATAGATTATAATTTTAAAATGCTTGTAGGTATAAGAGTAGCTAGGTATTATGAGAAAGGCTATTGAATCTGAATACAAAGAATAACACATACAAATGTGTGTGCAAAAAGAAAAGATTTCACAAAATCAATTACCTTACATTATCCCTCCCAGTTCAGAGGCCAGGAAATGATAAGAAAGTGGTTATATACAAGAAAAATTCAATTCATAACATTGTATCATAAAAGGCATATTTCAGATTGTTGTTAATTTTTTTAAGTTCAAGGCAGAAATAGTAATGAAACACTGAAAAGACAGAAAAATGCTTTTATAAGGAGATCTACTAACACTGTGCAGCTATCTCTAGAAAATGCTACAAAAGGATGGAAGAAAAGATGTTGCACAGTGATAAAAGCTGTAACTGCTGAGGGCTGTTATAGCAAAGGGCAGAAATGACCCAGCAGTGTGACTATAGTCTTGTGCTTCCAAAGGACAGAAAAGAAGTTGGGATTACATAGGAATTTTTAGGGGAACCATTCATAAAGAAACAGGAAGAAAACCCAAATGAAGGCAAGCACATTTTCCAAGGAGCAGCACTAAAGAGCTGGGAGACCAATAATCCAGGGGGTTGGACAAACACCTCATTTAGAGAAATGTTATGGGAACCTTTGGTTGAAATGGGGGAATGAAACAAGGAAGGACTTTGATAGCCATATCTACATGTGAAACTATATTGAATAAAGCAGGAAACATGATACCCTCTACCACCACATTACCGAAGCTGTGCTTATTTTTTACACTTATATTTTAACAATTCAAAGCCCTATTGTAAAATGTGTTTTGTCTGCTGTGTAAAACCTGATTTGCAAGGTTCCATGTTTAAAAATATACCCAGGAGGCCAGAGTGTCCTCTGAGAGGCCCAAGGATAGGGTAGAGTCCTGGGAGAAGATGCTTTAGAGAAAAAAAAAATACGTTTTTGTTATAGAAACTAACTTGCAAACTCTTGGGTAAAGATCTTTCTCTTGGGGTGACCTAGATCCAGGAGAAATCTGTGGAGAACAAAAGAGGATGAAGTTTGGATTCAGAGGACTTGGGTTTGGGGCAAAAGCTGGCTGACCTCAGTCAAGGAACTTGAAGACTCTAGGCTTAAATTTCTCCAACTGTAAAACAGAATAATGATACTACTATGAGAATCAGATAAGATAACATATACTTGAAAGATTATGTCTCAATACTTCTTTTCAGTTCACATGAAGTCTGTTTGGTATTCTTTTTCAGAGCTGATATTTGAGAGAACAACTTTTTTTTTCACATTTTTAGTTTCAAATTGAAGCAGGTAAGTAGTTTGCCTTGTTTTATCCCACTTGCAATGCTTGCAACCTGTGAGAATCAGCTAATAACCTGTGAACGACTAATGAATCCAGTATAAATAAAAGCCTAACCTTTATGAACTGTTTTCAGAAAAGTTATCCATAGGAGAAATTTTATTAAAACATTTGCAATTCCTTGGAATTTTGGGGAAAAAAATAACAAAAGTAGCAGGTATGTTAAGTATGAATTGATCAAATTTCTGTACCTTTTCACTCTTCTATAAAAACTTAGTCTTATAATAAGAATAAATATTACTGATCCCAACTGCAGTAGGGGGCCCAAGCAGAGCCGCCGCCCGAGCCCGCAAGATAGGCAGACCTACGACTGACCGGCGGAACAGGCCCAGCGGCCTGCTGGCGTGGTAGACACGTCACACCAATTGGAGTAGGGGCAGAGCAGAGCCGCCGCCTGCGCCCAGAACAGGCCTAGCGACCCGCCGGCATGGTATCACTTCACCCCAACTGCAGTAGGGGCCGAGCAGAGCCGCCGCCCGAGCCCGCAAGGTAGGCAGACCTGCAACCGACCAGCGGGACAGGCCCAGCGGCCTGCCGGCGTGGTAGACACGTCACACCAATTGGAGAAGGGGCAGAGCAGAGCTGCTGCCCGCACCCTGAACAGGCCCAGTGGCCCGCCGGCATGGTAGTTTCGTCACACCAATTGGAGTAGGGGTAGAGCAGAGCCGCCGCCCACATCTGGAACAGGCCCAGCGACCTGCCAGAGTGGTAGACACGTCACCCCAAATGGTGTAAGGGCAGAGCAGAGCCGACGCCCGTGCCTGCAAGGTAGGCAGACCTGCGACCAACCCGCAGAACAGCCCCAGGGGTCTGCGGGCGTGGTAGACAACGTCACACCAACTGGAGGAGGAGCACAGCCGCTGCCCGCCCTGCAAGGGAGACTTTTCAACTATACAAGAGTAATATAAATATATAGGGGGAAAATTTCACCAACAAGACATAACAATCATAAATATATATGCCCCAAACAACGGTGCAGCTATGTTCATTGAGCAAACTCTTCTCAAGTTCAAGAGTCTAATAGACCACCATACAATAATCATGGGAGACTTCAACACACCTCTCTCACCACTGGACAGATCTTCCAAACAAAAGTTGAATAAGGAAACTATAGAACTCTATAACACAATTAATAACCTAGACTTAATTGACATATATAGAATATACCACCCAACATCAAGCAGTTACACTTTTTTCTCAGCAGCACATGGATCCTTCTCAAAAATAGATCATATATTATGTCACAGGGCAACTCTTAGACAATATAAAGGAGTAGAGATAATACGATGCATCTTATCTGATCATAATGGAATGAAACTGAAAATGAACGATAAAAGAAGGAAAGAAAAATCATGCATCACTTGGAGAATGAACAATAGGTTACTGAATGATCAATGGGTTATAGAAGACATCAAGGAGGAAATTAAAAAATTCTTAGAGATAAATGAAAACACAGACACAACATATCGGAATCTATGGGACACATTGAAAGCAGTTCTAAGAGGAATATTCATTGCTTGGAGTTCATTCCTTAAAAAAAGAAACAACTAACAAATAAATGATCTCATACTTCATCTCAAAATCCTAGAAAAAGAAGAGCAAAACAATAGCAAAAGAAGTAGAAGGCAAGAAATAATTAAAATCAGAGCTGAAATTAATGAAATCGAAACAAAAGAAACAATTGAAAAAATTGACAAAACTAAAAGTTGGTTCTTTGAAAAAATAAATAAGATTGACAGACCCTTAGCCATGATAACGAAGAGAAGAGAGAGAACTCAAATTACTAGCATACAGGATGAAAAAGGCAATATCACAACAGACACTTCAGAAATACAGAAAATAATCAGAAATTATTTTGAATCCTTATACTCCAATAAAATAGAAGATAGTGAAGGCATCGATAAATTTCTTAAATCATATGATCTGCCCAGATTGAGACAGGAGGATATAGACATCCTAAACAGACCAATATCAATTGAGGAAATAGAAGAAACCATCAAAAGATTACCAACTAAGAAAAGCCCAGGACCGGATGGGTATACAGCAGAGTTTTACAAAACCTTTAAAGAGGAACTAATACCAATGCTTTTCAAGCTATTTCAGGAAATAGAAAAAGAGGGAGAACTTCCAAATTCTTTCTACGAGGCCAACATCATACTGATTCCTAAACCAGACAAAGATACTTCAAAGAAAGAAAACTACAGACCTATATCTCTAATGAACCTAGGCGCAAAAATCCTCAATAAAATTCTGGCGAATCGGATACAAAATCATATCAAAAAAATTGTACACCATGATCAAGTAGGATTCATCCCTGGGATGCAAGGCTGGTTCAATATACGGAAATCAATAAAGGTTATTCACCACATCAATAGACTTAAAAATAAGAACCATATGATCATCTCGATAGATGCGGAAAAAGCATTCGACAAAGTACAACATCCCTTTATGTTCAAAACTCTAGAAAAACTAGGATAACAGGAACATACCTCAACATTGTTAAAGCAATCTATGATAAGCCACAGGCCAGCATCATTCTGAATGGAGAAAAATTGAAGGCATTCCCTCTAAGATCTGGTACAAGACAGGGATGCCCTCTCTCACCACTTCTGTTCAACATAGTTCTCGAAACACTGGCCAGAGCAATTAGACAGACGAAAGAAATTAAAGGCATAAAAATAGGAAAAGAAGAACTTAAATTATCACTATTTGCAGAAGACATAATTCTATACCTAGCAGACCCAAAAGGGGCTACAAAGAACTATTAGAGCTAATAAATGAATTTAGCAAAGTGGCAGGATATAAAATCAACACGCATAAATCAAATGCATTCCTGTATATCAGCGACAAATCCTCTGAAATGGAAACGAGGAAAAACACTCCATTCACAATATCCTCAAAAAAAATAAAATACTTGGGAATCAACCTAACAAAAGAGGTGAAAGACTTATACAATGAAAACTACAGAACCCTAAAGAGAGAAATAGAAGAAGATCTTAGAAGATGGAAAAATATACCCTGTTCATGGATAGGCAGAACTAACATCATCAAAATGGCGATATTACCAAAAGTTCTCTATAGGTTTAATGCAATGCCAATCAAAATCCCAACGGCATTTCTTGTAGAAATAGATAAAGCAATCATGAAATTCATATGGAAAAACAAAAGACCCAGAATAGCAAAAACAATGCTAAGCAGGAAGTGTGAATCAGGCAGTATAGCAATACCAGACTTCAAACTATACTACAGAGCAATAGTAACAAAAACAGCATGGTACTGGTACCAAAACAGGCGGGTGGACCAATGGTACAGAATAGAGGACACAGAAACCAATCCACAAAACTACAACTATCTTATATTTGATAAAGGGGCTAAAAGCATGCAATGGAGGAAGGATAGCATCTTCAACAAATGGTGCTGGGAAAACTGGAAATCCATATGCATCAAAATGAAACTGAATCCCTTTCTCTCGCCATGCACAAAAGTTAACTCAAAGTGGATCAAGGAGCTTGATATCAAATCAGAGACATGGCGTCTGATAGAAGAAAAAGTTGGCTACGATCTACATACTGTGGGGTCGGGCCCCAAATTCCTCAATAGGACACCCATAGCACAAGAGTTAATAACTAGAATCAACAAATGGGACTTACTCAAACTAAAAAGTTTTTTCTCAGCAAAAGAAACAATAAGAGAGGTAAATAGGGAGCCTACGTCCTGGGAACAAATCTTTACTCCTCACACTCCAGATAGAGCCCTAATATCCAGAGTATACAAAGAACTCAAAAAAATTAGACAATAAGATAACAAATAACCCAATCAACAGATGGGCCAAGGACCTGAACAGACAATTCTCAGAGGAGGACATACTATCAATCAACAAGCACATGAAAAAATGCTCAGCATCGCTAGCAGTCAGAGAAATGCAAATCAAAACCACCCTAAGATACCATCTCACTCCAGTAAGATTGGCAGCCATTAGGAAGTCAAACAACAACAAGTGCTGGCGAGGATGTGGGGAAAAGGGTACACTTGTTCATTGTTGGTGGGACTGCAAATTGGTGCAGCCAATTTGGAAAGCAGTATGGAGATTTCTTGGAAAGCTGGGAATGGAACCACCATTTGACCCAGCTATTCCCCTTCTTGGTCTATTCCCTAAAGACCTAAAAAGAGCATGCTACAGGGACACTGCTACATCGATGTTCATAGCAGCACAATTCACAATAGCAAGACTGTGGAACCAACCTAGATGCCCTTCAATAGATGAATGGATTAAAAAATGTGGCATCTATACACAATGGAGTATTACTCTGCATTAAAAAATGACAAAATCATAGAATTTGGAGGGAAATGGATGGCATTAGAGCAGATTATGCTAAGTGAAGCCAGCCAATCCCTAAAAAACAAATGCCAAATGTCTTCTTTGATATAAGGAGAGTAACTAAGAACAGAGTAGGGACAAAGAGCATGAGAAGAAGATTAACATTAAACTGGGATGAGAGGTGGGAGGGAAATCGAGAGGGAAGGGAAATTGCATGGAAATGGAAGGAGACCCTCATGGTTATACAAAATTACATACAAGAGGAAGTGAGGGGAAAGGGAAAAATAATACAAGGGGGAGAAATGAATTACAGTAGAGGGGGTAGAGAGAGAAGAGGGGAGGGGAGTGGAGGGGAGGGGGGATAGTAGAGGATAGGAAAGGCAGCAGAATACAACAGACTCTAGTATGGCAATATGTAAATCAATGGAAGTGTATCTGATGTGATTCTGCAATCTGTATACGGGGTAAAAATGGGAGTTCATAACCCACTTGAATCAAAATGTGAAATATGATATGTCAAGAACTATGTAATATTTTGAACAACCAACAATAAAAAAAGAACATTAAAAAAGAATAAATATTATTGAGAAAAATAATCAAATTATTCCATATAATAGGATTTAATTATAAAAATTAAAATTAACCTCAGTAAGCCAATATATATATGCACCAAGGCTTGAACCCAGGGGCACTGTACCACTGAGCCACATCCCTAGCCCTTTTTATTATTTATTTTGAGATGGGATCTCTCTAAATTGCTTAGGAACTTATTAAATTGATGAGGCTAGCTTGAACTTGCAAACCTTCTGTCTCAGCCTTCCCATCCACTGGTATTACAGGCATGTACCACTGCACCTAGCCAAGGAACTTATTTAGCCAGTTGTGGTGGCTCCAGGTCAATTTGTCCATAATCAATACATTAAAAAGCCACCACATTCAGCTAATTTATATTTTTCAAAATAAAACATGTTTATATTAAAATGCAGATTAATCAAAATGGTTCTTTTAATGGTTCACCTTTTTTTTTTTTCAACCTCGCACCTTAGTAGTAACCCACAAAAGACCATCTCTTGCACAACTCAGTGGTGGCTCCTCCTTATCCTTCAGATCTTGGTCCCAGCCTCATGTTTCCTACCATGTTTTAATGTCTGGTTTCTCTCTCTCTCTCTCTCTCTCTCTCTCTCTCTCTCTCTCTCTCTTTACACACACACACACACACACACACACACACATACTTTCATGTATGTGCCTGTGTCTGCTCTGTGGGAACAGTGACTGTTTCATTCACCAGCACATTCTCAGCACTTAGCATATAGCAGATACTCAATATATTAATGAAGATTAATTGCACCAATATCCTCCAAGTCTCTTCAGGAATACAAAGCGCCATCTCCCATCTGCAAGGAGTTCCCTGCCGTTGGGTGATCCAGTGTAGGAAAGAAGGGAGGAAGGGGAGAAGGGAGGAAGGAAATCATTAAGGCTATTTTATAATGACACCTCAGTAAGCTAACTGAAATCTTCTAATAAGCCAGCTATTTTTTTTTTTCAATGATGAATTCCAGTTTCTGGCACAGAGCTTTGGAAACAAACAACAAAAACCCTTTAATAGTTATTATATTTAACTGTAAGTTATTGAGCTAGATGGACTTACTCTTCCAATCCACAGCCTCTATGATTTTATGAGGCCAACTTGACTAACAGAGACTGTCACAATCTTTCTTCAATGCTGCTCCCCATAAAATAGCCCTTACCCTGTAGAAGGCACAAACATTCACCCTTCAGCCCTTGCCTCCACCTGGAATTCATTCCTTCCTTTCACCCACTCATAGCTCATCATTCCCCAAAGTGACTGACTCCACTCTCTTAATGTTCTTTGATCAAACTGTGCTCTCTCTCTTTTACTGCCTCATTTAGAGTAAAGATGAAAAATATCATTGATTCATTAGAAGACTGTGCCTGTGACCACACTAATTCTTTCACACTTCTGCAAATCTAAGTATGAGTAGGTTTAAAAATAAGAATCAGTTAACCAGCAAATCACTCATTAGCTGGGACACTGAATACTTTCACATATGTATTTGAGTAAAACACAGAACAACCAGAAGATTGTAACATGGGCAATTTACTTCACTTAGAAGCTTAGCCAAAAGATACTGATATAAACAACCAGTAAAATTATGCAGTAAAATTCACATTTCATGGCAAATATCTAAAACCACTAGTCAAATCTAACCACTGTTTTATACATATAATCCCAGGCTCAGATTCATAGTAATGAAAAGTGCTACATTCCTGTTCTACAGAATATGTTTACAATTTAACTTGCATGGGTTTGGGTTGTGGCTCAGTGATAAA
This sequence comes from Spermophilus citellus, assembly GCF_964194105.1. Lineage (NCBI taxonomy): Eukaryota > Metazoa > Chordata > Mammalia > Rodentia > Sciuridae > Spermophilus > Spermophilus citellus. Next base: position 32,204,776 of record NC_138182.1, read on the forward strand.
GTGCTTGCCTAGCATGCATGAGGCATTGGGTTTAAACCCCAGCACCACATAAAAACAAAGAAATAAAATAAAGATATTGTGTCCATCTACAACTAAAAAAAAATTTTTTTTTAATTTAACCTATAGTTAAGTTATATTTGCTTTAGCCACAATTGAATGCTAACTCTCTGTACTCCTCTTCTGCCACCACACTTCCCAGAGTCATGAGTCAACTATTAATGATTCAAAGTCAAAGGGTCACCATTAAAAGTAACCCTAAATAGCCAAATGATTCCATTTCCTCCTTCAGCAAGGCTTTTCAACCCAGTAATTAAACAAAGCAAGTCAAGTTAACTATATATACCCGTGATGGGTAGAAAAGAAAGGAATGGTCAATAATTACCAAACAAGTAATTTTTTATCAGGACTCCCTCTTACCACCATTCATCTGACCTGAGAAGCATACAGTGGAATAGTTCTACATCAAAGAGGTGATTCCAAGTTTTTATCATGGTTCCTGCAGTACCCTGAATATGTTTTTTTTTTAATCCTCTAAATCACAGTTACTCAACCAAAAAAACATAATTCAGTCTATATGTGATTTTAAAAATATTAATAGCCATGTTAAAAAAGAAAAAGAAGCTGAAAAATTAATGTTTATATTTTAATCCCACATATCTAAAATGTTATACTTTGCACATTTATCAATATAAAAACTACAGAAATATTTTGTATTTTTGTGTGGAGTCTTTGACATCTGATGTATATTTGACATGATAGCACATCTCAATTCAGACTACCCATATTTTAAGTGTTTAATAACCACATATTCATACATCAGACAGGGCACCTCTTAAAAATAATTTCCAGCAAAATGAGAAATTTTGCACAACTTACCTTAAAGAAGAATTCTAGCAACTACATAATATCTTAAAAAGATGAATACAGAGAAGCTTGATAATAGAACACATGAATGCCTCTGAAAGCCAGGGCGCATTCTTTTGGAAAGGTAATGAAAATTCTAGAAGTAAGAAAAGGGAGAAGATGATTATAGCAATTTTTAATACAAAATTGGATCTTCTGACAGTATCTCCAAATTGCAGGTTCCCTTTCAAAAGAAAGTGGTCATATCCTTAGGCAACTGAACAATAAACTCCCAGGCTAGACATCGAAGAACTGAATGTCATGGACAAAATGCTATTTCAGACTAATATTGATAGAATGTAACACAACCTGCAAAGTCTACAAGTGTTGGAATTAAGCAAAATCTAGTACAGTGGAAAACACGATTTCCAACATTCTGGAAAACCAGAATTCTCTTTTAACCAACACACCTATTAAAAAATGTATAACTTGTCGTCTCATGTTATAGTGATTACTCTAAGGTATTATATGTCCAAATAATGACTTCAGAATCATTAAAAAATTAAATGATGTTCACAGACATATTATTGTATTTAATTGTATTCTCAACCTCTGAAACTGGTCATTGGGATGGTGTGTTTATGACAATTTTCATTAGCCAACTGATTAGATTACTAGAATCCCCTTTTCCCTACCATTATCAGGTCTCATAATTACTGTTTAGCCATATTGCTGTTTACTATTTAAAAAGCAGCTACATTCTATTTCTTACAACTAATCAGTCCAACCTTGTGACTCTGTTTCTCTTCCTCTTTCTCTCTCTCTCTCTCTCTCTCTCTCTCTCTGTGTGTGTGTGTGTGTGTGTGACTACTGTTTTATACATATAATTCCAGGCTTAGATTCATAGTAATGAAAAGTGCTCTATTCCTGTTCTACAGATATGTTTAAAATTTAACCTGCATGGGTTAAATTTTAACCTACACACACACACACACACACACACACACACACACACACACACACACAGAAGTCTTTGATTTAAAGAGAGACTTTAAACACTGACCCACAGCTTCCATCATCTCCCTGACTTATAAGACCTATCTGTAACTAGGAGGTGTATTTCCTAGGCACATTAGGTCAATTCTAGATAATGACCATTCTTATTCTATTTGTCACTGATAATGAAAGGGTCTGGTTCATCTCAGATCATTATTTCAGTCATTTCCAGGAAAGCTTAACAATACATCCTTTCACCCAAAAGTTTTAAAATTCTGGCTGTAATACCAGTGGCTCAGGGAGCTGAGGCAGGAGAATCACAGGTTCAAAGCCATCTTTGGCAACTTAGTGAGACTGCAAGTAATCTAGCAAGACTTTGTCTCAAAAAATAAAAAGGGCTGGGGAAGTGGTTAAATGGTTAAGTACCCCTGGATCCAATCCCTGGTGTGAAAAAAATTTTTTTTAAGTTTTTAAATCTGTTATTCAAGAGGACAATTCTTGTATTTGAACAAGTACTTCAATGTGTTAGGGTGATTCTTCCATGCCGGTGATTTCTCTATATTACACAATTACAATTATGAAATTACAACCAATTGCCATGTGTACTCTGAATTGTACACATTCCAACATGAAGATCACATTTTGTTTATAACTTTCCTATTAGTTTTATATTATTTTCTTCAATTAAATAGAAGTAAAAATCTCTCTTATGGGAACAAATTTAATTTATGGCTTAAAATTTATAATTCTTATAGAATCCACAATTTTAAATAATAATAATAATTATCTCAAGCATGCCTAAGAAATTAGTTTAAAATATTTTTCTTTATTTAAAAATCATGAATCATCTTTCTGTCACCCTCAAATTGAGTCTGCCAAATGTTTGTGTATTTTTTTTACATGATTGCTCAATTGAATGAATTTGATGAATCAAAATTTATAGTTTTCTTTTATAGACAGCCAGATCCTATCAACTTTTACTTCAAATATGCTAATTTATCATAGATGTTTTCATAAGGCTATATATAAAGATTTCTTCATGTGAAATTATTTATGGAAGAGTATTATTTTTATTTTTTTCATGACGGGGTTTGTTGTTACATATTCATACATGCACACAGTATGTAACAATATAATTTGGCCAATGTAATTCCCCGGCACTTCCCTCTTTCTCCCCCACTCTCACCCTCTAGTCCTAAGAATAGCATTTTTACATTTTTTAAACGAAAAAATAGCTAACAATTATGAAATATGAACAATATTTTAAAAGTTGTAACCCTTTGTTATTTGTTTTTCTCACTCATATTTAATTTGATTTCAATTAACTTACATATATTACTTATAAGTGAACTTAAGGGACAATTTTCTCTGAGTTTCCTTTAATACCTCAAAAAAATTTTTTTTTTCTTTTTGGTGGTTCTGGGGATTTAACCCAGGGCCTTGTGCATATGAGGCAAGCACTCTACCAACTGAGCTATATCCCTAACCTATTACTTCAAATATTTTTGATAGCACTTTTCATATTGCTACTGATTGAATATATTTCCTTTTAATAAAATGCAGATATTCAAATGATAAGTTATATGATATTATAAAAACCAGTTGCTTGTATTACTTGATCTTGGGGTGTAAGTGGTATCTTTGTATTTAATTATTATGCAAATTTATTCTCCTTTTGTATTTCCTAAGAACCACCAAAATGAGCTGCATTTTTTTCTATGATTAATGTCAAAGACACTCTCTTTCCCAAACATTTTAATTAATCTTATTCTTAACCTTCTTCACCTTTTTTTTTCTTTTAGTTATTATAGGAACTGATGTTTCCTGTGATTAAAAACAAATTGTCCTGTATTCCCAAGATCCAAGCCTTTGTAGTTTTCAGATATCTTAACCATTGTCATTTTAAATTTTGGATCTTTCTACTGAAATATATTTCTTGGCATATATCAAATACCAAGTCTGTAAAAGTATCAATTATAGATTAACAGAAATTACTTATTTTGAGCCTTAGCAGAAGTATCAAGTCAGCCTATTTATTTGCTTAACACATGGTATAAATGTGTCATTAATGTATGCATCTATGTAGTTAAATTTATGTAATAATGACCTTACTTTCTTTTCACTTTTTTCACTAAAGCATTCATGTATCCTACAGCACTTTTCATATGTAAACATTGTCGGTGAAGTTTCATGTATGAAATGGGTCTCTATTATAATTTTTCTTTTTCACCTATTTATTTCTATACTTCTTATTCAAAGTTTTCTGCCTCCCTCTTGATGATATAAAATTGATAACTATGAAAGAAACTAACATAAACAGTACTAATCTTCAATTCCCAATACATGGCTCACACTATTTCCCAATAAATACTGATTGAAGAACTTACATGAAATGATCACGATCATTGGTTGAGAGAATAATGAGAAAAGGCAATGAGTTAAAAATATTTGTGGTGAGGAAGCACTTCTGGAATGGCCTTTCCTTGATAACAATGGCAAAGATGATTAAAGTCAATTATTTTTAAAAGTCTGAAAACTAATCAAGGGTTTGTAGCAATATGAGGAACATTTATTTAAAAAAAAATAGCCAACACTACATAGAGAAATGAACTTTATGGATATTTTTTCCCCTAGTCCCATTCATTTCTCCACAGTGAATTGAGTCTCAAAAAAAAAAAAAAAAAGGAAGAGAACCTCAGTTTTGTACAAGGAATTAGCAAGCAAAGGAGTGTTGGGGGGGTGGGGAGGAAGAGAAAAAATATTTAAAGAAATAATGACTGGAAATTTTCTTCAAATTAAGGAAAATCCTTGATCAGCACACTTAAGAAATTCAATGAACCCCAAGAAGGATAAACACAAAGAGTTCAAGGTCTAGACACATTATGATCAAAATGTCCAAAGCTCAATACAATGAGAGAATCTTAAAAGCAGCAAGGTAACAGTGACTCATCATCCACAGAGGATTCTAAATAAGATTAAAATATGACTTTTCACTGGAAATAATGGAGACCAGAAGACAGTGGAATGCATTTTCAAAGTGCTGAAAGAAAGAGTGTCAACTAAAAATGCTATAACCAGCAGAACTGTACTTTGAATAAAGTTTTAAAAAGAGAGATAAACAGAAAGAGAAAATTTGTTACTAGTAGTCATTCCCTAAGGGAAATCTAATGAGTTTTTCAGCTGATATAAAAGGATGTGAATTTACTCTAATTCATATAAAGAAGTAAGGAGTACTGGTAAAGGAAACCAGGTACCTAGGTAAGTATAAAAGACACTATAAATAAATTTTTACTTACAACATTTCTCTTCTATGCAACGTTCTATGCAACTACATAAAGTAATAATTACAACCGTCTTGATGTATGGAGGTGCTGGAAGCCATCCGAGAAATGCCTGAGGACCTCTTTTCATCATCATAGCCAGAGAGGGGATAAGTCTGGCATTGGGAACTTTCTGTGGCAACCCCACAAGGATAGACTACCTGATGCAGGTGAACGTCCCCCTCCACTCTGCTAGAAAGCTACTCTCAGCATAGAAGATGGGCATAACCCGCTAGGAACTGTGCAGCCTACCTGCCCCCACCTTGAACCTGTTGTGGTGAAGAACTGTCACCAAAGAACTTCTTTGATGTTTTGCAGACGTTGTTTGTTAAAAGCTGGACCTTTCTGGTCAGCTTTCCCATCCTGCCCTCACCTTTGAAGCTACTTTCTGTGTTCTATGATTATTTCACTATTCTGCTTTTCTTAGCTTTTATTTCTCAGCCAGCCCATCCCACCCAAGAGGACATGTGCGGGATGTGGGCAATATGAGGTATAATTTGTATCAACACAAGAGTGGGGAAGGAAAAGAGCTATATCAAGCATTTTTTTAAAAACTGATATTAAGCTGGTATTATACCAAAATAAATTGTTTCAAGATGATAATTGTGTTCCTCAGGATGGAAAAATAACCAAAACTATAAAAATAACCAAAGATATAGAAAGCAAGAAATAGCAAGAGATTTAAAATTATATTTAGAATATATCCACTGGGTTTAAAAGAAAAGAATAATGGAATAATAGAACCTAAAAAAATCTTAAAATAGATAAAAGCAAATAGCAAAGTGGCGGGCATAAATTTTATCTTATCAGTAATTACATCAGCAAATAGGCTAAGTACTCCAATCAAAAGGCAGACTGGTTAAAAAACAAACCAACCATGATCCAAGTCTGTGTGGTATAAAGAGATACATTTTAGATTTAAACTCACAAAGTGAACTGGAGTACTTTGCTAATATAAGACAAAATAAACTTTAAGGAAAAAAAATGTTCCCAAGAGCTTAAAGAAAAATATTTTATAATGATAAAAGGTTCAGTCCATCAAGAAGATATATAATTATAGACTTAAATGCACCTACACTAAAGTCCAAAATTACATGAAGCAAAAACTAACAGAATCAAAGAAGCAACAGCAATTCACAAAGGGTAATTGGGGACTTCAATATTCTGCCTTCAATAATAACTAGGCAGAAGATTAAGGAACTGGAAGACTGGAATAACACCATGAAACAACAGAACAACCAACCTACACAGTAAACTTCCACCTAACAGAAGCAGAATATAACTATTCTCCATATAGATATGGAATATTCTCTAATATTGATTGTATGCTAGGCTATAAAACAAGTTTCAATAAATGTAAAAGTATTAAAATTATACAAAGGATGTATGTCCTCTCATCACATTTGAATGAAATTAAGAATTAACAAAGAAGTAAATTGGGGAGATTTACATATATATGGAAATTGAACAATATATTCCTAAATAAATAGGTCAAAGAAGAAATCATAACAAAAAATTTTAAAGTAGCTTAAAAAGATGAAAACACAAATGAATTGATGGGATGGAGTTACATAAGTACTCAGGAACAAAAGCAGCTAATAAAGTTCTAAACTTAAAAAAAAATGAAAGATCTCAGATTACTAATCTAAACTTCCACTTTAACAAAATGAGAAAAAGAGAACATTAAACCAAAGCAAGTAGAAGGGAAGCAATAATAAGAATCATGGTGGACATACATGAAACACATAACTTTTTTTTTAATAAAAAAGGTTAAATCGCTGGGCATGGTGGCACACGCCTGTAATCCCAGCAGCTCAGGAGACTGAGGCAGGAGGATTGAAAGTTCAAAGCCAGCCTCAGCAAAGGCAAAGCGCTAAGCAACTCAGTGAGACTCTGACTCTAAATAAAATACAAAATAGGTCTGGGGATGCGGCTCAGTGGTTGAGTGCCCCTAAGTTCAATCCCTGTTACCTCTGCCCCCCACACGCACACACACACAAAAAGGTTAAATCAATGAAACCAAATTCATTCTTTGAAAAATTCAACAAAATGACAAACATTTTTAGCTAGACAAATCAGGGGGAAGAAAGGGGGAAGGAAGAATCTCATTACTAGAAGCAGAAATGAAAGATGGGTCACCACTTCTGACCTTGCAGAAAAAAAAGGATTAAAGGGAATACTAAAGTATCAAATCAATAAATTGGATAACTCAGGTGAAATGCACAAATCCCTAGAAAACACACACTGTCACAGAAGTACAAAATCTGATTAGATCTCTACTAAGACAAATGAGGTAGTAATCACAAAACTTTCCACAAGAAAGCTTCAGGGGGCTGGGATTGTGGGTCTGTGGCAAAGCGCTTGCCTTGTGGGTGTGAGGCCCTGGGTTCGATCCTCAGCACCACATAAAAATAAATAAATAAAATAAAGGTATTGTGTCCATCTACAACTAAAAAATATTTTAAAAAGAAAGAAAGAGAGAAAGAAAAGACTGATAGCTTTATTACATTTAAACAAGAATTGACCAAAGATTTCAAGAAAAATTAACACCAACTCTTCACAAACTCTTATAAAAAAAATAGAAGAGAAAGGAATGCTTCCCAATTTATTCCATGAGACCAGATCCCTGATACTAAAGCAAGAAAATGATATCACCAGAAAAGAAAACTATAGGCTAAGATTCCTTATGAACACACGCATAAAAATGCTCAATAAAATTTTTGAAACCTGAATCCAACAACATGGAAAAAGGATAATATACCATGACCAAGTTGTATTATTCCCAGGATTATTTTAATATCTGTATTGGTCAGAGTCCTTGCAGGGGACAAAATTTTATACACACATAGAAAGCGATTTCTTATAAGGCATTGTGTCATGGTTATAGAGATTGACAAGTCCAAATCTGCAATATGTGCTGGCAGACTGGAGACCCAGGAGACCTGTTGGTGCAGTTCTAGTCCAAAGGTGAATAGAAGGAGACCCAGGAGGGTCAAATGGTGCAATAAAGTCAGATGGCAGTTTGCTGGAGAATGCCCTCTTGTTCTGGGAAGTGGGACATTTGTTCATTCAGTCCTTTAACTGATTGGACAAGACTCACTCACTGGAGGGCTTTCTGACCTACTTGAAGTTCCCTAATTTAAATGTTAATCTCTTCCCAGCCATTCTTCAACTTGACACATAATATTAACCATCAAAATATTCAATTAATTATCAATATAATATATTAATAAAAGTAAAGAACACCTCCATCATTTCAAAATACATAGGAAAAAAATTTGACAAAAATCTAACTCATGATAAACACAGCAAGAAAATCTCAAAATAGAAAGAACTTTTCACAACCTGATAAAAAAGCATTTACAAAAAACCCATACAGAACATCATATTTAACACTGAAGACACTTTCCTCCTTAGATCAGGAACTTAATGAAGACATCTGCTCTCACTATTTCTATTCAGTGTTAGATTGCAGGTTCTAGACAGGTCAGTTATATAAGAAGATGATATGAAAGGGATCCAAATCAGAAAGGAACACAGTCATGAGCCCATAACAATTTCAGTCAACAACAGACCACATATCCAATGGTGAGCCCATAAGATTTTATTACCTAGTGACATCATAGCCATTTCAGTTTGTGTAAGTACACCAAAACTGAATTTAGAAAAACAATTTCTTATAGTAGCATCAAAAAGAATGAAACAGGAATATATTTAATTAAAAAAGTGCAATTTATGCAAGGAAAACTACAAAACCCCTGTTTTAGTCAGTTTTTTCATTGCTGTGACCAAAAATCCTGACAAGAACAACTTAAAGAAGAAAAGGTTTATTTTGGTTCATGGTTTCAAACTTTCAGACCATGATTGTCTAACTCCATAACTCTTGGCCCAAGGTAAGGCAGAACATCATGGTAGAAGGACAAGGCAGAAGAAAACAGCTCAGGACATTGGCTACCAGGAAGCAGAGAGGATTCTACTCACCAGAGATAAAATATAATTCCTAAAGTCATATCCCAAGGACCTACTTCTTTCAGCCACCTCATACCTGCCTATAGTTACCACCTAGTTAATTCATACTAGTGGATTAATACACTAATTAAGTTCCAACTCTAATCATGTCACCTCTGAAAATTCTTGCATTGTCTCACACATGAGTTTTTGAGAATACCTCATATTTAAACTATAGCAACATCATTGGAAAAAACATCAAAAAGTATCTAAGTAAATGGAAATACATCCTGAGTTTATGGATTTGAAGAATTAATATTGTTAGGATATCAATAACTACACAAACCAAGCTACATATTTAATGTAATCCCAATCAGATTCAACTGCCTTTTTTTTAAGAAATTAGGAACTGATCCTAAAATTCTTATGGAAATATGAGAGACCAGAATCACAAGACCATCTTGAAAAACAAGGCAGAGACCACTACTTTCCAATTTCAAAACTAACTAAAAACTAACAGCAATTAAGACAATACTGGCATAAAAGATATTCAAATAGATCAATGGAATAGAATTGAGAATACAGAAAAAAACCCCATACATCTATAATGGTCAATTTATTTTCTTTAAGGGGACTGAGAAAGAGTAGTCCATTTAACACATGGCTCTGAGACAACTAGATGTTCACATGCAAATGAACAAAAGTATATTTCCAAGAAAACTGAAAACCTATGTCCACACAAAACCTTGTACATGGTTATTCACAATCAGCATAATTCCTAATAGTCAAAAGGTGGGAACAGTCCAAATATCCATCTCTGGTTGATGGATAAACAAAATGTGGTATATTTATTCAACAGAATATTATTTGACTATTAAAGAGAATGAACTACTGATAATGGGCTGCATTATAAATGAATGATGAAAATATGATGCTATGTTCCCATGCAAAAGAAAGCAAAAGGCCACATAACAGAAAGGCTCAATTTTATATCAAATATTAGAATAGGGAAAAAATATAAGGCATATTTGGACAAGGTTAGCCTTATAGCATAGCTTATGCTAAGGATGGTAAAGGGAGTGATGGGAAGACAGGTGGGGATCAGCTTTGAACATCATGAATAAGGACCTTCGACATGTTCTGCAGAAAAGCTGAATTAAAATGTCTTTTAAAAATCTGACACGATCTAGTCTGCATTTCCAGAAGCTCATTCTGGCAGCAACATGGAGATGAAGATGATACATCCAGATGATTAGGGTATGAGCTTGGTGGTAGGGTAAAAGAGAGAAGAAAAAGAAAACTCAGGAGGTACAGTTTACCTTTACTGAACTCACACCAAATCAGTTTGGTAATTTTACCCAAAGTTATGCACATTAAAGGAATCTGTCATGTTAACCTATACGTCTATTTATATTACATATATGATTACAAAGAAAGTATGAAGCCTATTAGATTGTGCCTGTGAGCCAGGTGTTTTGAGAACTCAGCTTTGATGATTTTAACATTCAGCAGGAGATGTATTAGTTTAGCATTACTCAAGTTGGAAAAACCTGACATTTGTCAGCATTTTTGTTTGTTTGCTTTTGTTTTAATATGCCTAGAATAGTGAATATTGAATGCTGGCCATGCAAAAAATAAAATGTCTTCAAATGTGTCAAGACCTTTACATTATCAAAGATTTTCTTTACAGATAATGCAAAACCAAATCACAGCCAATCCACAACCAACTGCCACAAGTTTGGGACAAAGAGGATTTCTCTATATAGAATTATGGAACATGAATTAGCAGGGAAAACAAGTCTCATCAATTCTTCAACAGGAGATCCACGGGCTGGGGTGATAGCTCAGTGATAGAGTATTTGCCTAGCACTCGTGAGGCACTGGCTTCGATTCTCAGCACTACATATAGATAAATAAAATAAAGATATCGTGTCCATGTACAACTAAAAATAATCCTAAAAAATGTCTAAGTTAACTTTCAAAATTGGATACAACCTAAAGGTGAATTATCTACAATTGTACCACATAAATGTTTGTTTCAAATACATTTAGTGAGTTTGTTAAATGGAATTAATTGTACATGAAATATAAACTTTTAAAATTTGTTGTCTTAGGACTGTGGAGGACACTTGAATTCAAATCTTATCATGACACTGGATTATTTTTGGCACATGTTTCTTCACTGCTTGGGTTACATCTTTTGTTGATAATGAACCAATTTCCTTGGAGATGAACTGCTCAGAATTCAATATAAGCAAGAATAGTCTTAGTCAACAGCTTTTCAAGCATTGTAATGCATAAAAACAACACACTTAATGGTTAGAAATAACATATTATCTTATAATGTATGAATATAATGGTAGTTAAATATAATACCTTCTCTTATTAATCAAAAATAAGGTCTATTGATACAGAGAACTCAATCTTGGGATATCAGAGCCAAATCCATGCATCAAAAAAACTTCAAAATAGCCACTGAAATTCTTTTACTGGTTTTCTAACTTCGCTCTTTCAAATCTAACTAAAATAATTGGGCTAATATCTAAAAGGCTTTGAATTATTTTCTCTCAGAGAGATCTTTGCTACAACATTATTTTATGTGATAACATTAAACATAATGAAACTGGACATTTAGTGCTATGACATGACTTCAGAAATATTATGATTTTTATGAGTGAACCAATCTAATAGTTTCATTGTGTACCTATTTGGGATAAACATGTCAACTGTGGACCCCTACCCCTAAGATACTTGGAAACTGCAGTTCTGAGATACACTTAGAAGGGGTGAGTTAAGTACTTAAAGTACTATGTATTTCTATAATATGAAGAAAGTATTTGTTTACCTAGTATATTGTCTGGACAATCAATTACCCATTTTCTATTGATGGTTGTGGTGATACAGATTCCTGTTTGATGTTAAAAGTAAATTGACATATTAAAAGACTGCCTTTTCAATTTTTTAGCCGTTTGTAATAGATAACACACATGAAACCAAGATTTTATTTTTCTAAAATACAACTACCTGGTGGAATTATGATTTAATGTTTGATTAAGTTCAAAAGAGGTAATCTGTTAATGACTCTCCAGACAGCCCCAGTGGAGAATCCAGGTTGGTCTTTAGAAATACTCATCTGATCGCATTATTCAAACTATCCAACAGTTTGCCTTTGCTCTTTCATGGGGTCCCTTCTGGTCTAGCCTTTACCAACCTCTCCAGTTTCATCTAAGTCCCTGCTGGTTCTGCTTCATGCACTGAGTGCCCCTGATTCCTCTTATTTGCCTTGCCCCTACTACATTCAGGTCTGTGTACATGCTCTGCCTGGGAAACACTCATCTCCTCTGTATGCAGGTGACATCTCTCTTTCTTTGTATCTGTGCTCAGGAATCACTTCCCAACCTCCTTGGGAGGTCATAATTAATTCTCTATTGCATACTCATGTGGTGCCAAATATAGTTTTGTCATAATATGAGTCACAGTGACAATTACATATGTATTTGTGTAGCTGTCTGACAGATGTCTGTTTTCCCCAAGAGCCTGCCACTGCCATGACAGGACAGAATGGGTCTTTTTTTCTCCATTCATTTCCCAGTGACTTGCAGACAATATCTGTGAAATGAGTACATCTATCTAATATTGTTCCATTACCTTAATATGTATATTAGCATCAGCCAAGACATATTAAATGCATTTTCAATGTTAAACAAAGCAACCTCATATTACTTTTCTTTGAGATGTAATCAGAATCCTAGTGATCACAAAGAACTGATTTTGAGACAGAATCATAGCAAAGGGAAAGATTTATAGAAGTCATGTTGAGAGACAGCTATGGCTGTGGTATTTTGATGAAAAATGTATCTCCATTGTATATGGAAATCCAATGGAAAAACAAGAGCTGTTGAAAGTTTCAAATATTTTATTTCAAATATTTTAAAGCAGTCACATCATTAGTGATGACTACATTCCACTATTTTTATTGGATAAATAATCCTGAATGCCTCATCCATGCCAGGCAATGCTGTGCACTTATAAAAATTATTAAATTTTATGTAACCCCCACAATAACCCTGAGAGACAAAAATGATTAACCCAGTTTTACAGATGTAGTTCAGAAAGGTTAAGTAACTTGTCCAAGATAACATAGCTAGCACACCATCGAACTAAAGCACTGACCCAGATCTACAAAGGCAAAGGCCAGGAAATCTATCATTAATGAGTTATATATGCTTAAAAACAGGATACATCTGAAGAATAATTCACCCATTTAAAAGCTTGCAAATACTAAATGAAGCAGAGTGTTAAAACAATCACTAGATCCTTCCTTACTTAGCATCTCATTCAGACCGAATGATTGCACCTGACTGAATCATATTATCACTCTGAAAGGGGTCATGTTTAGACAGTTAAGAGTTATTCAATAATCAAAGTTATGTTGCTTTGTTTCTGTTTCCTCATTTCTTTCTAACAAACTGAGTCTGAATAGCCCTTAAGCATTAGGGAATAGCATCTTAGTTGTTCAAAATTTGGGAGAAGTATATCTCTAAAAATATATGTTATGCTCTAAAGTGAACTTTCTCATCAGAGAAACGTTATCAATATAGGGGACAGAACAAATGGAATAAAAAATATATTTCAAAGAATATCTTCTTTACATCACTTTTCTCAGATTTGGTGCTTATAACCAAGAGGCAGGTGGCAGGGAACCTCCTATGTAACCCGCTTCCATCCCATCCATCCATCCATTCATTCATTCATGGAATCTCATCACACCAAACTCTTCATGAGGCCCTCTAGAATTTGTTATTTCAGACCTCCTTAATGTTCCTTTGGCACAAGAAAGAATATTGCCTTGTGTTCTTGAGGTCTAACTCAAAATCAGGAGCACCTATTTTCCAACAATTTATGACAAGCATGCAATGCATGTCTATAAAAAGCGTCACCCCTATACTTCTTTCGACATCACCATAATTACCAGGACCCCATTTTGGTCTCAGCCCTCACAGCCTGTGCCCATTTCCTCAAAACCCTAAACAAAGGTGAGTCATCGGCCTTTGAATCGGACTAGACTTTGGAAAATAGCCAAGGTCAAATTAGCAAATAAGGTGTGTGATCAGACTTGGCTAGTTCAATATGGCTAAAAAACTAAAATACAAAAGGGTAAATTTATTGTGAGTCTTATGGACTGGCTGCATTGTTGAGCAGAAAAAAGAAAGAGTTTTAAGTAAAGGTACTTTGCTTTTCTACAACATGACTGTAGGTAGCTTGGGCTCTGCAGGGGTGATGATTTCAAAGGATTAGGGCATATAGTCACTGTAGTTTGTGTGTGAGTTTATGTCTGTGATCAAACATGCTTTTGAGGGCTGAGGATACAGTTCAGTCGTAGAGCACTTCCCTAACATGTGCAAGGTCCTGGATTCCATCCCCAGACTACAAAAGAAAAGATGTATTTTTAAAGATCATTCCTAAGGTTTTATTGCTAGTAGGCCCTAAATCATTTCCTGGTAATACAATTGATAATACAAAGAGGCCCCTTATTATTATTAGACAGTTAAGTATATCTGCTAGGTTGTAAAGATGATTTTTTTTTTGTCTCCATGTGACTTATTTCCAGTGATATAACTTGATGATTTAATGGTGGGCTGCTGTTAACTGGTTAGGGTGAAATTGCATAGCAGGATTTTCTGGTCCCCTCTGCAATCTTTTGTTGTTGAAATGTGAGGCTGTCGCTTCCTGGGGTGATGAACTGCTTTGCTCAAGGCTGCTGTGCAGTCCGGCAGCTCTCAACCTCTGACAGAACCTCCCACTCCACTCCCCATTGAGCCCACCTGTTAGAAGCAAGGGGTCAGAAGCCCGGGATCAGGCTGTATGCACAGCCTGTCATTTTAGGCAGAAGTAAAAGAGAACAAAAGGAAAGGAACAGGTCTGTGGGGGCAGGCCCCTTTTAAGCCATTAATTAATCTTTCTCCCTCTGCACTGTGGCTGGAAACCCCCTATGGTGGGCTGTCAACTGGAAATTAGGTGCTGTGTTTCTAACAGATAAGTTTTCCTTTTAAGCACAAGCATCTTTGACTTTTATAATCAGAATGGAAGAAAATAGCCATAACTTGACATACATTTTTGTTCTTATAATTGCTTTTCTAACAAAGGTCTTCCATCAGAGGGGCAATTTTGAAGGACATAGGCCAAATGGACACTGATTCGGCTTCATTGTTTCCTTAAGGGGGACAAATCCTCCACACATACACACTTTTTTTTTTTTTTTTTTTTTTTTTTTGGTGGTGGTACTGGGGATTTAACTCAGGGGTGCCATATCCCCAGCCCTTTTTATATTCTATTTAGAGACAGGGTCTAGGTAAGTTGCTTAGGGCCTTTCTAAATTGCTGAGGCTGGCTTTGTACTCACAATCCTCCTGCCTCAGCCTCCTGAGCCACTGGGATTACAGGCATGTGCCACCATGCCCAGTGACAATTCCCTTTTGAATTGATCCTCGCTTGAGACACCCCAGGTGAGGAAAGACATGTAGGGTTGCCCTTCAATTAAGCCCCAATGGGAGCAGCTGTGGGGTGCCTGGCCAGATATTCTCTCAGCAAATGTTCATTTCCCGTCTTCTGCATTTTGCCTCCACTTTCCTACTTCCTTTGATTGCAAATGCCAAGTGTAAACTTGGGTGACTAAAGTTCTTTGGGTGAGAGAATTATCTTCAATATTGTTAAGAACAATTTCCAAATGAACACCCAAAAGTGAAACACCACATTGAAACTAAGGCAGAAACTGGAGAACCAGTAACAGGGGAGATGGGTGAGAAATGGTTTTACCCATAAACAACAGGATCGATTAACTGAACGCTCTGTGTGCCAAACATTTGGACTGAAGCAGCAGACAGCAACTGAAGACTTCTTCCTTGAACTACACTCATGCTTTTAAAAGATGAGCTACTTAATGACATTTATTAAATATGAGGGTTGTATTCAATCCAGAAGCTTTTCTCCGTTTGAAATAATGCCCTCCTAAAGTTTCACGTTAAAGTGAGATATGGTGACCTCATTTTAATTTTGTTATTGCTCTCATAATTATGGCCACCTGGGAGGAGCCCTGGGTGAGGAGTCAGAGGACCTTTCTGGATATCTTATTATAAGTCATTCATTGCCCCTAAGTCATTTAAAAAGCTGTAAAATAGTGATAATTTCTGTTCTGCATTTTCACAAGGTAACAGGAAGATTAAAATCACATAATATGTAGAAGATGGCATGGTATAGTATAAAGACTTAAACTTTGAAGACAAGCAATTTAAGCCATTGATACTTAATATTGATGTGATCCTGGGCAAGCAATTTTTTTTTTCTGTGTGAGGAGTAATAATCTCTACCATACTGGATTGCTGTAAGGTTTCATCTTTCTTTGTGATGGTCTTCTGGAAGTAGTGAGTATACTTTTGGCATTAAATGCTAAATGCAGATGTTTGGGCCTTGGATTTGCATACTGTTTTAAATTATGGGGTTTGCCCAATGATCATTTTTATTCCTGAAATTTTTGAAGGATTTAAGTCACAACATCAATCACAAATATGAATAAGCAGGAAAACAAGATGAGTGTCAGACAAATTTTATCCAGCCCAGTGCCCTCTCTGTGGGGTATGCTGGTGAGCTGGCTCTCCAAGGAGGAGAAATAAAAGCTCTCATTGCCAATTTCTAAGGTATAAATCCTCTCACCATGGCTTATCGCAAGCTACAACAATGAAGACTTAGAGAAGCTATCTTTGCTAAAAGCAGTGACTCTAAAGTTAGACCTGCAAATGCCCAATGGGGGAATTAAATGCAAGATAGAGTTTGGCATCTGTGCCTTCATTTGTATCTGTCTCCTTTAACACCCAAAACTTTGTGACCTTCTCAGCTCTGCAAGTAACCATTTAAGGAGCCTTCATGTAAAAACTGACAGTACAAGGTTTATTATCCCCAAATTTACCTAACCTATCTCATTTTCCTTCAAGACTGAGTCAAGATTTACAGTGTTCTCGTCTAGACACCTGGACTGGTACTTAGAAATTGCCACTCATTGTCCTACACCTTTCTGGAACAGGGGAGCTTTGTAGGCACATCACCCCAGCAAACACCCCTCTTACCACTTGAAAGAAAGGATGCAGGTTAGGAGAAAATGCAGGAAGAGGGAGACAGGGGAGGAGCCAGTCATAAAAGCAAAAAGGCCCAGACAGGTGGACATGTCACCTGTGTAGCATATTCCTAGCTGAGCATCAAAACACTGGATTCCTCCTTTGCTAGAAACTCCTCTCCTCTTTGACCAAATGGCAAATGAAATCCTGCCATCTTCACCCACTCTTGACCACCAAAGCCAGCCAACTGCTTTCCATCTTTGCCTCTTTGTCTGCCACTGAGGGGTGATGGGGGTGGGGGTGTGTGGAATAACTCTGCATGTAGTACATTCCTTCCCCTTTGCTTTTACCTTGTCCTTTCTCTCTCTCTCTTCCCTCCCTCCTTTCATTGTCTCTCTTTCGGTCTGCACAAATACACCTCTACACCTGTACCTCTCCCTTCTCACTGCTCTTCTGTAACATCTGTTTTGCAATATTTTTATTCATGTTTTGAGTAATCTTTTCTTGTCCATCATGGCCCAGAAGATTGGAAATGGAACAGAAGTGTAAGTCTTGTTATCTATACTGTAACCACAAGAAATATTTGATAACTAGTTTATTTATTTATTTATTTTTGTTGTTGTAGATGGACAGAATGTCTTTATTTGTTTATTTTACGTGGTGCTAAGGATCAAACCCAGTGCCTCACCCATGCTAGACAAGCACTCTGCCACTGAGCCAACAACCCCAGCCCAACAAGTTAATGTTTAATATTATTTTTGGTAAGGCTCCTAAGGGAGATAGAGTATTGTTTCCATCCTTACAGAATGTCAGGATCCTGTGAATATGATTATACTCATGAAAAAACTGGAAAACTGAAATACATGCTAAGATTGTGTATCATAAATACGTGAAGAGTTTTAAAACAGAGTGCCCTAGCAGCAGAGAAAGGAAGGCTTCTCAGAGGAAGAAAGCCTTGTGAAGGTAGTGAGCATGTCATTTACTTTCATTAAATAAAAGGCCCCATAGTTTCTTGAATATGAGGGAATGATGGAAAGGCAAGAGAACATAACTTCATCTTTTGTAGTGCGTTTGTTTTACACAGAGGAAGGCAGGTTCCAAGAAATCCCAGACTTACCCAAGGCTACCCTGCATTGGTGTGGAGGGAAGAGGCAGAGGAAGGCACACACAGTCAGGGAAGTGCTGGTGACAAGGGTTCCTTCCTGCCCCTGAGGCTTATTTCAGTGCCAAGAGATGGCTGGGTCCTCCAAAACCTTTGCTAAGTGGTTACAGAAATGAGACCCTCCCTGGAACAGAGCAAAGAATCCTGGAGAACCAAATCTAGGATCTGGAGCTCTAGATCCTAGCTCTGACTAGGGAAGGGTGGAAGGAGATATAACATGGAGGGACCTAAAGAACTTTATTTTAAGTGAAGATCCAAAGAAGCCCTTGCATTTCTCAGTACATCCATCTTCTCACCTTAATTACAAAATCTCTGTCTAGTTTCCCAGTAATGCATGGAAAGCAACTTGTGCACAAATTGTCTTTTAGAAGCATATAGTTGGTGACACTACCCAGGTAGGTGCTGGCAAGTTTTTCATAAATGCTAGCATAAAAAAAATATTTAATAGAACATGCTATGATAAACACAGCACAAACTTACCTCCTTTAATAATAAAAATAACTAGTTTCTATGCTTTAGACTCCATTTTTCTTTTTCATTCTGCAGATAAGGAAACAGAGGTGCAGAAAAGTTAAGAGGAACACTCCCAAACTCACTTAGCTAAGGAAGAATTTTGTTCTTATTCCAGTCAATGATTTTGATCACTCATTTTAGAAAGTAATCCCCTGTGTGCAGAATTTATGTCTAACATTTTATGATTCACAGCACCATATTCTCTGACAAAAGAAGGTATTTTATATGAATTAGTAATCATTAATCAAGATACCCACCTGCAAAGAACTTGTTCAAATGTTTGGCTGGCATTTTGGTCTTCATAGTTACAGAAAATGCAGTCATTGACTTTAAAAATTACTTAGTTAAAAAAGATATAAATATCTCATTTCAGGTAAGGAATGACTGGGGAATGGATTCAGGAACAGAGAGAATCTCAAAAGCAAATAAGCTTTAAAAGAAAATTCCAGAAATAATTCTTGGCCACCATGCATTTCTGAAGTGTGAAACTGAGACCCATTGCCAGATCCTCTGAACAAAATCTGTGAAAATCAAAGGACATAATCTGGTAGGATTTCTTCTACCATCAGAGCTATACTGAGCTGCAGCAATTCTGGTTGAAATGTTTCACTCTTCCAAAAGGTAGCAGCTGGCCTATGGTATAAAAAGCAAATTGGTGAATAAAATTCACACTTTTTGAAATGTGTGAACATTGGTGATTTTTTTCAGCACTACTTTCTTCTAAAGCTAAACCAGGGAAGCAAACACTGACTTTAGAATTTTTCCTTTTTAATTTAAATTTCTGTCAATTTTCTTGGTAGAATGTTCTGTTTACAATGTTGTATAGACAGGGTTAGCATGTGTGCATGTACACACACATCACACACACAAATACACTGCCCTTCTATCTTCCATAACTAAGCTGCCAGGTTTTTACAAAAAAAAAAAATCGACTCAGTTAAACGATGTCCAAATTTAACCACAAAATTCTGAAGACATGACTGAGGCATAAAAATGTTGCGCAGAAATGAATCATCTCTTAGCAAAGTGCTTCCCAACTCAGTATCTATCCCAGGATACATATTTGCATTAAATTTAAAATTAAGATGGTCCTACTGAGTAGCACACAAATAACCTTCATTAAGTCTACCATATCAATTGAATTCAGGCAAAGAAGTTAGTTTTGTAGAACTCAGACTCCTCCCAAATCTTAAATCAACAAAATGACAATATTTACCCCACATCTATTGTACTGAAAGTATCTTGAGAAAGGTGAACATCTACCAGAACACAGTTTTCTAGATGGGATTTCTTCAATACTCTTCAATAAATCTTTCTAGTTTTCAATAAGATTAAAGGGTAAAATTTCTAAGCTGCAAAGCCTGAGTTAAAATGTAAAGGACTAGGTATTGTAAAGTTTCTGAACTGCACACAGAACCTGAAATTCCTGAGGCAGTTAAGACAATGCCCAGTACTGACCATTTAGTTGGACCCTGTGCAGTTTGGCACGTAGGCATTCAGGGCCCAAACCAATCAGTTTGAATGTATCCCCTCCTTAGGACTGACCTATCACCCCCACCCGACCTGTTCCTGCCAATGAATGTGCTAATCATGTTTAAGAATTGTTGTTTGATTTTCCCGAGGTGTATGATGATTTGTTAAAGGGGACCATGACGTATGTAAAGTTCCTGCCTTTCCTAAAAAAGTGTACTTAAGCACTGCTCAACCCCTGCTCGGGGCTTTTTGGCCGCTCTCCCTTCTTGAGTGAGCCTGGAGCCCCAGCGCGCTGGATTGGATCCTCAATAAATCCCCTTTTTCTGTTGCATGAGCCGGTCTCTTGGTGGTCTCTTCCTCCGACGTTTGCCGGACCCTTACAAAGAGAGTTTCAAATATAAACTAAATGTGTACATCCATTTCTTGATTTCTACTATGAATTCATAATCAACCACTTTTTTAAAAAAAACTTATTTTTAGAATAATTTAAGATTTACAAAATAATTGCAAGATTGTAAATAGAGTTTCTACACACCCTGTGCCCTATTTCCCCTGTTATTAGTATCTTACATAGGTATTACATCTTGCATTAGTATTAGAATGAACCAATATTCTTTTACAATCTGCCCCAGCCTTATTAAAGTAAGATTGACAAATGACAATTTTATGTATTTACAGTAGACAATGTTATAATCCAATATAGCAGACATTGTGAAAGAATTAAATCAAGATAATAAACACTGCCATTATCTCACATACCTTTTTTGTGAGAACATTTAAGATTCACCTGTAGCAATTTTCAAGTATACAATACATTATTACTAACTATAGTAACCATGTGGTATATTGGGTCTCCAAAACATATTTATCAGGTCTAACAGAAATTTTTGCCTTTTGACCATCATCTCCTCATCATCTACTCATCCTCTCCCAGCCTCTGGCAACCACCATTTTACTCTCTACTTTTTTAGATTCTACCTTTGAGATCATACAATTCTGTTTTTAATTTTTTTTAAAGAAAATTCTATACTATTTCCATAATAGCTGCACTAATTTCAATTTCCATCATCAGTGTACAGGGGTTCCTTTTTCTCCATATTTTTGCCAACATTTGTTATCTTTTGTCTTTTTCAAAAGAGCCATTCTAACAGGTGTGAGGTGGAATCTCATTATGGTTTGAATTTGCATTTCCTTGATGGTTTATCATATTAAACAAAATTTTATATACCTTTTAGCTGTTTGCATATCCTCTGTAGATAAATGTCTACTCAGATCCTTTGTCTACTTTAAAATCAGGTTATTTGTTATTGAGTTCCTTTTATATTTTGTATGTTAACCCTTAATCAGAGGCATAGTTTGCAAATATTTTCTCCCATTCCAAAGACCACACTTTCATTCTATTGACTGATTGATTCCTCGGCTAAGATTAAAGACATAAGATCTAAAACTAAAACCATAGAAGAAAACATAAAGGAAAAGCTTTTTGACAAGTGGTCTGAACAATGAATAAACCAGTATTAAGATATTATTAACTAAAGCCCATATTTTACTCATATTTTCTTAGTTTGTAAGTACTAAGTACTTCTTTTCTGAAATAGGGTCTCATCTATGATACTACATTACATGTAGTTGTCATGTCTCCTTGGGCTTCTTTGGGCTTTGATGGCTTAGACTCTTCTTGTTTTTGATGACCTTGGCAGTTTTAAGGAGTATATGTCTGATTTTTGCAGAAAGTCCCTCCACTGGGATTTGTCTGATGCTTTTTTCATGATTAGACTAGGATAAGTGGTTTTGGGGTGGAAAACTACAAGAGTAAACTGGAATTCTCATCACATTAATTAAGTGCTGTCACTATGACTAATCACTGTTGGTAGTGACCCTGATCAACTGGCTGAGTAGTGTTTATCACATTTCTCAACTGTAAAGGTAGTCTTTCATTTTTTTTTCATACTGTACTCTTTAGATCAAAGTCACTATGTGCAACTCCCACTGTAGGAGTAGGGAATTATAATACACCTCCTTGAGAAAAGAATGTCTACATAAATTACTTGGGATTCTTCTGCATGGAGATTTGTCTCTTGTCCCCCCATTTATTTAATTGGTCTATCAATTATTCACAGCACTATGGACTAATGGATATTTAATACTTGTGTTGTAAGACAAGATTACTTAATGTGTTGTTCAAATTATTTTAGCTTGTTCATTGGGAACTTTTTTAGTTGGTTCCCATGTCCCTTGAAGATCTCATCTCCATCACTGTGGGTATATCTTGTTTCTTGCTTGTTTTGCGTTGTTGTTTTTTTTTTTTTTTTGGTGTTTTTTTTTTTGTTTTGTTTTGTTTTTGTTTTTTTGAGCGCCTGATCACTTTCTGGCATTATCAGATGCTTTAGGCTCATCTTGCACATTTTCTGCCACACTCCTAGAATCAGCCATTTCTCCAAGGATCCCTCGTTCCTGGTCCCTGTGTATTTGGGAATGGTATTAAAAACCAAGATCTGGGCATCAGATATGTTCATTGCTTCTGGAGTGTCATTGCTTTTAGGCTTTCTCAGCCAATAGATCAAGGAAATGTATGTGTTGCCATTACTTCATGTAAATCCACTTATCTATAAATACTTTTATATGTAACCATCCGCATCTATACTAATTAAACATTAGTTCATACTGATGTCTCCAACTCTAACTTATAACCTGCTAGGCCACTTTAGTCTTTCTCTTGCTTATCTGTAGAATTTCACTCTAACAATGAGAAACATGGCTTCTGCCACCTGACACCCATTTACTTAATTGTTCAATTCCAGTGCACATATATAGTAGCATCAGAATCGTTAACCCATACTCTTATGGGAAGCAACTTTATCAACTGTAGGACAATGCTTATGTACAGCTTCCATTCCCTTGACTTTATAGACTTTGGTTGTCATTTTTAACTCCTACCTTCCCTTCATAAATTTGTCATATAATTAAATTGTTTTGTAACATCCATGGTACTTTTAAAAGAAAGAAAGCTAAATACATTAATCTGATTCATTTTATCTAGGTGATAGAATATGTAAATATTGTAAATATTCTATTTTATTTCATGTTTCCAAGTATTTTAAACATTGTTTAAACTTTATGGTCATGTAATTTATTCAGGGTTTGTCACACACACACACAACCACACACACACACACACACACACACACACACACACCTGCATACATGTGTGTGCATTCACAAATATCTTTACCTATACCTAAACACATTCATTAGAATAACATTTTATATCAATCTAAAATTGAAATGTTTCATATTTTAGCTTCTGATAAGATAAACTGCATTTTTCAGTAAATAATTATGTATCAGATAAAATATAAGAACATAAATTTACTCCCCAAGAGATGACTCTACTATAAAGAATTTTAACTATTTTCTCCTCTTTATCCATATTTTAAAAATAAAAGCAAGGTAAATTTAGCTATGGCTACTCTGTTCCTCTTATTATTGGAACAATTCAAACTGAGGACTAAACAAATAAAGGTTGTGAACAAAGGGTAAAGCCAGGGCTTTGCTTTAATGACTCAGAATTTCACTCCATAAAAGGACAGTGACATATACAACAAAGATGGATCACACATAATGGAACATTTCCCATCTTTTCCAGTTTTACATACTGAGGATAATTATTGTGTGACTGTGACAAGCCATTTCCGAGGAGAGCCTAAATTTCTCAAATTATGGCTATTAATTACGTCTACCTATTTCTTAAAAAAATAGAGTGGTAATAAAATTACTTTCATGTTTTCTTTCATTGCAACCTGATTTAAAGAAGGTATATTTACCTATTAACTTGTTTGAGAAAGTAGTGGCCAGGTTTAAATGCACCACTTAACTTTAAAAAGTTACAATTACCCCATTTTAATAAACATTCTCTACCTGCCATCCAAAGTGCCAGCTGTTGTTCCCTTGTGCATGCCCTGACTTTTGACGAGAGCTGCCCAACAGGGTGACTCCAAGCACTTCTCCAAAACACTAAGGAGATTGTTCAAATAACCTTTGGGTCAGGGATTCCAAAGAGTACACACAGTCACAAGTGTATAAAACACAACTAAGTGTTAAGGTCAACTTACAGAGTTTGAGGTTTTCAATTCTCTCATGAAAGA
The DNA here is from genome assembly GCF_964194105.1 of Spermophilus citellus. Lineage (NCBI taxonomy): Eukaryota > Metazoa > Chordata > Mammalia > Rodentia > Sciuridae > Spermophilus > Spermophilus citellus. The sequence goes on from NC_138182.1 coordinate 32,229,283, forward strand.
GACCTCCAGGAGGCATCTAGTGAGGTCACTAATAAAAGTGTGACTCATGCAATCTGCATCTTGAAGTAACAAAGGGGGTCATAAATAAAACTCAAAGGCATTCATTTTAAAACAAAACAAAAAGGCAGATCAAGAAATCAAAGGAAATTTTTGGTCTAATCTATTCTTTTTCATGAAATTTTTCTTTAAATGAGAAAACACTCAAATAGATTTAATGAGTTCTAATATCCAATTATTGAGATTGGTTATTCACTTTCTTTCATAAGAGCAGATATTTGTTAACTCAAATTTGTGGCCCACTTAAAAATCAGCTGAGTAACATTGCTCCACTTACATATTTAGGGAGTCAAGTTTGTTTTATGTCACATGTAATTGTAGAGCATTAAAATACAAGAGCTTTTAATTTTAAAAAATATTCATAACTTACTTTTAGAAAATGTTAGAAAGTTAAGATGCAGTGATTTACAGCACCTGTGATGGGAAAATAAAAATAAATTGGGGACCATTTATTTTTTTTATTTATTTTTTTTTTTAGAGTGATAGAGGTTGAGAGAGAGAGAGAGAATTTTTCAATATTTATTTTTTAGTTCTCGGCGGACACAACATCTTTGTTGGTATGTGGTGCTGAGGATCGAACCCGGGCCACACGCATGCCAGGCGAGCGCGCTACCGCTTGAGCCACATCCCCAGACCCTGGGGACCATTTAGTTGACCACAGAAATATTAACTTTCTCAGAGTAAAGAGAAAATATTACATCCATGAAAAAAGAATAGGGCATTCAAAAAAAAAAAAAAAAACACCAAAAAAATAAAGAGTTCTTGGAGCTCTGAGAAATTGAAAAAAATATGAAATTAAAAATAAAATCTTTGTTGGAAGGTAAATTACAATTCATCTCCTGGGAAGTAGGGAAAACATTTTTTTAAAGGAACATAACAGAAAATATGAAAAAATTAAGATGTATACAGGTGGTCCAACATCTGATGTACAAAAGTTTCAAAGAAGAAAAAATGAAGGGAAGAAGGGAAATGATACGAGAAAATTTTAAAAAGTGTAAGAACAATCATTTTAAGATTTAATGAGTATCCAGTACACCAATGATAAAAATCTACATCAAGTTCTTCACAACACTATTTTACAATACCACAGATAATGAGTGGATCCTAAAAGATTCCAGAGAGAAACACAAGCAACCAAAATAAGCCACATGGGAAGAAATATGAGCAAGAAGGGCTCATGTAAGGAAGATGAGGTAGGATCCTCTCAAAAGGAGAAAACTATGAAGGTCAGGAAGAAGTTCCTTCCCACAAGGTGATGAAGAGAAAGCTTTCAGCTCACCTCTAACCAGTGAATAGGATAATGGAGTCTCCCTGGGAAGTATCTAAAAAGAAATGTAATTGGTAGACCCTCTGATATATTTAAGCATATAGAAAATAATATTTATTAGTGTTCAACATATCTCAAGAAGCAATGGAACAGTCACATAGAAAATTAATGTTTAAAGCAGAAGCAATTAATAACAAGAAAAAAGAGCAAATTATGTAATAAATGAAACAATAATACAGGTTGAGTGTCCTATCCCTTACCTGAAATGCTTGGATCAAAATCCTTCCAGATTTTGGATTTTCTTTTGGAATCTGGAGTATTTTCAAACACATAATGAGATATCTTGGCATGGGACCCAAGTCTAAGCATGGGATTTATTCATGTTTCATATACACTTTATAGATAGCTTGAAGGTAATTTTATACAAAATTTTTAGTGTATCTGTATTTTGACTGTGATCTGTCACATGAAGTCAGGTGTGCAATTTTCCACCTGTGGCAACATATTGAGGCTCAAATTTTTTCATATTTGAAGCACTTCATATTCTGAATTTTGAGATTAGATATGCTCAACCTATGGAATAATACTTTACTCAGCAATAAATCTAAACACTGACTTTTGGCAATATAAAATGTGACATGAAGGCAGGAGGGTGAGGTAAGGAAATTGAGATATAAGAGAGAGAAATCCATATTTGCCAAGAAAGTAGAAAAACAAGTAAAAAATCAAGAAATAGTAGAATAAGTGTATTCTTAGAGCAATACAGAAGCAAATAGTCAAAATTAACTTTAAAAACTTAAACTAACACGATTTGGACAGAAGGTGAGACAAGCAAATATTGTGCTTTGTGATAAAGTTTTTTAAAAAAAATATATTTAGCTGCAGATGGTCACAATGTCTTTATTTAATTTATTTTTTTAATGTAGTGCTGAAAGTCAAACCCAGTGCCTCACACATGCTAGGCAAGTGCTCTACCACTGAGCTACAACCCTGGCCCTGTAATAAAGTTTTGAATACTGTTTGATTTCTGAATACATTTATTTATTTATTATTTCACTAGAAATAAGAATAAACATATTACAATGCAACTAAAGTAGTAATAATATTCTCGTTCTTAGGCTAAGTTAGGGGATTAATGATTCTTTTTCTAAATGTATTACGGAAATTTTCAAACACGTGTAAAGTTGAAAGAAATTTTATAGTGAACATCTATATACTGAAAATCAGATTCTGCCATTAACATTTTTTCTTTCTTTTTATTTGTTGTTTTTAGATATACATGTCAAAAGAGTATATTTTTAACATTTTACCATACTTGTCTCGTGAGAGATGTATCTGCTATAGTTTGGATCTGGAATGTCTCCCAAGGCCCACATGTTAAAGATGTGGTCTCCAGTCTGTGGTAGCATGAAAGGTGGTGGAACCTTTGGAGGAAAGGGCCTAGCAAAAGGTCCTTGGGGGTGTGCTCATGAGAAGAATATTAGGACCCTGGTCCCTTCTTGTCTCTCTCTTTTGCATTGAGTACCAGGTTAGATTAACAGTTTGCTTCCTGATATCCCGCCAGAATATATTGCCTTTCTGCAGGCCTGAGAACAACAAAGTTACATTGGTAAAGGAAATTGAGAACTGGATGGGATAAATATTTACTTCCATTTCTAATAAGAATTTCCCTCCTTGCTTAGTTAAGCTGGTAGTAGCAAACATACTTTTTGTCACCTAACATTTAGTAAAGGACATGAGACTAAATATCACAATGCAAATATCGGAAGTAATTTTAATGGCACTTTATGATTCTCTAATCACTTTATGATTCTCTAATGAACTAATGCAGATTATAAAATATGCTGCCAGAGTGCCCAAGAGGAGACAATTTTGTGAATGCGGTTTAACAGATAATTCCAAATCTAGAACATACCTTAACACTTCTATGACTTTGTGGTATTATCCAGATCCATAAGTCACATCCTTAAGGAAACCAATAAAGTAAATCAGTATTTTGAAATCTCATTAATCCTGCACCTGAAATCTGATCTCTGAAACAGCATAGAACATAGGAAGGACAAACGGTAGCAAACAAATTTAAGTGGGACATTCTACAAAAAGGCTGCCTCCAACCTCTTAACAGATGAATCCAAGAATCTGAGTCCTCAGTGGAGTGTGTGGTGACCCCATTCTTTTAAAGTTAATGACTTTTCATTTCCTAATTTTAGTAACTTTGTATACACAAAATAGCTAACTTCAAGGAGAAGGACTGGGACTAATGAAACCAAACTAAAGGAGTGAAATAGAAATTTGAAACTGAATCCATAAATATGGCACAAAAAGGCCAGTAGTGGTAGCAAAGTAAGAACCAAGTTTACATGTTTGAAAGTCATTTTCAGACATGAAATTAGCCATGTCTACCTATGGAGGGGGTCACCAGAACCACAGACCCTTCTGCATATGCATTTAAACTCCATAGCTCCATGTCATGTGGTATAAAAGGAATGTTAACAACCTAATAGTAAGACTATGAGTAACCTGATTTTAAAACACATGAAGGGGATCAAATTCCTTAGAGAAATACATATAAGTGACTGGCAAGTGTATGAGGTGCTCAACATGACATGATCAGGGAAAGGCACTGAAATACCACAGTATTTCAGAGTACTTCCATGTGCTCTGCAGTATTATCCACAGTAGCTAAGAAATGCAATACAACCTAAGTGTCCATCAATGAATAAATAAAGTAATGTAATATACATGCATAAATAAATACTTTTCAGGATTTAAATCTAAGAAAATCTTTTCATTTGTGACAATATGGGTGAACCTGGGGGAGATAATACTAAGTGAAATCAGCCAGGCACTAAAAGACAAATACTACCTGTTCTCATTTATATGTGGAATCTAAAAAAGCTGAACTCCATTGAAGCAGAGAGGTAGAATGGTACTATCATGAACTGGGCAAGGATTGGGAAAGTAAAGATCAAGGAGTACAAATGGTACTACTGTAACAGCAGAGTGACTATATAACAATATGTTATAATCTTGAAAATTGCCAAGAATAGATTTTTAAATGTTCACACCATCAAAAATTGATGAGTATGTGAAGTGATGCAGATTTTAATCAGCTTGATCCACAATGGCTCATATATATTTCACATATATCAAAACATCATGGTGTGCATCTTAAATATATACAATTCTTTATCTAGTCTGTTAAAAATACTGGAAAGCCATGCTGGAGCCAACTGATAGACTCAATACTGAACATGTGCTAAAACTGGAAGCAGTTGACCAGGGATGAAGCATGTTTAACAACAAATACTTTATATAAAATATTGTTTTGTATTGCTTAGGGAATCCATAACTGTTATATATCTTAATAGGTACTTGAAGACAATACTATTTTACCTTACGCTGGGTAATTCTGTTTTTATTTGCCTCTGCATGTTTATGGAATATAGATTACATTTCAGCTTTCTGGTTTTGAACTATTCCCCTGTTGATAAAGATGGTCTATTCTCCGTCTTTGTTTTCCTCACAGTGACAAAGTTCTGAGTTCCTATGAGCCATTAAGCAGACAGTTTTACTCAACTCAGTAATAACTTCCAGGGTATTTGTTACCTTAAAATAAATGAGGGTGTACATTCAATTCAGTGATGTCCAAGCACAAAACACTAGAAACATCACTAAGTTGAGAAATTAGATATTTTAGTTTTAGCTTTACCAGTAATTAGCAATATTCTCTTAGGAAAGCCAACTTCTGTCTTTCCTTGTCTGAGATAGCTAAGATCCTTCAAAGAGTTCAAGTTTATGATTATATTATTACTGAGTTTTTGTAAGCAAGTTCTCAGAATCTGTGAGGAGCCGCTTCAAAGTTCCCAAAACTCTTATTCCCCGTCTTCTTCTAGTATGAAAGTAGGCCTGGCTTCATAAATCTATTCAGTAGGGTTATTGGGTTGGAATGGAGGGGTGCAGGGAGTGATTTCACATATAATGTCCTACTTAGAGTTATCTACCTCATTCTCCTTGTCTTACCCATTCTATTTCTGTCTCTTCCTTTAAACTCCATCTCATAACGTCCATGAGAAGTTATCCTCCTCCACACATGTTCCAAAGACAATAGTAAGCCCCCAAAATGTAACAGAGTTCTGCAGAAAGAGGAAGCCTTTGTTGTCTGGACTGCTTGATTATAGGTGCTAAGTTGAAGAGTCCACACATTATTTTAGATTGTTTTTTACTGTGCTTCATCATTTTAGGTAATTGCTTAAGAAACATATTCTGATTATTTTCTAAGAGTTGATCAACCTAACCCCAGACTCTAATGACCTATATCTGAAAGTATCTAGGAAGTTTTCAGGTAGTATTTATGCATATTTATGAAGTATTTATGCATTGTGAAAATCTTTTTGCTTGCACAGATCCCTTCCACTAAAATATCATTTTCTAAAATGAATTCTTTGCTGATTCTACATTATAATGCTCCAAGCCTTCTAACAACTCCCAGGCTGCCCCATGTGGCCTAACAGAACTCTTTTCCAACTGCTATTTAATACGTTTAAATAAAAATTCATGTTTCTTAAAAAAATTATGTTTCTTGCCCTAATTATCTATTATACTTTTATTCAATCTTTTGGGTATTAGATTAATCTCTGAAAATTTTTATCTTAAGCTAAAAATGGCCAAAATTGTGTGTAGATCAATTTTAAATTTATTTTTCTTTGAAATCATATTTATTTTTTAAAAAGTATTTTCAAGAGTATGTCTTAGTCCTTACCCTTAAAAATCCATTATGAAAAGATAGGAAAGTAGCAATAATGGTAGAGATGTGATGAAAACTAAAACAAGCATTCTACTATATTATGCTTAAAAATCATTCAATAAAAATATGACTGACAACCAGTGGAGTGCTGATAAATAATTAATGGCTGGCATTTCTTTGTGGGGCAGGGGTCCTGATTTGTAGTAACTGCTGAGTTTCACAGTACAAATATTTCCTCCATGAAAATCCATGGACAATTTAGCAACTAAAAATAGTCTTGAAATTTAAAAACTTATCTCAAGCAAGTTGGTACATGCCAGCTTAATAATTGGTGCCTACTACATTTAAAGCATTGTTAAACTTATATTTTATAACTGAGTCTTCTATCATCATTAGATTCTTTTGGCCCATTCATAATTGTTTTTTAATACTATCTTTTAAATAACTGGGTCTGGGTAATAAGGAATAATACAATTTCTTGGTCAACCTCAAATATTTTGATATACTAAAAAGCTACCTGACAAAAGTAACGATGAATTAAATATACACATCATTGAACAGAAGTCTCAACAGCTGCATAGTGTACTGATCTGGCATTCATTGATAGGTATTAAACTCCTGGTAGAACTTTAACAATGATCATGATGTAGCAGAAATTAATTCAGCAGCAAGATTCAGGAAGAACTGATTTTAATTTTAAGACTTTTTCTAACCCCCTGAGTGCCAACCAACACTAGAAGATGACAAAATCATAATTTGTTTGGCAACCTTTAAGGATCCCCATGCCAAACCCCTTATCCTGCCACAAAATCTACCCATTCAGGCAGTTTTGACATGTGAGGATTAGGTCCATTATTTCATTTGTTTTTTAAATGTGCTTTCCCTTTATAGCTGAGGATTAAGTTAATCCCTTCCTCCATAATGCATGAGGTTTGAGTTTTTCTTCAAATTATGGGATTTTCACCCATGCACACTGTCTTCACTATATCTTTCATGATTAACTGGATTCAATTCATTTCTATATTTACTGAGGACTGTCTACCTGTCCGGAACTATATCAGGTCCTAAAGATCCACAGAGGCTCAAGGACAGACCCTCTACTCTCCAGTGGACTAGTTCAAAGCCAGTAAGAATAAAGATTGCCAGTAAGTCAAGTGAAAAACATAAAAAATTAAACTTAACTTACCCCAAGTCATCCCCAATGATGAGGGCTTAGTCAAGCAGGATGATGCTAGAGGCAAAACCACCCAAAACAAAATGTCACTCCACGCAAAACACAAGAAATGTTTAGTCGGAACATACAGCTCATTGCCTTTCATACTATTTACTGCAAAACCCATAGATATTTAAGAATTTAGAAAATGGGGGAAAATTTAAAAGCACTCATAAATCAAAACATTCTAATATCTCTTCTTAGGCACTAATCCTTCTAGCTCATATTTGCATAATCTTAAATGGTTTAATTTCTGACTATCTGGTCATCAAGGTCTCTGAGGAATCTGCGGTGCTTCAACATATCAGAAAGGAAAGCATCAAAGGTTCCTCATGCCAAACCTCACCAATTACTCCATTTGAATAAGTAGCCTCATAAGCACCTCACCCCTCGACCATATTCACATCTTCACGTAGCAAGGGATTATTTCCCTTCAAGTATAAGTAATATTTTCCCCTTAACTATACATTCTATATTTGTCTCACTTGATTTCTGCCAGTTCATATTATAAAAGACCCAATACAGTCCTTTAATCCTTATCCCCAGTTTCATGTGCACTTTCCTTTGTTAATAATCATGAGTTTTTTAGATTCTTTTCATTCTGTCCATTCATTCATTAAATCTCATCTAGCACTGGTTTTTCCTCTGAAATTACCTAGATTTCAGCAGAAGAGTAGTAGTTTACTTTACAGTAATAGAAAATCAAAGAACATTGAGAATGCACACTAAGGTACTGTTCAACTTCATCTTTCTTTGGACTAAAAATACAATGCCCTTTTTATCTCAGTAGCAGCTTTCTGAATTTCAATACTTACTTATTATAGTGATAGCTATTTAGAGAGCTATGTTTACTGATAATGATACAAGAACTTTAGGAGGGAATGGGTCTGTTCAGAAAAAGGCTCTATACTAAGTAGAGGGAAAATGACATTTAATAAAAGTTAAATTATCTATTTAGAATTAAAGGTTGCCATTCTCAGGGAGTCTGAGCCTTCTAAATGATTTGGAATCCAACTTTACCTCTCATTGCTATCACTCCAAAGATGGCATATAATTACGGCGGCTTAATTTTAAAAATACCCCCACCAGCATTCTCTAATCTCTCTTCCTGAGAAACTCACCTGCCCACTCATATCCCATCACTGAACTTGTTCTAGCACTGAACTTTGGTTTAATTCTCTTGCTTGATCTGGTACACAACTGTACTAGATGATAATATGATTTTTACATATTAAAAATATCAGAGGAAAAGAAATTATATGAACTAAACATATACTTCTTATCATTATTCCCTAAATTTTGTATAACAACCATTTGCACTGTATTAGGTATTAGATAACTAAAAGTACAGAGGAATATTCCAGATGTTATATCAAATATTATGCCATCTTGTATAAGAGACTCAAATAGTTATGGATTTTAGCTCTACTGGTCATTCTGGAACCAGTTTCCCATAGATAATGAGGAATGGCTGTACTGAAATAAGAGATGAGAAGTATAAGATATATTCAAACTGTTGTGGAATTTAAGAGACAAGCCCAGCTTAAAAGAGAAAAAAGAAAAAAAGGAAACCATACATCTGGGTTTATTTTATGCTGGGTAAATGAGGTTATATGCATATATAAGTCATAGAACTAGATGCACAAGGGAACGACTATGAACCCCTAAACAAAACATGTATATGCCCCACCCATTCTGTACTTGACTCTGGTAATCTTCGGTGTCACTCAGCCTTAATTCTATGACTGAGCTTTATTGGGAATGGGGTGTTTACTAGCTTTCAGGCAGTTACAATATTTAGAAATTTTCATTTGTTTTTCCTCATGTTTAGCCAAAATCTGTTTTCTGTTTCCCCCAACTTCTACCAATTGGCATCAGTTATTTCCTCCAAATCCTTTTAGTGAATGCATTCCAATTACACAAGTGTATAGCTAAGTAAATAAGAATGAAAAGAAATGTTGTATTTCAGGCTACTTGGTCTCTTTACTTGCAGTGAAATGCAATACCCTTAATATTATTGAGTATCCACTATACTAAAGGAACTGTATGAGGTACTAAGCAGGTAGTAGAATGAGAGAGAAGCTCTGCTCTGAAGAAGCTCACAGTCTAATGAGGGGGAGATTGTATATCCATGAGGTACAGGACAAATCATCATAACAGAGGACAATTCAAGTAAGAACTTGGATTCAGCAAATGGAGAGATCACATTCCATGTAATAAACCTAGAAAGAGCCATGGAGAAAGTGAAATACAAAACTAACATACAGAGCCAGCCAGTACTTATATACCCCCAACTATGTGCCAGGTACAGTTTGGGAGTTGAGGTTATAGTAGAATATTAAATATTCAAAGTATTTACTTTCAAAGAGTTTAGATTCTAGAGGGGAAGAGACTATAAACAAGTTTGTGTGTGTGTGTGTGTGTGTGTGTGTGTGTGTGTGTGTGTGAGAGAGAGAGAGAGAGAGAGAGAGAGAGAGAGAGAGAGAGAGAGAGAGAGAGAGATCAGGAGGGCCTTTAAATACAGAATTTAAGGAAGTGAATAAGCAAGATATGTAGATATATAGGGGAAAAGAAGGGGCTTAAACATGAGATTTTACTTGGATAATGTTAGAATGACAGGCATACACTAAGGCCTAAAGTCAGCAAACTTTATAACACAAAGGGAAATAACGTGTGCTGTAGCTCTCTGTAATGTAAGGTTAGCATTAAGAGTCACAGAAAATAAGTATAGAAGAGTTGAGTGGAAATTCTCCATGATACTTTACATGTCATCATGATAGCTTTTGTCCCAGATTATCTTCTCAAATGTGCATAGAGAAAACAGTCATAAAAGATGGCAGTAATGCCTCTTTTTAGAATAGATGGCATATTTGTTTCCTTACCAGAATAATAAGTATGTCATATCCTTCTGGGGCAAAGGTTTGATAGTGCCCCTCTTATAAGACTGGAATTTTCTAAGCCTGGACTTTCTTAGCAATGATCCAACTCCACCAAATGCTCAGCATTCCTCTGGGCTACTCCCCATCACCCTCATGGGACTAATGGGGAGAACCAATAAAAATATGAAGCTCCTATTGCCCAATATGCCATGAGTCAAAGTCTTTTGTCTCTGATCCAGGAGACTCATGTCTCTGGCTAGTATCTATAAAACTACTATAGTCTAAGTTGTTAGCTTGTAGGTAGCATACAATTTCAAAATCTTCACAACATAGCTGGGTTCTTATTATGGTGATAACTGAAGAATGAGCTGAGAAACTTTCATTCTAGTTGGTAGGGAGCAATGGGAAGCTAGTAATAGACTTAATCAGAATATTGTTTGGTAATATTAAATTATTAGTGTAGCCTAGGATTGAATAGAGGAGAAAACAGTGATGGAGACTGAAAGCTTACACTTTCTGGACAGACACTTTGACACATGATTTCATTTAATTCTCACAATGAACTGAATCTTAATACATTATTGAGTACCCACCATGCTCCAATAATTCTTCAAGAGCTTGTGATACAAATATTCTTTAGGAATACTGGGATACAGCAATAAATAAAACCTTAGGCAGGATTTTTTTCTTCATGGAAATCACATTCTAGGTTAGAATACATGCAAACAACTAAAGAAACACATACTTGATAAGAATATCAAATGGTCATAAATTTTCAAAAGGAAAATAGAGTAGGGTGAAGGGAAAAGTGATGGGAAGTCTATTTTAGACAGGTTGATCAGATACAACCTTTCTAAAGAGACTGGATGTGAGCAGAGGCCTGAAAAAAGTGAAGCAGCTGCTATGATTTTTGTCTGTTTAAGAGATGAGGAAACTGAAGCTTAGAAGAGACTGTATCTTGCTGTAACCTTTCCCACATTACCAAATGGTGTGGTAGGGATATGGCCCCAGGAATCTGACTGTAGCACCAGAGTTCCCACTTTATGATACTACCGCATGTACTCATCTCTGTGAGAGATCATAAAGACAATAAGGGATTGCATGAGGATTTATGAGAACAGGCAGATATGAGAGACAGATTTGACAAACTGCCTACTAGGTTCACTTGAAAGCAAAAAAGGAGATAAATTAGAAAAGAATCAGAGCCTTTGAGCCTAGGTGGCCAGAAGAAAAGGGGGTTCATGGAGGGGGGATCATGCAGGAGAGAGGGCAAGTAAATGGAGAAATAATGTTTTGGTTTTTGGCACACCAAGCTCGATGCACTAACAGAATAGGTTTTGCAATTTCCCCTCAGATTTGAGATATCATGGACTTTGCTCCTCTGCCTTCTGCTCTTGTCATCAATCTTCTAGTTATAGCTCAGCCATTGATCCCTATTACAAAACCAGCAGGAGAATATGAACTGTCTCACACTGGTGTTCCTGATCAGCCAGCTCCCTTTCTTTCCATAAACTGAGGCATGAACTCAGTATCTAGTCCATCTTAATAGATTTCATATTACTCTTTCCCTTTGGGGATTTTGGGATGATAAGGGGAAAGGTAACAGTATTCCCTAGTGCTTCTTTGATAGGGCTTCCTAGAGAACACTGGTATACTGGTGTTCAAATTATCTTCTCTACTTGTATTAAATATAACAATTTAATATATCACAAATCCTTGTCATAAATCCATGTCACACTGTATGCCTGGGGGTCAACTGCAGAACTATCAAAACTTCCTTCTAATTTCTTTAAATCTTGCTGGATCATTCTAGGTTAAGGCTGGTAACAGTCTTTTATTTTGATCTTAAAACAGCACTAGTTTATTATAGAATTTCATAAATAGTATTAAAATAAATTATTAACCTTTAAAAATTAACTATTAGAGCATTAAAGTACATTCAAAAGTATATAATGAAAATATGTATACGTATGAATGAATATGTGTGTATTCATGTATGTATAAACATATATGTCTTCCTTTTTCTTTCAAACACAATTTCAGCATAGTATACAAACCTTTAAGATCAAAACATATTATTCTGGAACCAAGACCACGAGTCACCCCTAGGTAGGCACACTCATACTCAAGACAAATATATATATGAAATATAGATGATATTTAAAGTTTTAGTACAGTTTCAAAGCAGTTATATTATTACTGCTGGTTTTGTTGTTGTTGTTCTTTTGTTTTTTGGGGAGGGATTGTTTGTTTGTTTGTTTGTTTGTTTGTTTGTCTGTTTATTTTGGCTCTGTAAACCACAATCAGTGGCATGTTCCACAAATGAATCTTTCTTCCCTGGTGGTAAAACTAAGTCAGAACCATGGACAGTAACACCACTCCCCACCCCTTTTCATTCCCTTCTGAAGGATTTATTCTTTTCAGGGAGTGACTTCACTCCAAATTTTACTTTCCTTTCTCTAAAATCTGAAGGTACAAATGAGATTTTAAAAGCTCCAGAGAACTTACTCTCTAAAATATTAGCAATTGCTTACTCAAACGTACGTACACCACACTAGAAATGAGGACTATTAAAGGAAGACATCAATTGGTTATACAGTCAGTTTGTAAGTAAAGAATAAAAACTCCACTGTAAAATTACCTGGAATATTTTTGCTTGTTCACAATGCTTCTTTAATGAGATCTGGGTCTTTTCTTAGATCTTGCTTTATGCGAACATGAAAAATTATGCAGCTTTCAGCCTGTGCAGAGTTCAGACGTGGGCCAGATTCAGGATATTGGATTTATGGAATAGATAAAAGCCATACTTTGCAACCAGCCTGCTTTCTAGCTTGCAGAATAAGACATGGGGTTGGGGATAGAAATTTCAAATCTCTGTTTTCACACTGAGCTTATCTTTCTTCTCATGACCACTCTGCTTTTTAAAAGGTTTACAGAGTTTGCTGGTCATGATTACCATTGTGTTAAATGATCAGCCCTTGGATAAAGGCCATATAGAATGTGAAGATGCATAATATGACTTCTGCATTCAAAATATTCTAGATGTTTTGGAGGATAAGATTAGCTGTACATAAATAACTCCTTTTCTTCATCCTAGTGCATAGCCATATTCTGAATAATAACAGTAAGTATGAAGAGTCTAGGACAGTTCATAAGTGCTCTAGAGAAGAGACAGAAACCTGTGAGTTGGTGGAACTGACAAACTTAATGAAGCAGATGGGATTTGAACCAGGTTTTTAAAGAAAGGTGGAATTTCATCAAGTACACATGTAGCACCATCTCCATGGAGGGGAATAGTGTCAGATTCCCATTCACCAGACAAGGCTTTCTTTCTTATAACACTGTCCACAAGTGTCTGACACAGGACAGGGTTCTGGGAGCCTGATAGACTGAGGAAGGGAAATTTTCCCAGAGTAACCAAGGGAAAGGCCATGTGAGGAGCAAGAATGAATTTTAGCAGGGGATGAAAGCCAGAGACAAGTGCCAAAGGTAGTATCAGGTCCCAGGGATGAGAGGGAGATGTTAATCAGAAGGCAAATTAAGAAATGTGCAGCTAACACCAGAAGTTAGCTGGAGTAAAGCATTAATTGAGGATAATGAGGCAGTTTTAGATACAGGTTGGGAATTAATTCTAGAAAAAAGTTCTAGACATAGGTTGATGAGATATAGAAGATGAGGATATCAGGGGTCAACATGTCTAAGAAAAGCCTGAAATAAGATTATGGCATGCAAAGATTTAAGTATATCACAAAATTAGACCCAGGAATTTTATATTTGGGTGGATATTTGAAGATAAATGAGTAGCCAAAATCATTTCACCAATTTGAAGCTCAGAGGAATGAAGACCCCAGTGGTAGGGAAAGCCACTGAGAGGACTTGATTGGGCATTTGGTTTTTATGTTTATATAATTCTTTCAATCAATGATATAGAACTGGAACTCCCTGAATAGATGAAGAATGAGGTTCAGGCTCCCTTACTTTTCTCAGGAATAGATTTTAATGATCAGAAAATCTACTAACTTGATCAACATTTATCTATGGCCAAAATGGGTAGATAAAGTGATATATGATTGATTTAAATACTTTTATTAAAAAATTATCCAGTCTCCAAAGTCTATTTTTATAGGAAGAAGACTCTTCTGGGGGTTTGGAATTGTTGGAATGACCTCTGCAAATTAGATAATAAGTCATGCTTCGCAAAGTCCATCATTAGACCCCATCTATCATGATGGTAGGGATATTGCTATGATTTGGAAAGGAGGTGTCCCCCCCCCCCAAAACTGAGGTGTTAGACAAAATGCAGGATTGTTTAAAGGTGAGATGATTAGATTACAAGAACCATAACCTGACCAGTGGATTGATTCATTTGATGAATCCATAATTTGAAAGGACCACTGCTCTGGGTGGCAACTATAGGCAGGTAGTGTGGATCTGAAGGAAGCAGGCAACTGGAGCTGTGCCTTTGAGATTTATATTTTGTCCCTGGTGGGTGGAGCACTCTCTTGGCCTTCTGGCTGACTCCAGGTGAGCAGCTTTCCTCTACCATGTCTTTCTGCCATGATGGCCCCAGAGTTATGATGCTGGCTGACCAGAGCCTGCAACCTCTAAAACCATGAGCCCAAAATAAGCTTTTGCTCTTGTCAGTTATTTTGGTTAGAGCAATGAAAAGCTGACTAACAAAAAAAAAATAAAGTTTTGAGAAAACTGCTGATGAGGAAAAAGAATAATATTAGAGGCAACACCCCAGGATGATGCCATCGTGTATAGACATGAGAAGACAGATGAGAACTAAAGCTTCCTGTGGCTGCTACCTCTAGCACCTCTCCACTTTCTTACCCATTACCCCTTCTCACAGAAACACACATGCTTTATTGCTGCGTAGAGAAATCTGAAGGTTAGAAACTTGGCATTCATATAATACCTCTCTCCCAAGAAACCAAAAGCAATTTATAAACCAGTATTCTGTGAAATCATCACAGTGGGCCTGCAAATATAATCAAGGTCTTCATCCCTCCAGGAAATTGTTTTCTCTCTGAGACCCCAGTGACCAGCTGCCAGCTTCACGGGAAAGAAATCTACTTACCTTAGGGGAGGGATATAACTCCAGACTATGGAGAACTTGAACACCTAGAAGTGGGGGAGGAATGGGCAGCAGATTCTGGCTGGCTCACAGTGTGACACTTAACCCCAACTGTCACAAGTGGTGCTTAAAAAGATGCACTACAACCAGTCAGAATAAGAAAACCCATTTTGTTACACTGTTGAGAATAATAATAGCTGGCTAGTCTCTTCTGATTTTCAAAACACCCTACAGTCTGACAAAGTACTAACATTAGTATATGATGTTCTCCATAATAAAGATAATTTAAAATTTTTCTAAGTAGAATATCTATATCTAATTCCTATGAATTATCTATACTTGAACATGTGTTTTTGGTCTAAATTCTATTTTCTTAGTATAATAAAATGCCCATTAACCAATAATGCATTTGACCATTTATTTTCTATGGTATCCTGGATTATCTTTCATATCCAACAGAGTTGACTATTATCTTTTAAATACCAACTTCACAGATTCAAAGGTATGATGACTAGAGGGCATGCTTTGTCCCATTATATCAGTCTCATGATCAGAACAACTAATCACTGGGTCCTTCTTAAGTATGCAAATAGATTTATAGATGTTTACCAAACACAGACACTATGTATTTTACTTTCCTGATAAACACATCATCATCAATTTTTATTTACATACTACTATGTGAGTAATGTTTGTGTGTATTTGTATTGAGTGGCTCAGATACACTTGTGCACAATCATACTTAGTACTTAAGTTTGTACTCAACAGGTGCATGGAGCAGCAAAATAACCAACCAATAGTTAATAGTTGATATAAATGAAGGACATTTATTTAACAGTAGCTAAAACAAAAGAATCCAAATGGAAAACACAGAACACAATAGCTACAAAGGCTGGAACAGGTGGTCCAAGGGCTAGGTGAGGAAGCAATCATTGTCAGTTGTGATGAATGACATGCACAGATTGCAAAGTCCATATGGGGGAAGAAGTACTTGGGATTGGGCATAATACGTTCAAGATTTCAGATAAAGGCAGACTTACAGGATCCCTCAGTCTATGAGAAAGCACATGTAGTGATGAAGGGAGTGGGAAGGGGCTGTGAGGCAGTAAAGCTGGATAGAATTCTTAAAATTGACATCACCAGCAAAGAACAACAGAAAATTCAGAGCAACAGAGAACCAACTAACCCAACAATATCTTCCTTAAATGGAGAACTGGAATTCTCATCTGTGACTATTTGCAGTTTCCAATCCTGAAATCAGTTCCAGCATCTCCAAGAAGAACAACAACAAATTTGCTGCACATGTCATTTTGTTATCATAAGGCAGGTTAACCTTTCTTTTCTGAAATCAGAGGATTAGACAGGTGATTGTTCACCACAACAAATGGCTTCACTTCAGAGTACTTAGAGGGCGTTAAAACTATAAGTAAAACATTTACAAGTCTCAGTTCTCCAAAATTTTTCATTTGGATTCTTTTGTTTTAGCTACTGTCCCTTTTCTGCCCAAAGAATGATTCACAAATAATTCTAGCAGTATATACCAACCCACGACACTTAATAAGAATAATATTCTAGCTGGAAAAATCTGGCAGAAAGAGCTTCTGGTTTAAAGAAGGCAAAACAGTGAAGATGTGTGAATGCAGTTTGGCTCAATTTAGTGCTTGACAGGAAGCCCAACACATCAATACTCTAAAACAACCAAACATTTAATATAGTTACCTTGCATCTACTCAAAACTAAGTGGCAGCCAGAGATTTTTTGGCACTAAGTCCCAGCATAGTAAACTTCAACATCCACCATCAACATGTCATCTTTCATAAAATACCGTGTAAGTCACCACAACTCCTTGGAAACCCAGAAGTCCTATTTTTCAGACTTTTAATCTATTAAGCAGCCTTCTGAGAATGCTGTCTACATGTGGAATGCTTCTGTCAGGTACAATATGATGCACCCTGGTTGTGATTCACACTTCAACTGAGCTCCCTGTTATTTTAAAATGTCACTCTTAAATGGAAGCACTGACATTTATTTGTATGATGGCTTTGATATTGAAGAAACGCTGTATTTAATTCTGAGAGGTCTAGGGATTGCAGATGTTTTTTTTTTTTTGAAGATCATCTAAGATCTGCATAAAAAGATTCAGAGAACTCTAAATCATCTCTCTTCACCCAAGCCTTCCCATCAAATGAATGTTCCCTGGTACTCACCTGAATGTGCATTGCAGGGCAGACACTTACTGTCTTGGGTATTGATCAATTGCCAAAACTAAGAGCCCAATATATCATTGTTAAGTGATTAAAATAAATGAACCACTTCTCAACAATACAGAGTAGCAACCAAGGTCCACAGCAACAGAAACCAAATGGAGAAAAATAGAAGGAAGCTCCATCTGTGCTTGAGGGATTAGGACCTGGGGCCTGCATCCAGATGGTTTCTATTTTGAATCTCAACTAGCACTTCAGTTTCCCCTTTGAAAATTTAGCCCACTGCTTGATCCTTAATATGGGAATAAGGGTACCTTGAAGCAGAACTTTAGTGATAATCAGAGATAATTACATAAAATGCCTGCCTGGCATGCAAAAACACTCAAATCATAGCTATGAGGATGATGTCAATGTGATTCGTGGTAAATGTAAAGTCTGATGGTGCAGATTAAAAACCAACAGAGAACTGACCCTAGATAGGAGTCACTGTGGAAACTTCTCCCAGGCAACACTTGATCTAACTTGAATAAGCAAAATCACCATTCAAATTTGACATTCCAACTCAAAAATAAGTTTAGGTCACTATGAGGTCTCTTAATGGCAAAAGTCAATAATCTTTACCCAACTGTCATCTGAAAACTTAGCCCTATTCCTAGGTGACCACAGATAATGCCAAGGTCTTTGTGTAGTCGTTTGCAGACACCTGCAACTGATGTCCTTCAGCTGCCTGTTTGTAATATGTTGCCAAGAACTGCATGAGAACAGGTTCAATGTCTTTTTCATTCTACATGCCTGGAGTCAATACAGAATTACGTGCATGTGGAAATAAAATTATTTTGATATTGATCATGATTTTCATCATCTAAGCTATGATAACTGTTATTAACTTTTATCAGCAGAAAACTCCCTCAACATCACGAGGACACTACAAAGTGCCTTTGGATTTGATTCTTAGATACCTTGGAAAATTCCAACTGAACACTTCTCAAATTGGAGGTCCAGTGCCTACCAGGGTCCCAGGGACATTAGAGGAGCTGAAGAACAGAGATTTGAGACTTCTCTACCTCATAGGATGCTAGATCATGGGCTTCAGTTAGATTCTGGTCATTTTCAAAATATATGAAAGAAAAAGTATGCACTCTTACTAAGTTCAAGGACTGGAGACTCATTATGATTTTTAATTTCACATCAATATATTTGTATACTTTGGATTTGTTTTTGGGTTACTGTTCTTCCTCTGGTTTTCATGACCTTTTCTGGATACTCAGTGAACCTTCTGTGGCAACAGCGTCTCCAAATCCCTGAGGTTTGTGATCTGAAACAGTACTGTAGATTCCTTTCTGCTTGGTGATTTGTACAATGTTGCCAACCTTTGCTTTCTGTCCCATTGAAAAATTAGCCATATTGTAACAGCATGTCCCCAACTCTCCCCTAATGCGGGAACTAGCAAGGCCTGATTTTTTATCAATCTTTGTTGTCATTTGGTAAAAATTACAGCTAATCTGTGATTATTTGCAAAGCTGATCATTTTGCTGGGTTAGTAATCAAGTTCAAAGGGATGGTCATCAAGGTCATGATGAAAAGGAAAGCGATGCCATCTATTATCACTAATCGAACTTGCTCTTTGGTGTTCTTCTCCCATGTGTGTTCCTGCTATAAGATGAAGATTCTGAATGCAGGAACTAGCAAGCTCTACCAGTCTGTTCAAACCTAAAGCTTCCCTCTGTATCAATAAAAACTTCTTCACCTGCCGCTCCTTCAAAACATTCTGGTATCAGCACATAATTGTGTTTTTCCAACACCTGATGTACCACAAATTTCTGTTGTTTTCATTAAGGTTACTCCACCCCCAGAATATTATCTAATGCACAACAGAAGGTAATAATGAAGCTATTATTAGGGTATGTTCCTGCTCGAGAAGTTCCAGTGTGGTACACTTCTTTCCTGACTCTGGTGCACCATTATATCTTGGTTTATTTGTGAGACATTCTCTTCTTATAATCTGCAGTTTCTAAGGTTTCTCTTTGGATATTCCAACTCCTTTGCTGAGTTTGGAGGGTTTCACCTCCTGGAATTCCTCAGCATTCTGGAAACCTGCAGACACCAGCTTCACCTGTACTGCAGAAGACAGTGGGAAGCTCACCAAATCCCACTGGTCACTTGGGAAAAGGGCAAGGTGGCCAAGGAAGAGTACAGGTGTGCCCAAGAGTTCACAGGAGACTACACCTGCCAGAGCACCCACCCACTTGGTTAACAGAAATTAGGAAATGATCAGAATAGGGAATTTTGTTTCTTTTCACCCTCAGAGGAAAGATCATTGGTACCCCTTTGGAAGAAAATGTAAAAAGAGCTGAATAGAGCCAGGCACAGTGGTGCACACCTATAATCCCAGCAACTTGAGAGGCTGAGGCAGGAGGATCAAAGCCAGTCTCAGTAACTTATTGAGGCCCTAAGCACCTTTGCAAGACCCTGTCTCAAAATAAACAACAAAAATGGCTGGGGAATTCAACCTCCTTAAAACGTTTTCAAATAACAGGTTTATTTATATAGTTAATAGCACTCAGCTTAGCACATAAAATTCAGGCAATAAATATTTATTATATGACTAAATTAATGATGAGTTGGGGATGTTATAAGAAATCTCCACAAAAAAGTTTGATAAATATATTTAAAAGATTATTACCTTTAAAAAAAATACCTGCAGGGTAAGTTTTGGCATTTTCACAACTATAATGAATCTGTAATAAAAAGATAAAGTGAAAAGTAATAAAGGTCTTATAAACAATTCTCATAATAAAAGCAAGAAGAAGTCCTATAATATTTGATGAATGTAATTCATGAATCATGCTATTGCAATTAACAGCTTTGATTAGAAGCATCCACTGGATTTTACTAATGAGATAAATTGATGTATATACTAACCTGAAAACTCACAAAGCCTTAAACATCACTGAATACATCACAGTGGAACAAGAAACCAGAAGGAAACATGCACAGTGAATTGTCAATCATAAATGCGCTCTTGCTTGACACAAACACCACTTAGTTGTTGATATGACAAAAGTTCATTTAACTTTAGTCAATAAAAAGATAGGGAATAAGGAAGTAAATGGTACCTTTGTCTAGTCTTTACAAGGAACATCAGATCTTATTATTTAAAAAAGAAAGCCAAGCAAAACAAAGCAAAGAAAGTAATGAAACATGAAAAATCTGTGTAAAATCATATTTATTTCATAGTGATGGTACCTATCTCCTGTCATCACTTTATTCTCAAGCAAAAACATGTTGTAATGTCATCACTGTGACTTTTTTACTTTCTAATGTGATTCAACATGGAAGGCAATGGAGCTAATGATCCATCCAGATTTCTAAATAATGCTGGAAATGCTCCAAATAATCACTCTTCTGTTAAAAACAAGAGAGCTTTCTCGAATTCTTGACATTAAACAGACTGCAAATATGTAATAGTTGAAGAAAATAAACAGACTGTGGCAGACTAATGAATAGGTTTCTCAGCTACCTGTGCCAGACTAATAATGCCTAAGGTTTCCTAGAGAAATTACCCAAGTGTAAATCCCACCTCCACCACCTACTATGTGATCTGAATTATAGGACTTAACCTCTGTGTGCCTCAGTTTACTCATATATAAAGTGGGGATAATAACGGTGCCCTTCTGGAAGGGCGATTGTGAGGAGTAGATGAGATGTTATGGTCAAATGTGCCAGGTACAAGCAACCAAGTCATCTCAGCTTGTGTTCCGACCACTGGGAATTTGGGTTATCACCCTGTATAAGATTAAAAGGAGTCTAGGAAGGAAGAATGGTTTGGGAAGACAACTTTGCAGACAATGACTAATGTGGAAACCAAAGCTCCTCCTTGAACCAACCATAAAAGCAAGTAGGCGGAATAAAGACACACAATTTGACACATGGTTTTAAAATTTCCCAGAAACATAAATAATCTACAATTAAATAATCATTGCAATTATATTGTAAAAAGGAAAAAAACTATGTCATTATATTATAGAAAGAGAATAGAGGATACATACACACACACACACACACACACACACACACACACACCCTAGTTAGTCACTGGGAACAATGCTAATTTCCTGAACCGCAAAATGATTCCAAATGACACCACTCTCCCAAAGAGATCTTACACAGTGTGAAAAAAGATATACTGGCCTTGAAAGTGACCCCTAGCACTCTGCTCTCTACAGCTTTCATTCATTTAGGGGTACTGTAGTGAACTCAGCAGAGCCTAAATAAATGAGGCACATACATCCTCTTCCATCATAGAGTGGGAGGTCTGGAAAGACTCTGTGCTACCACAGCCTTCTTTTCTACTCTTTCTTTTTTATTTCTATTTTTGCATCATAATTCAGAAAGTAAGATATTAAACAGCGTTGAGAGCGAGTCTCTGTACCATGCCAATGCTCTAGCTTCCTGAAGGCAGTCACGGTGCAGGCTCTGACTTCCCATTAGGTTTCCAATCCGCTTCTCTAAGGGTGCCCTGCTGTCCTAGGAGATGACAGGGTGCAGAGAATTCTCTGCTACTCCCTACAGAATCACCACACCCAATGCGAAGCATCCTTCCACCCTCAAAGAACACAAATTTGTTTTCTTCAGCCAGATGTTTTGTAGGTGAGATGGATATCTGCTTTAGGTGGAAAGGAAAAGTTAGCAGTCTAGATATAGGAAGCAAAAAAAGAACACCTCCATATATAACAGTGTACACATTTTTAAGGTGTAGAAAGAAAAATATTAAGTTTGGAGAAGAACATAATCATGAAATATGGCCAAACAGATGGACATTTTAAAAATCCACAATACCATGTTTGAATTCCAACATTTTATATTAAGATTCTTTAAAATTTATAGTTATAAAAAAAAGCCAAATTTGCAAGCCTGTAAAGACATACTGTTCCTATTCTTCTGGCAGTAAATGACCTGGCTGACTGCAAGCAGAGGAACACAGATAAATTTCTCTGTCTAGTTAAAAATGCTTCTTGACACTGTACATAGTTTTGGCTGGCTGTACAGTGTCTTGGTCTCAAGTCATAAATAAGAGGCCATTTAAATCAATCCTAAACCCTTTACACAAAGCCACAATAAAAAGAACTGCTTGGTATTCAGTGAATACAAGCTTTTCTAAATAAATCTTAATTCAGCTTGGGGTGACTTCTATGTTAAAGTCATAGAATACAGCTTTTACCATCTCAAAATTAAAGTCTTAGATTTTTAATTCTACTCTTAAGTTTTTTCTTTGTCTGAATCTTGGTAGAGCATAGCCTAACACACAATGTTAATAATTTTACCTCAAACCTGTACTTGACTAGTTAACCTCATCAATAGAGAGCTTAAAACAAAACAAAACTTCTCATGACCTCAGGCATAAGAAACAATAATTCAAATTAAACGTATCCTCCACAATAAACTTCTGGAATGCATTGAGAAGATGCAGAGGAATAAATCCAAACTTCATTTTACTAGTTTCAAAATGGCATTTTGAATCCTCTTTCCAAGAGCATGAGTGATGGGTGCTACAAGGACACAGTCCTTCAAAACACACGGAACTGGTTTGGATGAATTCCAGGATAATGTAAAAATAAGCCAAACAAAGGAAAAACAAATGAAATTTATGTTACTATTTCCAAATACAGAAGGTGGGTAAAAGCTATAAAGTTTTATATTTAAAAATAAATAAGATAATATATCATTTAAACAATAAAATATCACTATAAGGTGGTCTACAGCATATTTTTTGGTGTACACAGTTTTCACATTACATTATAGCAATTTAATCCTCTTAATAATCCCATGAGATAACTTAGCATTACTCTTGAGCACTGATGGAATAATAAATGAAGCACTAAGCTTTGCTGAAGAGTAGACTCCAGAAAAATAATGCTTGGAAAATATTATCTTCAATAAACCGGAGGAGAAAGCTTCTTGTGATTCCTTTTAAATGCAACTTTCTTCCTGAATCCAAATTAAGATACATTTGCCAACATGTTACAGAAACAAAGACAAGAAATGGAAAAATCAAGAATACATCCACTACTGAAGAGTCTTTCTTCAATGAGAACATGACTTAATGAGTTAAAGTGGATTTTGGCTTTTATCCTAAGGCCCCAATGTCCAGCCTTGTGAAAACAATGATGCTTGCTCTGAAAGCAACATTCCGTTATCAAGAAAATGATAGAAAATTACTTCTGTTCTATCTTCCCCATGTTGGTGTTGGCTCCCTATCCCAGGTCCACCTCACAGATGCTCTATTCCCTTCCCCAACATTCCCTTTCCCACCTCCTCTACTTACCAAGTTCAACTCCTTTCAAAAAAAATAGGTGCATCTTACCTGTCCCTGAACCACGCACCTCTTCCCACATTGGTACCTGTGTTTAGTCCTGCAGTGCTACCACATCAACCCCTATTTTTGTGTTGCTTTACTGTTGTGGCCTGTCTCTTATTTGAATGTTCCCTCCCATCATTCTAAGAGCAGTGATAGTATTTAACTGGTTATGTGCATTCCATAGTGACCTGCAACCTACATAATCTAAAAAATAAATGGCAGGGTTTAAAATTGCAAAGCTATAATATTTACCAGCAGTGGAAATTAATTATGATTATCACATATGCTTCAACAAAATGCCTGCCTTTACTGCAACTGGCTAGTCACAAAGAATTCTTAGAGATCCACCTTTATATCTGGTGTGCGGGAGAAATGTAGAAGTGAATTATGATTCTAGAAGCTTGCTATTTTCTTAAAAATTAATTTTTTAAGTATCCAAGGAAGCTCAGAATGTGACCATTCACACTGGTTTCATAACACCTGAAAAAGTCTTCTTTAGTCCAACAACTTACTAACTAGGTTGTTTTCTTCTGACCCATCGAAAATAACACAATTTCCAAAGAAACCAGTTTGATTCTTTTTAAGATGCTCATACTAGTTTCCTTACTGGGTATTTCTGAGAATTATGGGCATGAAAGTATTTTGAAAACAATGAAGTACTCCAAAAACTAGTAGTAACAACAATAGTTGTTGTAAATTTTTAAAGAACAATCAGGAGGTCTCAAAATGACCCAAGTAACCTCCATTTTTGAATGAGGTCAGTTTAGATTTTTATCCAAAAAAAAAAAAAAAAAAAGGCCACATGGACCTCATTTTGTTTTCATTTTTTTTCCCCTTAAGTTTTTCTTACTTGGAAGGCTTCATTGGTAATTGGCTGACATCATTCCCTTTCATCTTTGTTTTTACCAGCTGTATGTATCATTTTCTCCATTTTCATAAAGAGACCTTAGGGATATGGTGTTCTGGCAGAAAGAAAAACAATCCTTGCTTGGCTCTAAAGACTGGGGTCACTTGGAGAATATGAGGCATTTTATATGGAAAAACATTTTTATATAATTACATATATGTGTAATAGGGTGCATATTTCTATGCTTCTATTTGTAGCATTTTAAAGCTTCAAGGTTTTTAACAAACATAATTTCTCACATTCTTGTTAACATATCTTCTTACATTGCTACCATACTGTTTCATTCTATCTGGCACTCAAAATTCTCAAAAATTAAATATTTTAAATTGCAAAAGTATATTAATATTTCTTCTTTTTTAATATATAAATCTAACAGAAGAGATCCAACATATATAAAAGACGATTGCATTTTATTTTGATTTTTGATACCAAGGGTTTAACTCACTAGTACTCACCACTGAGCCACATCTGATGCCTATTTTGTATTTTATTTAGAGACAGGGTCTCACTGAGTTGCTTAGCACCTTGCTTCTGCTGTGGCTGACTTTGAACTCATGATCCTCCTGCCTCAGCCTCCCCAGCCCCTGGGATTACAGGTGTTTGCCACAGTACTTGGCAACAATTGTATTTTAAATAAATGAAATTAATATTAGTATAGCACTTCATATGATGTGGCTTTGTAAATATCTCATTTAATTCTCTCATTGTATATTTTATTTAATAATAATCTCATTATTATTATACCCATTTCAAATCTGAGGAAACAAATCCAGCAACACTTAGTAACATATATAGATAGCTGAAGACGGAATGAGGCAGAGACCCAAGTATGCCTAACTCCAAATCCCATATTCTTTTATAATAATATGTTACTTCATCCCCAAATATAAATTAACACCTATAACAACAGCTACTCTTTGCTGTTTGAAGCTTATATGGGTGGTAGATACTGTGATAAGTAAAAAACTTAAACTGGATTATATCACTTAAGTCTCATAATTATTCCACAAGGTAAGAATCTACTATTCAAATGTTACAGATGAGGAAACCAAGGCTAAGAAAGATTAAGAGTTGGCCCAGGTCATATAGCTCGAAGGGACAGACTCAAAATGCCAATCTGAATGACCTGAAGTACAGGGTCCTCATTGCCAGACTGTATTGCTGTTTTGGTCGTGGGGAAAGTTCTGCTTTAGTTAAACTGCATACACCATAACTTAAATTTTTTTTGTAGAAACTGACAGCTTGCAAAGTGAATCTTGAACAATACTAGTGAGTATGGATTGATCAAGAAATTATAAATCTAAATTAGACAAAATCCTCAAAGTTTACAGATTCAAATATCAGATTAAATTCATCCTTATAATATCTTACATTATTCACAAGCTTCCTCTCCATTTCTTCCCCCAAAGACTTGTCTTTGCTTGTTCCAATTTCCCCCACATTCTTTCCTAAACCCCACCCTCTTACATAAGGCTTTGTACCATCTTCTTTTTAACGGACACACAATATTTATTCATTTTTTTGTGTACAATGATAATTTGACACATGATACAATGAGTAGTGATCAAATCAAGATAATTTCCATTGTCTCAAAAATTTATCATTTTGTGCTGGGGATGTGGCTCAAGCGGTAGCGCGCTCGCCTGGCATGCGCCAGGCGCTGGATTCGATCCTCAGCACCACATACAAATAAAAAGATGTTGTGTCCACTGAAAACTAAAAATAAATATTAAAAACTCTCTCTCTCTCTCTCTCTCTCTCTCTCTCTCTCTCTCTCTCTCTCAAAAAAAAAAAATATCATTTCTATATGTTGGGGACTTGGCTTTATTTTTCCATTGAAACTGCTAAAGATTGCCAGTGACTAGATTTTCATATTCAATCATGAATTCTCAGGACTCATCCAAGTCATTGGCAGCATATCCCAGGTGTCCCCTGTCCTTCTGGGTACACTGGGCATCCAACGTCCCCATTCTTCTGACTTTCTCCTGTCTAGCCAGTCATGCCTTCATAGCTCTCTATGCAGATGCCTTTTCTTTTCCCCAGTGCCTAATGTTGGAGTAACCTAGGATCAATCCTTGGAACGCTTGTCTGATGACTCACATTTTCTTGGTGAGTTCATTTGGTTTTATGGCTTTCAATATTACCTATATGCCTATGTCTTCCTAATCTTCAGGCTAGACCTTTCTCCTGAATTCCAAACTATACTCAACTTCCTGTGCAGCATCCCCACTTGTATGCCTATCAAAGATCTCAAACTTATCATGCCTAAAACTGAATTCCCATGTTCTTTACAGACCCACCACGAACATCTAAATAAAAATTTTTAAAAATCACTGACACATAGTAGGGGATGATCAATAAAGCTACTGATTTTAATATACAGCCCAGACAGATAATCATAAGCCTGAAAAGTAGAATAACATTGATTTACTCTGCAACTAGTAGGCCTCAATTCTTGATTGCACACCTAGTAACTATAATGCCAGCTCCTCAGGAGGCTGAGGCAGGAGGATTGCTAGTTCAAGGCCAGCCTGGGCAGCTTAGGAAGACCTTGTCTCAAAATAAATAACAAAAAGGTCTGGGGATGAGGCTCAGCAGGAGAGTATTTGCTTAGCCAGTTTAAGGCTCTAGGTTCAATACCCAGTACCAAAAAAATAAAGAAATAAATAAATAAGCAAACAAACAAATAAGTATAGTCTAAATCAGTTACAAAAACACTAATTATTTTGCTGCCTTATAGTCACAAAAGTTGAAGGCATCCTCAGAACAGAAAATTAGAGAGTATACAGAAATCCTACAACTAATTACTTTGTTGTATCCTAGCACTTACAAATACAATAAGATCTCATCATAATTTATGTCCATCATGACCCAGATTCTGAGATATACTGGCTTAAATAACATCCTCTAAGATATCACTAGTCCTTCAAAAGTAGCCTGTGAAAAGGAAGGTTTAATTATCTACTACTATTTATAGCTACAAATTTTTAAAAGTTTTATCAAGGTACAATGTATATGCTATAAAATTCACCCAATTTAGTTGTACAACTAAATGATTTTTTTAAAAAATATACAGCGGGACACCATCACCACAGTTCACTTTTAGAACATGTTCATCAGTCATTCTGTTTCTACCTCCAGTCCCATGCAGCTACAAATCTATCTATATATGTGCCTTTATGGAAAAACTGATACTATTTTTAAGGACATCTTATGACCCAGACACCTAACTAAAAATTCCACCTGTTTTCTCAGTCCTATGACAGCCACGTGAGGAATTACTTTTAGGTAATGACATTAGACTTAAAGAAGAAGGTAACCAACTTGTCCAAGTAGACACGAGCCTTGCTTAACCATTTGAGCTTACAAACATAACCTGCCTGTAAAGGCCTTCCTTTGAAGATACTCAACAGATAATTAACACAATATGATGAGTTTACAGGATGCTACCACTCAAAACCAAGCAAAGAGGAGGAATGGTGCTCCACCTGGCTTAATTCCATCACCACCTTCCATATCACAAATCAGTCCCCAGGCCTGAGGGCCAAAGAGCACGGCTCATACTGCCTCATACCTGACACATAGAAACAGAGCTGGAACTTGTCCTTAGCATGTATTTTGAAAATGAGGACCTTGCTACCTCTAACCTTAAAGTTAGATCATCTCTTCCTTGCATAACACATACCCATTACACAGAGAAGCACGTGGACCATGACAACAGACAGACCTACACTCAGATTCCTATGCCTAAAATAACCTATAAAGTCACTGTAAAAAATCTGTATATCCCAAGTTAGGAATGTACTTCCCTAAGAATAATCTGTTATATGTCAGTACAGAAAAGGTTGATCGCATTCTTTAACCATATGACCATTTGGAAGTACATTTACATGCACTCTAATCTCTAGTTCTTTAAACTGGACTGTTGTAAAATGTAACTCAGACCACAATCCAACATCAGCATCATGCTACCACACTAATTTGTGAAGATGAACAACTGTTAGCTTCATTCTTTTATTGCCTCTGGCTAAATTCAGGGGGTGGGGGAGGTAGTTTGGCTTATTTGGGATCTTAAAACTGCAGCAATGGATTCTCTTTTGTTGAATAAATCATTGACATCAAGTGATTGATGAAAAAGTCATAAGAACTCAGATGCTCTGAAATGCTACTTAATTTTCCATTCCTATAGGCATTTATAGCTTTGATAATTCTGTTCCTATAAGCACTTATAAATTTGATAACCATTGGGAGAATAAAAGGTCAGGGAAATTCATAGGAATTCTTCAGGCTGAAAATCAAGATGGAGGCCTCACTTGAACAGATCCTAAGATTCCCACTGCCAGTCTCTGCCAAGAATGAAGTCACTCGGCAGCAGACTCAGGGCTCCTTCTGCTTTGTGCAGCCAAGGCTGTTCCTTAGCAACCAGTGTCCACAAATGGGTTTCCAAGGAAACCAGAAAGCCCAATTTATAAAACTAGGAAACAAAGCAACTGTAAAGGAAACATTATACACAGAAGGTAACTCTATTCTTATCGTTGCTACTGAATTCCTGCCAGCAAAGTGGTACCAATATTTTATTTTTAAGTGTTTAAGGCAAAAAGCTAATTCTTAAAATATACTTTAATACCCCCTGACCTTGGCATCTTTCTGAAGAAGAATGGCAAATACATTTTTCGAACTCAAAGGAAAGAAAGCACTGAAGATTTGTGTTAAAAAGATAAATAATTCTTAAAGGTGAAGGGTGTTTTTAAAATCATCAGCAAGATATAGATTCCTTCCAGATCATCAGCAAAGTCTACTGATTTCAGGTCTGTATAAAACAGGTAGATGTATTTGCCAGGCTCACTTCTATAGGTTCTTACACATTATTACTATGCCATTCTGAGCAACAGAATTTTTCTCATGTAGGGAGTAATAGATGGGAACGTAGAATGAGGGAAAATATGAATGAGAATAAAACCAATGAAATATAGGTATTACTTATAAGCTCCATCTGAGTATTTTGGGAAAGAGAGCATATGTCATATGCTACCAACTGCCTTATAACTTAGAGCTCTCAATTTTACAAAGACAAATGAATGGACATTTGTATGAAAAATTTCTCAATATTGTCTGCCTTATAAGACACATCACAAATTCTTTACTGCGGAGCTGAGGTGAGTTATTTAAACCATGAGCCTTAAATCCCTGTTCATAAAATGTGGATGAAATGAATAAGAATTAAATGAGGCTGTACAATAATAGCCTAACCACAGCGAGAACTCTAAATAATTTCCTAGTGCTTTCTACTTGATCCCATCCCTTTCATTAAGCAACATATTTTATTTTGTATCCTCGTGATTTTTTGAATCCACAAGACAATTTTCTTTTTCTTGAGAGTAAATAGAATCAATAGAAATTACTGCATACAATAACAAAATATTTAACAATGAAAAATTACGTTTAAAAATTCATGCCAAGAAGCTGAATGAGGTTAGGTATATCTACTTGGCATTTCAATAATGCAAAAGATGTCACATTTTTCTTGTCTCATTGGCATAGGTGAACCTTTATGTCAGGATTTCATGGGTACATTCACAATGACCATGGGCCATTTTTTAAAAATCAGCTTTACTTTCACAATCTTCCTTAGTAAGTGAAACCAGTTCCTGAAAATTGCTGACCTCTCAATTCTCAAAATAACCTGAGATTTAATGCAAATAATCATTTGCTGAATTCCTGAAAAAATCCGATTGCCCTTGAGCCCTCCTTCCACCTCTGCTATCATGAGCCATTATGAATACTCCTGAGAACTCTCCTTTTGCATATTTTAACAGAACAACTTTTCTAGCCTTGTTCTCCTGGTAGAACATAAAACCCCTTTTCATGTTTTGATGGTGAAATTATACTCATTCCATGACTTGTTGACTCCTTAGGCTCTGCAGAGTGCCATTCCAAATGCTAGGAAATGAGAGAACAGGATATTTTTAATTTTAAAGTAAACAGAATGCTAGTATAATTTTTTTTAGTTTAAAAGGCATGTAGAGGTTCTCCCTTCCAATGGGAAAGTCCCCTCAATCCAGCCCCGTTGGCTGTTATTCTGCTTCTCAGCTTCTGAGGAACACTTTACTAACAATGAAGATTTCCTGATTCTAATAGCAGCTCTAGTTCCAATGGTTAGAAGTTCTGATTGCACGTGCTGCCCAGTCCTTTTGGGGTGGGAAACATAGACCCATGAGCCCTGGCTCTGCCCGCTGAAGCAACACAAACCAATTTACCTCCACCTTTGATATGATGCTTTCTCAAAAGTGTGAATATGAATACAGTCAGCCTGTCCAAGAAGGAAATGGACGAAGACTTTCATTAGAGTTCTTTCTTTCACATCCTTTGAAGAAGTCTTAAACCACTTTACCTTTTTAACCTCATCTTCTTTGTTTCTAAAAACCTCTATAGGAGGAGGGAGATGAGGTAGGAAGTAGTAGAACCTACAGGCAGAAGAGTGGAGAAAGTGGTGCCTCTTCCTGGATGCTGCGTACCAGCACCTTGCCAAGACAAAGTGCTTCTCACCTGGCCAGTGAGATAACCACTTTTATTCTGCCCCATTTTACAAATGTTTACACCAAGACTTTTCCAGGGTGACACCATTATTAATACTTAATTAGTCTTTTTCATTTCCTTTCTGTATCACATTCTCTATGTTCCAAAAATTGTAACAGATTTTTTTTATACACAATTATTTTCCAACCTAGACAATTCCAGTTCCATTAACTATTCCTTATATCATTTGGATTAAAAAAAAATTCTCAGAAATTGACTTACTCCCTTGTGGATGTCTGTTGCTTTGTTAAAATGCTCTTGGAAATGCATCATTGAGGCAACTTGGTAATTGTGAAGGAAGAGGGTTTTACATATCAAGTACTCTGTTAGCACTGGAGCATGTAGACATGAACAGTGCTTGTGATCAGGCAGCTAAAAGTCTATTTGCACAAAAGATTTGAAAACAGAAAAAAAATACATACACACACACACACACACACACACGCATGAATAATATCCCAAGGTAAGAAAGCAAAAGGAAGCCCAGATGCCAGCAACACAGCAAACAGGCTGACCACTTGGGAGAGGGAAGGGAGACGACCAGTTCCTGAGAGCCACACACCTTGCTTCATGGGTCATTGTTCTGGGTTCGCCTTATCAAGTCACAATACATAATTTATTCTGGTTATCCAAATCCACAGTATTTTCCATTAATTCATAATGTTAAGCTTTGCTCCATCCAATACTTACAGAACTGATCTGGGGGACATGAAGAATCTTCAATGTCATTAACATGAATATGACTTTGGGAGGTCTTATCCATTATTTTAGTGAATTATACTCATTTGATTCTGTTACTAACCAGTACATTAATAATATAATGTTATGGACTCAATTTCTGTGTGTTCCCCAAATTTGTATTAGTTAGAGCACTAATCTTCAATGTGATGTTTGGAGAAGGCCTTTGGGAAGTAATTGGGTTTCTCCGAAGTTATAAGGGTGAAACCCAAACAGGGGATTAGTGTCCTTCTATGACAGGGAAGAGACCCCAAGACAAAGTGCTTCTCAACCAGCCAGTGAGGTAACTTTATTCTGCTCCATTTTAAAAATGTTTACACCAAGACCTTTCCAGGGTGACACTTTCTCAAATGTTTGACATGTTCAGGTGAGACTTTCTCTCTCTAACATGTGAGAAAATAGTGAGTAGACAGCCTTCTACTAATCAGGAAGAAGGGCCCTCAGCAAGAAGTGAATTGGCCAGTACCTCCCAGCCTCTAGAATGATGAGAAATGCGTTTTTATTATTTAAGCCACCCGGTATATGACATTTTTTTATAGCAGATCAAACTCACACAACAAACATACTATTTAAGTCTTCTTCCACCACAGAGCCAAAGTGTGGCTCAAGACATTACTCTCAGGATGGAGATCTGGGGTGTACCACTAAAGCCCCTCCAAGTTGGTAATGATCCATTTTCTATACCAGTTGGGTACAGCTCTTCTCCTTAATAAAAATCTCCCATTATTCTTTCATCTTAGTCACACACACACACACACACACACACACACACACAAAAGAAATATCAAATTATCTATTAAAAGTGGCTTAGAAGTTTTATATTCTAAAATACTTTTAGAGTGTTCAGAAAGCTAAACTATTTATAATTGAAGGATCTGCATACTGGAGCATGTAGGTGGTAAAACACCACAAACCACAGCTGAAGTGCTGATGGTAATACAAAGTCACATTAACTTTTGGTAGAGTTCCAATATGGTCTTATTTAATGTGAATTCAAAATAGTTATATAAAACATTAAAAGACTGTCACTTTGTGCATACAATTTTATGTAATGTGAATCATTTCCTAAGAGAAAAATTAGGTCTCACTTTCCAAGTTTTGTATTCTTAGGTTTTGGGGAACATAACCCTCCCATAAAATGCAACCACTGCACCTTTGATGCAGGAAGGGTGTTTGGAGAATAGGAATGTGAATGGCATCATGAAAACATATTTTTGAGAAAAAGCCTTCTGGTCAGGGAGAGGCAGTTAATAAAAGAACAGAACATGCTATCGAAACACACAACATTGCAGAGCCTATGTGTCTTGAAGGAGCAGAAAAGCACCAGTTGCTACATTGCTAGAGGCAAAGCCAAGACATAGAAATGCCTGGAATGAGACTCCACAGAGTCCCAGGAAAGGATGTGATAATGCATAACAGAGAATGACAAAACAGCTCAAGCCTAAACTTCCTGATAGTGGGGAAAAAGGTCAATGAAATTGAAAAGCATCTTGTGCATGAGAATCTAGAAAACCTGAGGAATTTAATGGTCAGAATCTCACACTTTAAAGACATGAATATCGCATATCAATAGAACCATAGGGAATATTCTGTTTCCTAAATCAAGGAAAATGAATTGCTGTAATTTTTTAAAAAAATTATTTGAAACATTGAAAGAATGCTTCATCAGTAGGTGGAGCTACACAAAAGGAAAGCAATTAATGTTCCAAGTCATGGTGATTATACCTTACCCAAAGCTTGGGGAGTCAAATGTGAATTTTTCAGATTTTTGGAAAAACAGCACAATAAATATTTCACACATCACTTATTCCCAAGGATGGCATCTGGACAGATGGCATCACTTATTCCCAAGGATGGCATCTGGACTCAAGATCAGCACATTAATGATCCTGAACTATCAGGTGTCTGTGTACACATCAGGTGAGATAAATAATAACTACAAAACACTCATATCAACTGGGGACAGGTTTTACCAGCAAATGATCTATGAAAAAAAAAAGGTCTATGCTTGGGATTGGGAAAAATAGGAAAGGGGTCATGGGTCTATATTTGGAGAGATTGAGAGTTAATGAAGAAGAAAGATGGGGGGGGGGAGGAAGGAAAGGAGGATAGATCAGAACTAGCCCACAGGGGATAACAAGTAGTAGGGTAGAGAAACATAAGAAAGGAAAGCAGAAAGATGAGATAAAGGCACAACACACACACACCAAAAAAAAAAAAAAAAAAAAAAAAAAAAAAAAACAGAAAAGAATATGACATCATGGAAGATCAAGGTAGAGAGAAAACCAAATTGGAAGTATCTGCTAATATACTCCAAAATATAGGAATTAGGAATGAAACAAGACATTTCTAGTCCAACTTGGGTTCTTCTACATAGGTTGAAGATAATAAAATACTCAGGAAATATTCATCAAGGTCAACAACATTTTGAGTTTGATATCTCAGTTTCCTTTAGTGGTCTAAAATACAACTTATGTACTGGCTTTTTCCAGATGGAACCTCATATAGTACTTTAGTCTGTTATCAAACTTAGTCCAGAAATATTCTTATAGAAATAAACAATTTACTGCTTCTAATATTATTTAAATAATGAGGCTGCCTTGACTTTGAGTTTTACTTAACTCTAGGATTTCTATAGATATTGTGCCAAACACTGCTCCTATTTTCACCCTGTTTTTCAAAGATGAGGCACCTCTTTTTTGTTATTGGGACCAAAGGATGTAGATCTTTTAAATCGGTGTTTTTCAAACAGAGTGGCTTTATCCCCAAAGGACATTGGTCAATTTCAGAGATATTTTTGGTTGCCGCAACTGAGAATGGGGAGGGTGGGGCATTCTACTGCCTCTGGTGGATGGAGGTCAGGAATACTGTTAAACATTCTACATAGCCCGTAATAGCCCCCTACCACAAGGACTAACCTGACCAAACTGTCAATATCCCAGGGTTGATAAACCCTGTTTTAAAGAATTATAGAGGGCTGGGGATGTGGCTCAAGGGGTAGCGCGCTTGCCTGGCATGCGTGCGGCCCGGGTTCGATCCTCAGCACCACATACCAACAAAGATGTTGTGTCCGCCAAATACTAAAAAATAAATATTAAAAAATTCTCTCTAAAAAAAAAAAAGAATTATAGAAGTTTAGCATCACTCATATCACAAAGTACATATTTCAATGCATACAAAATTTCAATGTAACATTCATTAAATGGTTAAAATGAAGGTGACTTCTAGGAAGAAAAAGATTAGAATTAGATTATTAACATAACAAAGCTAAGAATTCAATGTGACTCAACTACATTCCTCCCAAATTATTCATGTTTCTAACACCTCATTAAATATAATCTAATATCATAAAGTCTTATAAAAACAATGTGAATTGTGAAGACAGAATCTCATTACTTTGTGCATTATTAAATAACTTTTTGGCCAGATTATAAAGAGGCACTGAAGTAGGAAAAAAAAATTATTCAAAGTCACCTTTAAAAAAAAATTAAGTATCTTGAAGTCTACTGAAGAAGACCACCCACAGTTCAAAAGAATCAAGGGCAGAATAGGTGGCTTTGAAATGCAGATTTTTAATAGTTCCAATTTAAAAAGTCATACCTAATGTGGCCTTAAGAAGCAAGTCTCACTTTACAGAAATGGCATGTTGGAAAGTTTTCATTGTTCGGGAATTCTAACCTGTGTCAGCAGAGAGCACCTGGACTGTGGACTCCACCTTCTGCCCCGACCCCACTACACTAGCATAGGAAGGCTCCACAACTGACAAAGAACAGCATCAAGCCATTGCTTCAATATGCTCTATTGCTTCTTCCAAGAAAAATAAGGTGTATTCAACCTACGTAGAACGGTTGTAGAAATTAAACAGAGGAAATGACATACACACATTCTTCAGGGAAAACTTGATTTACCTTTAACCTTTCATTTCCTCAAGGCAAATGGAGTAGGGAACAACAGAGGCCCATAATGACTTAAAGAGAAGGGCAGTATTCCTGCAAATGCAGGAACTGGGTAAGCATTAGCTAATGAGGGTGGACAGGCTGGAAATCTGCCCTTCTAGATAATCTTACCGCCAGCGTGGCTAATTTAGCAATCATTTGGATATGTCATTTGTCACCGAAATGCTCAAAAAAAGAGTGTAAAGACAGGTCCTGTTTCCCAGACTCATCAGCTGAACAGTGACAATCCTCTGTGAGAACTCCCTAAAAGAACACAATTTCCAAGCCTCGCTGAAATGGAAATTGCAGAATGCTCTAAAAATGGCTAAAATACTTTAATATGAAAAAGGGACAAATCCGTGCCCTGGATTAGACAAAAACCTGAGCCAAATGAGTCTCAGCTCCCAATCTACCATTTTATCTTCTTCATCCTTCACTTATCTCATGGTTCCCCTGTGGATTGATGGGAATAAACAGGAGACAGAGACCCTGCTCCTGCTGAGTCAAAGTTATGGATCCAAGGAATGGGATCCATCCATCAAAGTTGTTTCTTAAAATATTTTTATGGACAAGAATCTGAAATCTCAGTTGTATTTGCCAAACACCTGTTTGGTGTTAAACAGCAAACTTACCTATTCCAAACAAATATTTAGAAAGTCCTTAGGGAAGGGAGGTTCAAGGAGTAAAGAATCTATTTTCCATTAGGTCATAAGAAAGCATCATATTTCAGGAGGTCTACTAAGACCTTGTTTCTTTAAGATGCTCTGGCTATTCTTTTAGATATAGGATTAACAAATGGAGTCAACAGGTTCATCTCCTCTTGAATTTCTCTAATTTTCTTTGTTGTTACTTTATAATATAATTTGAACATGCTAGAAAAGAATAGAAATGGTTCAAATTCAGACTTCCCTTTCTCAAACAATTGTTTTTTATCAGAAAGGAGAAAAAGAAATGTATTTGTCTCTTGGCTATTAAGATGGATTGCAGGGCTGGGGTTGTGACTCAGTGGTGGAGCACTTGCCTAGCATGTGTGAGGCACTGGGTTCGGTTCAATTCTCAACACCAAATATAAATAAATTGATAAATAAAGTAAAGGTCTACCAACAATTTTAAAAATATTTTTAAAAAATAGATTGGAGCAAACAAACACTTGGCATTAGACTATCACAAAGGAAAAGTCAAATAATCCCTGAAGCATTCAAAAAACAGATGCAGAAATGTCAGTAAACCTCCATGAATGACTATTTCCCTGGTGGAATGAAAAGGGTGAGAAAAAAAAAACTAGGTGCAAGAATCATCAGGTGACAATAGCTAGATTTGTCTGCTTCTATTTCCCTAACCCCAGACAATTAATGATGCTGAGTTTGGAAACCGAACCATAGGGTTGACAGCTGGGTATTGGGTTTTCATATGATTAATTACACATATCTGGGCACCTAGGGACAAATCTTGCAGCAGTTTCCAAAATTATTATGTATAGACTGTAGGGAAAAAATATGACTAAAAAGAAGAGACAAGTTACAAACTTGAAGTTTGGAAGGCTTCTTAGAAGAATCTCTAAGCTGGCAGCACAGAAGTGGAAGGAACTGAATTATAAAGGCGGGGAATAAAAGCCAAGATCTAGAAATAGTTTTTCTATTTCAAGATTTATCCCAAAGAACTGTACTTTACAAGAAGTTAATTACACCTGTGAAAGCTACAATCATTCTGCTTATTATCTATGCTCCCACTAAACCTCTAATAGAAGACTCTTCCCTACAAGGAATCAGTGTGGCACAATAACAAAAAGGGGGGGAGCCCCAAATAAGTGTACAAAAACTGATGTGAAAACAATGAGCCAATGCAAAAACCTCTTTTTCTATTGTTGGTTTCATTTGACACCTGGTTTCATTTCATTTTTATCTACTCCTAGGACAGACTTAAGTATATCCCACTTTCCCATCAAAAAATAAAATTATCATTCTACTTTAAAAAGTGGCTCATGGTTATATAAATCAAGCTGAGACTGTGAAAAAAACCCCATTTCATTTCATATATCTACACACACACACACACACACACACGCATACACACATATATATGTATATATGAATATGTGTATGTACATACATGTGTAAAGTTTTCACATATTTTCACAATATATGAAAGCAAATAAAACAAATTTCAAACAACCACTTTACTGTCAAAGATATATTACTAACAACTGATATTTTCTGTTATTATCCACTTTTATAAAACTTAGGTACCATAAACCTGCATAAGGACTTCCAAAGTAATATTTCTATCAAATAATGATTTTTAATCTCATAGTTATATAAATAAAATACCGTGACTTTTCTCCCCCTGAAAGAAATCTGAAACAAAAGCCTATATGTTCTAAAATTGTCTTTGGATACTTTTATCTTTATATTTAACATATAGTTGTATTGTGAAAAATTCAAATTATACAAAGCAATTGGATACTTTATAGACTTCAAATCCCATTTTCTTTCTCAGAGGTAGCATCTCTTATAATTTATCATGGTTTTTTACTGATCTTTCCCATAATGGTATATAATTCATAGGTTATTTTCTTAAATTATACTACTACACATATTCAATAAATTACTTTAATACAGGTAAATTTTCTAATGGGAATGAAGATTAGAAGCCAACTCTGAACTACTATTCCCAAAGAGAGAAAAGTTAATCTGTAATCATCTTTAAAGTTTCAACCATGAGGTTCTCAACTGCTCCTCTTTGCTGTAACTTACCCTAACTTTTGTCTATCAGAAATCAAGTCCCTTAATTACTGTGTAGTATTTTCATAAATTTATACCAATATCCTGAATGTTATCAAGTGAAATTATAGTTCTAGTAAACCCCCAAAGCTCCAGTCTGCCATTAAATGCAGTGAGCACCCTGGGAAGGAAGCCTGAAGTAGATTTGAAAATGGCAGAGTGAGAACTACATCATGGGTATTTTAGTCAACTTTCCATCACTATGAACAAAATACCTGACACCATCAATTTATAAAGAGAAAATGATTATATTGGTCCAGTTTGGGAAGTTTCAGTTCATGATCTACTGGCCCCACTGCTTTGGGCCTGGGTGACAAGGCAGCACATCATGGTGGGAACACATGGTGCAGTAAAACTACTTACGTCAGGAGGCATGGAGCAAAGAGGAAGAGGAAACACTCAGGATCTGACAGTCCCCTTAAGGCTATGTCCTGGGTGACCTAAAGACCTCCCACTAGGCCCTGCCTCCTGATGTTCCCTGCCTCCCAGTAACACCACACTGGGGACCAAGCCTTTAACATATGGCCCTTTGGGGGACACTGAACATCCACACTATAGTAATAGGCATCTCAGGAGTGTGCTAACTCCTGAAGCCATCCCTTCCATCTTTCCTGGGATTTCTTTCCTCTTGTTATTATGTCAACTTTGCATAGACAGGCAGGAACCCAAAATAGAATATTTCATTGCTTTTTTTTTTCAGTTAGTCACCCAGAAAGATTCACCTTTGTGAATCTTTAAAGAAAAGTCCCTACACAAACCAAATCTCGTGGCATTCACACAGGATTAAACATTTTAAAAAGAAGTATTATTATGAATCTATAATTGATATAAAAGTCCCATCCTTCATCAGCTACAGTTATATCATTTCCCTGTTTTCCTCCTTCTCCCTTTAGAAGCCAGGGCCACATTTGACCCATCTCATGTTACCGAACCAGTTATTAGCATTATTTAATTAGTTCCTTCAGTGAACCAAGTCAATGTCGGGAGCTGTTTCTGTGACTTAAAACACTACTTGAACCAGCCTCTGGAGTCTTCTGCTGTACAGTTGGGGTCCCCTGAGCTCCAGAACACCTCCGCTGAACTCGGGTACCAGCACAAAGCACCCAGGGAGAGGAAATCAGCCCTTGGGGAAGTCTAAATAAAACGACCTCAATGCCTCCACGTCAGCTGAAAATAGTGTTTCCTGAACAGCTTTTCAAACACCGTACTTGATAGAGATGGTTTATGTCTATGCAAGTGGGATGCAAGGTTTTCAATAAAATAGGACACTCATCTTCCAGCACAGTTGTTGCTAAAAGGAAAATAAGCCCTTGCAAAGGGACCTGGGATCTCTTTGCTCATGTGGCAATTAACAAAGAGTTAGGAAAGAGTATTAAGTATTGGTAATCAATTTAGGAGCATCTCCTAGAGGCAAGATTTGAGGGGTATGGAAACATGAAAAGACCCAGTCTCTGACTGTAAGAAATTTGCAGCCTAATGACAGACACAAACACATGTGTGATTAGGAAACAAGGCTGTGTGGGCAGCGAGCATACAGGAATGCTCTGAGGCTGTCCAGGCCACTTTTTCAACCAAGAAGACTTCTAGAGGGTCTCACTCTCTTCCAACATGGCAAGGGCTTGGTTGGTGCTGCGCAGGGGGAGACCGGATCTCTAATACTAGAAACATCCATCCTGCTGTGGATGAACCATTCTCCCAGTCAGAGCTGATCAAAGGCCCCATGGGAAGTGAGAAGGCAGTGAATGTGGTCAGAGACAGAGAAAGCAAGAGACTCCAAACCTCTGGGAGTTTACCAACATTTCAAGGAGCCCCTATGTGTACCAGAGTGTCTATGTGCAAAGGATGTTCTGGTTAGGTCTGAACAACAGTATCTTTTTAAAATCGTGATGCATGAAAGCAGGTGATATATGGGTTTTCGTAATTTTTAAAAAAGACAAAATTGTATGTACCCAATGCAACACGATGCTTTGAAACAGACATTGTGGAGTGGCTAAATCTAGATAATTAATAATAGAATATATACACACAGTGGAATAATATTCAATAAAAAAAAATAATGGAATCTTGTCATTCAATGTGGATGAATCCGGAGGACATTTTGCTTAACTGAAATAAGGCTGGAACAGAAAGACAAATATCACATGATCTGACTCATATGAAGCATCTAGAAAACAAAAATCGGCCTCCTAGAAGCAGGGGGTAGAATGGTGTTTACCAGAGCCTGGGAGGATGTTGGTCAAAGGATCATATAATTATAACTAGACAGGAGGAATAAGTTCAAGAGCTCTATTGCACAGCATGGTGACTGTAGTTGAAGGTATATAGTACTGAAAAATGCAGAGACTGCGCATTTAGTGTTCTTACCCCTGAAAATGAAAAATCCCTTTCTACTTGGACCAGACGACTGAGGGCAGGGCCTGAGCCAGGGAAGGATGTGAAGACACAAGGAAGGGTGCTCCCACTGAGAGCAGGAGAGCTGGCTGCTGTCACCCTACTAGAGAGAGTTCAGGGACAGCCACTGGAGAGTCCCATCTAGAGATTGTTCCCTTACCTTTCTGTCACATAAAAGCCTTCTTGAAATCTTGGTTAAACATCTTGAGTTGGTCTTAGTGATGTTGTGAGGAACGAACCGACAGGCTCTTTTCCATACTGGGAAAGAAGGAGTATGGGGCAGAGATTTTCATCCAGGAAAGAAGATTGTAACATGGCAAATGAGCCCTTCCGGGGAGCAGCAGAGTGCACCAAAGCCAGCTCAGGGGACAGTGGCTATTGGGTGGGCCTGTGGCATAGGCAGTCATCCCTGGGAAACCTTGAGATTTAAGGGGGAATGAAACCTTCACATTACTGCTAGGGAAAGACTCATATTCCTTGATGAATCAAAATACTTTATTCTATACACCCCATGACAGCTGCATTTCCATTTCTGTCTGAGAGCTCACAACAACTTGAGAATGCTAACTATTCTTGGCCTACCTTCCTCATAAGACCATTTCCTCAGCACATTATATGTCTTTCCACTTCTAATTTCTATTTTAATGAACTTATGGATTCTGTTTCTGAATATTTTTTTAGGATATAGATGAAATATTAATAACCAATAGAAGAAAAAAATTTTATTCTTTTAAAAGCCTCTTGATCTATTTACTTTCATCGATGCAATTTATACATGTAAATTGGAAGAAAAAAGCCTGACATGTAGCTCAAATAATTTTCACCAGAATCACTAACAGGCTTCAGGAATAGGTTTTAATATTTTTTTCAAACATCTTCAATAAGTCTGATTTCTACTCCACTTCAAATTATCCATCCTCTGTGCAATCTCACATCTTTATAAATAAATACACAAGCTCTCCG
The DNA here is from genome assembly GCF_964194105.1 of Spermophilus citellus. Taxonomy (NCBI): domain Eukaryota; kingdom Metazoa; phylum Chordata; class Mammalia; order Rodentia; family Sciuridae; genus Spermophilus; species Spermophilus citellus. The sequence goes on from NC_138182.1 coordinate 32,271,378, forward strand.
CTGTTTGAAGATAAAACCTCATATTATAAATAGCAGAGCAAACCAGGACAGACAGGCCCAATGTCCTGGGACAGACCCACTGGCCTGCTATCTCAGGTTAGAAACACAGGTCTTTCCCCAAAGTGCCGTGTGCAATTAATATCAGTCTTTTTTTGGAACCAGAATTGTATATGTTCCTTTACTATGTGACACTCAGTTATTCTACTCCCTAATTACAGGGTTTTTAAAATTAGTTGTTGATGGATATTTATTTATTTATATGCAGTGCTGAGAATCAAACCCAGTGCCTCACACATGCTAGGCAAGTGCTCTACCACTGAGCCACAACCCCAGCCCCTCGGGACAGTTCTTTGTATGAATGTCCTCCAAGGAGAACCTCTGGATATCCATTTGCAAAATGTTCCTATTTGCTTAAAGTTTCCCTTTACTGTCCTCTTTGCACTCCACTCTGGTTATGGCATCTTCTTTTTTTCTTTTCTTTTTTCTTCTTTGCACAATGAAACAAACATACAGCAGTCAGTTCTGGTCATTTAATTCTCTAACTTCATTTTGGCTTCTGAGGCACTGACTCTTGCTCACACCAATAACATCTTACCTGATCAAATTCTTTTTCTCTCCTACACCCTACACATCAAATACAAAGCAAAACAAAATCTTACTTCCTCTGGTGCCAGAGAGATTCCAACAAAAGCTAGTGAGAAAGTTTATGGTGCTTTGATCTCCAGTTGGCAGCACAAGGGAACCAAAGCTTTTTACTCTGCTGGCGTCTAATCATTGCTTGAATTAACTGGGGAGAATTAACAAGTATCAATAATCCAGATGTGTGTTTTCAATTACCATAGTCCCCAAGTGTGCCACAAGCTTAGTGAAAATGAGCACTGGATGCATAATTGTTGCTATTTTAGAAATTCAATGCACTTTACCTTAATAAACTGTGAAAAACACTGTAATATGCTCTAAAATTAACCTTACTTAAGAAAGGGTGACATCACAGCCACAGGCTTACTGATGTGGTGGGGAAAGGTATTCAACACAAAATAGTCTGATGAAGTATAAAGACAAAAAGGAAAATAGTTCTCTCAGGGTCTGAACATTCAAGACTTTCTGGATGAAAATTGTCAAAGCACAGATGTTGGGTCTATGGCATGATGGGGAGGCACTTTCTCTAAATAGGAATGTTATCTATGCCATAGGAGCTTGTCTTCCAAGAAAAGTCACTAAGAAGACCAGCTGGGGGATTTTGGGCACCCCTTTGTAGACCTTTGTATCTACAACGACACTTGAGGTCAAAATCAGCAAGCCGTTAGGAGAACCGGGACCTAGGGTGTGCAGGGGGAAATGACAAGAAATGAAGTTGGAAAGGGAGAAGGGGCCCACAGCTTAAGGGTTTTACATGCCATGTGGGGACAGAGGGAAGACAATGAGATCTTCAGCTCTATGGCTTGGAAAGAGCACTCTGAACAGGGTGCAGAAGAAAGGCTGAGGAGGACAGTGATGGAAGCAGAGATCAGCTGGAGAACTTCTGCAAGGGTGAGAACTGAATCACTTGTGCAGAGAAGTAGAACTGGATTCCCAAAACACTTCTGGGACAGACTGGGTGAGTCATCCAATGACTCAGTGGATACAGGGGCAGAACAGGAGAAAGGAAGACAGAAGGCTGATGTTTGGGCTTCTTAAGTGAGTGGAAGCTCAGAGAAGCTGTCATTGCATGGGGAGAACAATAACACTGTCATGATCATGACACTGGTCTTGCTCTCCAGCTCCTGCCCCACCTCACACCAACAGTCTTTGAAATCAAGACACATCAAAGAGAAAAAGAGAGAAAAGTGGCTTTAAATAGGAAGGTATTGCTAACATCATTGATAATTAAGCCTTTTTGAAAAGAGGACAAAAAAAATACTGGTACTTCAAATCTATTAACAGTCTAGGTCATGTGTATTCCTGGAATTCTTTCTTGTATATCAAACCTTAAAATATGTGGTTTCCTATTCTTGAAAACAGTGGAGGAGGAGGGTTCACACAGCTGACTTTGGAAGTTGGAAATGTACCTTATTCGGAACAGATAGACAAATTATTTAATAAGTCTGATAGGAATAAGAAAGCAGGCATAATTTTCATTAAGATTGAAGAACTCATCCTGCAGGCAAAAACCAAACTTCATTTAATACAGCTAGGTCTTGAATCTGTGAAGACATTTGCTCTAATGAATCTCCCATCTGAGGGCCCCCATGGTGGCCATAAGTTATCTAATTTTCACATATTGTAGTATAATTTCCTTTTTTTAAAAAAATGAGAACAACAATATATGACTAAAGTACCATATAGTGTATGTAAATTCCTTTAGAGAACATTTACCAAGCACGTAATACAAGTAAAGTACCATGTTAGAAGCACAGAAGCCTATGATATTCCCAAATTAAGTGCCAGCACATCATGATTCATTTGCCCTACTGTGATCCAAGTACTTATGTCCGCAATACTTTTTGATACTTTTTTCTTAGAATTAAGAATCTCTTAGAATTATTTAACCTCTTGAATACCCTAAGGAATTTAAAAATAATTTGGATATTTTTGAATGATATTTATATTTTTTTATTTTCTTATTGGTGCCCTGTAGTAATACATAATAGTGGAAGTCATTGTGATAAATTGGTACATGTACATAACCTAACGTAGTCAGCGTCATTTCCCAGTACAGCCCCTTAACTTCCCTTCCTCCATCTTCTTGGTCCCTTTCCTCTACTGGTCTCCCTTTTATTTTCATTAGATTCCATTTTTTCCCCTTTCTTTGCTTTAGCTTCCATACATGAGAGAAAACATTCAACCCTTGACTTTCTGAGTTTGGCTTATTTCACTTAACGTGATTGCTCTCCAATTCCATTCATATTCCTACAAATGACATGATTTCATTCTTCTTTATGGCTGAGTAAAACTCCATTGTATATATGTACCTTATTTTTCTTTATCCTGATAGTTAATTTAAATAATAAATTTTAAAGTAGAAATACATCCATAGATCTTGGATATATTTATGATATATAAAGACAAAATTTGTTCTTCCTAATCAACTTAAATTTTGTACTTTCAATTTTGATTTATAAGATAAATATGATTTGAGCACAAAATCTTAGATAACCATACCTTATTCAGTATTAAAATCAAAACTATATTTATATATGTTTATTTTAAAATTCTGCCTTTTTGATCTGATATAAATTTTCACACCCCTCCCTCCCAAATCATCTTGTTTAGCAATCTCAATAAATAAAAACTATGTATGCTGGATAAATTAATCCTTATAATTTCTTTTTATCGTTTTTCTAATATTCTATATAATGATAGGAACCAAAAGCTACCCACTCTTGGTATTCTGAGTGATAAACCAAGTGAGAAATGAGAACTCTCACTGCATCCCTACGAACTGCTATGCATGGTTACTAGATGCATGCTCCATTGCTCCGAAATCGTTTCCTTTATAAGGGAAAAAAATTTTAAACAACAGTTTAAAAATGTGCCATTTAAAAAAGATATTAAAATTAATGTCATTACTAGAACACATTCATGGACCCTCTAGGGGTTCCAGAATTATCCCCTGGGGAGCACTTTATCATCCTGAAAATGCATTGCTCAGAAGAACATGATGAGGAGCCTTAGAGAGCATCCATTGGGGGGAAAAAAAAAAGAAAGAAAGAAAAAAAAAGAAACAATCTAAAGCCAGGCACTGATTCCTATATGTGAAAAAATTAAAGGATATGAGAAGTGAAATTATCTCCCACCTATCAAAGGCTCAAATGAAAAATAATAAAGGAGCAAAAGAAAAAGGAGGCAAAGAAAGGCAGCAGGGATGGTTCAGAGAAGGACCACCTGTGCATGGTACATGTGTCTTCCTTTGTGTGAAAGTAGTAGACTTTTTGTTCTGATAGAGACTCCCAACCAGTGAAAGAAGGCAAACTCATGCTGGATGGAACTGAACAATTTCTCAGTGAATAGGAAACATTTTCTGGGGAGCCAGAATTTTCCTTTGATAATCAAAGTCATGAATGAACACAGGTGGCAGAATTGATTCTCTCATTTCCTTCTGGTCTCACTCTCCTGGTTGCTTTAATTTCCAGATGCATAGATATTAAAGATGATCAAAATAGGATTTGATTTATGTCACCTGATGAGTAAATAACAAGGGTATGCAAATTCTATCCCAAAGGATATAAGGATCAAAAAACATAACAGAAAAATTAAATGTCACCTTACCTGACAAATGTAACCTTCCTGGGGATATGGTTCTAGCAGTCATAAGGAAATGTGATCTTCAAAATTTAAGACCTACTGTTGTACATAAAACAGGAAAACCTCAGTTAAAGACAGAAGGTTTGATTTGTTTTCAATTATTGGAAGAATTGCTCAGATTTTTCCATTTTGTTATTGCTATTTTCTGTGGTCAGCTTTAGCTAAAAGAAATTATAATAAAACCCATGTAATAAACTTTTAAAACCCACATAATAAAGTCCAAGAAAAGACAGGATGGATAAATATAAACCAGTTCCACTGGCTTTGAGAAGAGTCTTCTGTACATGATTCTCTCCCATGTAGCTACACATTACCAAAAATCCTTTGGTTTCTTTACATGGGAAGATCACCAAGAAGGAGGTGAGAAAGTGAGAAGGTGAGAAATGTCCAGGCAGCAATCTCAAGACCTCACCAACCCCAGAAATGTGCCTAGAAATGAGCCTAGGGCTCATTTGGTTCTCAGCCAGAGATTAGCATCCTTTTACATGGTGAGAAGCCTTACTGGTGAATAATTTTGGTCTAGAAACATCTTGGACAACCAGAAAAAAAAAGGGGGACAAATACACACTAAACATGAAAACTTCTCTGGAATCCCAAATCAAGTATTCTTTACCACTTAATTTCAAAGGCACTCAATGGGGGGTGGGGTCAGTCAGTGAGCAGCATCTCCCCAGGTGCACCTTTACAGTACAGCAGGATATTAGAATTCACAATGAGGTCTCTTTCCTTAAAAAGAGAGAAAAAGATAATTTTTAAAAGTCCTCAAAGATCTTGAATAATAAAGTGATGAAAGGACAAGTGGGAAAAATCTCCATGAAGAGGGAAAAGGAGAGATTATAAGATAATTGGATCTCGCCCAAGGAACAGACAATGCCCACGGAAACCATATTTATGAAAAAGCAGACAGATAGACAGCTTAAAATATGTTCATATCATTTGAGATTTAATCCGCTTATAAATGGTATTTTAGATCCTAACAAAGAAAGTATCACCCAACAGGGCACAGAGAAGTCAGGAATGAAGAAGGGACCTCTGGGGATCACCACTAAGAAATTAGAAGACAACAATTATTATCCCATTCTGCCATGAACATTAAGGGTTTTTATTTTCCTCTTTAGATACCTAAGCTTGAAATTAACTCAGAAGTGCCTTATATGCAAGGACAAGTGCGAAGACAATATGTGATTTCACTGTACTACAATTGGCTGCATAATCTTCTCTGCCAAGTTCCTTATGGTACCCAACCCAGTGGTACCCAAGCTAAGCTGCAGGCGTGAGACTGTAGTGAAGGCTCAAGGGATTCATTAAGTGAATCCATAATGATACAAATGACTTTGAAGGTAGATAAAAGTTGCAAATGGAAAAATGAAGTCAACATTTAAAACTTGATGTGATTAAAAATCAGATCAGTGCTTGCTGAGCTGGGGCAAGAGCGGGCTTTGGCTGCAAACAGGCATGAGAGAACCTTCTGGGTGAAAGTATTCTAAGGCCGAGTCTACAGAGTTATTAAAATTACTGACTAATATACTTACAAAAGGTAAACTGTATGGCATGTAAATTATACCTTCATAAAACTTTCATCTATTGTTTTTAACTTCAAAGCTGATTCGTTTTAAAATCCAACAATATTCTCAGCATAAAACTGTTGTATTTCTAGACACAAGTTACATTAAGAATCTTCCTTTTTTAAAAAAAATGTTCTTTTTCCACCGTTGGAAATGTAAATTTTTATGACAATCTTAAAAAAAGGCCCTAGGTTTTTAAAAAAAATGACTCTAAATGGATTAATTTCATAATCCCTAACAATCTGAATGGCAACCAATTTAGAAAGAAATGCTTAGAAGAAATCAAGAGATTTCAGCAGCTTTCTCAACACTGACTTCTCTTTTTGCCAAGTAGTACATTCATGTTAACAAGCTTAAATTCTGACAGATCACCAGAATTTGATCATTTCAGAAGAAAAAGTATTTTAAACTCCAGTGGGCAAAGTTGATAAAGCTTAGAAATGGATTGTGAGCATTCTAACTAAAAAAGAATGCACGTGAATTTTTACTTAGTTCAAACATTTGAAAAACACCAGAAAGCATCAAGTACAGCATCACAGTTAAGAACACCCGTCAGCCCCAATCAGGTACAAATCATTCAGGCCAGTTACGTTCCCCTGTTTCTGCCCATGTAAAATGCAGACAGCAATATTATCTACCACGTGATACCATTAATGTGGTTAAAAGGAAACAAGGTCCGCATAGGGTAATCATTCAAAAAGGCTATCTTCTGGTCTGTTCTGCTTGAAGTTGTTTCTCTGGGTTGGGCTCACCATATAGGGTAATTATTCTCTTTTCTACAAAACCTCACAGCCAGGGACACTCCAGTCCTTCACTGTCTTGGAAAGGCAATTAGTCAGCAGTGTTCATGCCGACTGCACAAAATGTTTCCAGCTGTTGTAACAGAAAATATCTTCCAACTTCTGATTCATTGTGAAATGTGTTATCACTCATCTCCAGGCCTAGAACTGGTGTCATATCCCGGAACCGGGCTGACATACTTTTTGTTTTCAGCTGATGTCAAACCAAATATAAGATAAATGTGGCAAAGGAAAAGACACACAAGCAGGGTTCATTAGAGTGGGATCATTAACACAGGCAAAAGAAGTGCCAGAGATAGAGAGCTTCAATAATTCAGACACACAGGGAAAGTCTCATTTTTTCCCTAAAATTAAAAAAAAAAAAAAAAGAAGAAATACTTCTAAAATCTCAAAAGCATCGTGGAGTTATTGTATACTTAACTTCTCAAAATGAATTCATATTTCCTCCATTGTTCTCCTATTTCTCTGGTGCTTCGAAACAGACTCATGTGGGTGTGAAAACCCCCAAAGTCAAGTTTTCATACATTTTGATAATCCTGTCAAGTTTTAAAAATAATTTCCCTCTCACTTTGACTGATGTGAGGAAGTAAACGGTGACTTTACGGATCTGACTGCCAACACACCTCTATGGGAAAGTGCAGGCTAATCAAACTGAAGGCTAATACACTTATTATTTATTTTCAAGATTTTTAAGTGTGCTATGGGCTTTGAGTGTGGGGACTAATTTTAATGGAAAGTTGTTTTACTGGCATATTGGTACATAAAAGTAAGCTTTTTTATATTATTTGAATTCTGAATGCATTAGAAATACCATTATGTAAACTATTAAATAGAATTTGTCTTTCAGTTATTTAAAATATGAAGGCAATGCTGCCCAAGAGTGTTTGAAGAGTCACACTACCAAAGAGAGCAAGGTCATCCTCAAATATGATTAGCTTTATCAATCCATCTTTTCCTTATAGGAACACACAAGTGTGAAAATGCAAGTTTCTCCACCAGTGAATCCAGTAAGTCCTAAAAGGACATTCTCCCTTATAATTCTAGCACAGGGAATCTTTCCAAGCCTTCAGACCAGCTACTAAGAAAAAACAGACATTTCCATACCTGGCATAGAGTCTGGCATAGAGACCATGATTGATAGATATTTATAAAGCTACAGGAAACAAGCACATTCTGAACATGAAAAGGCATTTAGATTAAAACAGTAAAGCACCATCATCATGATAGAACCCACATGAAACTGTTGGTCCCATTTGGCAAAACCAAAGACTAGCCTATAAATATCCTTTTGCAACAGGTCTTTGCTTTTATGGTTACTATTAACAATGAGCACTCTGCACAATAAAACAATGTATGAGATCCAATTTCTTCCAATTAAACATATCCCAAAGGCATCATAAAATGATCTAAGATTCTCCTTTTCTTGTGTGGCTAATTAATATCACTAAATGCAACAAGAACTTAATAAATGAGTGCATTTTTTTTAAGATACACAGTGGCTCGTCAATGTTCATAGCAGCTCAATTCACAATAGCTAAGCTATGGAATCAACCTTCAATAGATGAACAGATAAATAAAATGTGGTACATATACACAATGGAATATTACTCAGCCAAAAAGAAGAATAAAATTGTGGCATTTGCCAGTAAATGGATGAATCTGAAGACTACCATGCTAAGCAAAATAAGCCAATCCTAAAAAAACAAAGGCTGAATGTTCTCTCTGATATGTAGATGCTGAGTCACAATGAGGGCTGGGAGAGTGGAGGTTCACCTGATTACACAGGGGGACATGTGGGGAAGGGAGGGGAGATGGGAATAGGAAGGTTGGTAGAATGAATTGGACATAACTTTCCTACGTTCATATATAAATACATGACCAGTGTAACTCCAATCATGTACAACTACAAGAATGAGAAGTTATATTCCATGTATGTATCATATGTCAAAATACATTCTACTATCATGTATAACTAAAAAGAACAAAATTTTTTTAAAAGATACACAGTGGTTAAGCCTACCAATTTGACATGAAATACAAATGAAAAAGTAAAGGAATTTTTGTTATGGAATGAAATGATGATGTTAACAAGAAACAAGATGGCCAACATGCCTGAGATAATCCGTTCATCGGACATCCATCCTGGAAATAGTCTGAGAAATAGTAAGAAATTTTATTTTCCCCAGGACCATAGAGTCAACCAATAAACAGAATTAAAGCAATGAACTGGTTCTCCACCTAGAGATCCCACTTACTACTGCTAGCACTTAATATTTTTACTCCAAGTTGGATATATAACTCCAGAGATAGAGTTGGTTTTTCTCATTCAAAAAAGTTCCATGGATGGGGTCACTAGGCATTGTATGGTTGTTTGCAAAACCCTGTCTACCTAAATGGCATGCGGCCACGGCCAATTGTCAGCTCAATTAAGTAAGTGACTCTTTCTAAGTCTTTTAACCTCCCAAACTGACTAAAGGAAACAGAATTCTGATTTCTAGGCAGTTACTTCACACCAGTTTACCATATCCATTGTTGTTCTCAACTGTCAAGTCTGTGATACACAAGATTCTTGGTCACTAACTCCCTAGAGATGCCAACGAGAAATTATCTTCAAAAGTTACCCCTCCATTTCCTGCATTCATTTAACATGACCTTATGTTCTTCTGGGAATTTTCCATTCTGAGGGTTTTCTCAAGTACAAGGATTATACCTGCCAACAGCTAAAGATCTAATAACAGATCCCATGAACAGTTTTAATGACTTCCACTCACTTCTGCAGAAGATCTCTAGAAGCATGAGGAAAATACTCAATTTGTGCAGCACATGGCAGGGAGCATGCAGAAAATATCTTAACAGCACACATATGGACCTTGTGGGAACTGAGTACATTAATCTCTTGCTCAGGATCAACATACCCAAGTGTGTGCTCATCCTTTCCTGCATCTCTTAACCTCCATTTATTCTCCATACAGGAAGCCATCCATCCTCCACTGAGGCTAGATTGCAGTAAGAACACATTTCATACTAATGGACTGGCTGCTTTCCAGAACACTGTTGCTGGCAATCGTATCTTGCCATCTGAGGTTAACACTGGTATCGAGAGGATGCTGATGAAATTGCTAAATCAGCTAAAATTAATGTTTAATTCCATCTACCATGCAACAGCCAGACTTATTATCTTAAGTGGAGTCTGATGTTCCATTCATACTATTTGGTTTTCTGAGCCATCCATCTCAAACTTTAAATATGAATATAGATTACCTGAGAATCTTGTTGAAATGCACTCTTTAATTCAGTGAATCTGAGTGGAATATGACAGTCTGCATTTCCACACGTCCCTGAAGGTATGACTGCTGATGTTCCCTGACCAATCTTTTTAGAAAGGATTCTAAGAACAGGGATGAGAATATTCTGAGTACATAACAGGATTCTTCACAATTTATTTCTGTTGTGTAACTAGTTTCAGATCCCATACTACTACTCTGAAAAAGCATAAGAAGTAAATGACTAAGGATTGATAACACAGCTAACTTAGTGACAGAGTGCCTGCCTGGATGCAATGTGGCCCTGTGTTCCACCCTCAGCACTACAAAAAATAATAACAATAAGTAAACAAATAAATAAATAAATATGTCTATGTAAAAAAAATAGTGCTTACCTTAAGTTATTTTCTTTCTAGAAGACATAAAATGCAATTTTATCATACTACATGCCAAAGTATGTCTAGTTTACGGTCTTCTAAGAAGAGGGAAAAAGAGTATCTAATTTCAGATACTCCTCAACTTCCTAGAGGGTTACACTTGCTAACCCAGCATTAAACTGGAAATACCATGAGTTGAAAATGCATGGGACCCACCTAACCTACCACACACACCCTAGCTTAGCAGCACAGTACACAGTGGAGTCTTGGTTGTTTCTTCTCATGATCACATGGCTGAATGGCAGCTGAGGCCCTGCCACTGCCCAGCATTGCCAGAGAGTATCAGACTCTGTATCTGGCTAATCTCAGAGATGATTCAAATTTGAAATTCAAAGTACAATTTATCTTGAATGCATATTGCTTTTACATCATTGTAAAGTAAAAACAAAACCATGAGTCAAACTGTGGTAAGTCAGGGATCAAGTGAACACTGAATGACTTTTCAAGAATAAGCACTTTGCATCCATTTGTTTCTCGTTCTGAGTTTGAAAATCTGTCTTTACACTCAGTCATCTCACAGACAGGAGAAATTCTACAAAGGAGTCTCAAGAGAAGAAAGTACACAGGGTGATTGGCTTCAGGGGATCTTACACGAGTCAATGAAAGAACAAAGTTAGAGAAAGGATGACTTAATACACTTCCCACACAAATATTCCCAAACGTTACACAAAATAAGATCTGAACTGCTATTAAAAAGAAAAAGGCAACATAAATGGACCAAATTATGAACGAGAGCCACCTTGTCAATGAGACCATGGGTAGTTTTTATTTATCTTAATATTTTCCCATTTGCTTAAAAATCCTTTATTGACTGCATATTAATCTTACAATGAAAAAAAAGCCAATTAAAAATTAAATCTCCCATCTGTCCTTTTGTTTCTGGGTGATGTTGTTTACAACATAATTCAGATTTAAAATTGGGTTTTTTTAAGTTCCATTTAATTTCTGGACCTGCCATCTTTCATTTAATTTAGTTGCAAGGATTTAAACTAATCAGAAAAATCTGCTGCAACATATTGTATTCTGCCATCACGAACTCCCTTAAATCCTGTAGGTTAGTGTCTCTGCAATAATTGGCCAAATGTTTTTCATGAAAATCACTTATTGGCCCAGCACCAATTTTTAAATCCATGGAATGTATCGATCAATTCTTCTCTTTATTCACTGGATGTCAGGATCAATTCATCTGACTCAGATGGTAAGATTTTTCTAACAGAATAGCTATTGTTCCCCCCACAGGATAAAAATGCTCTCAATAGTCAAAATGCTCCAAAATGGACAGATGAGAGAGTCTTTCATGAAGCAGGAGTCCAACCTAGAGAACAACTGCCATGATGATCATTTTACCATCTGGGGTTACACTAGCTTCATTCATAGTTACACACCAACACAGCCCAGGGTGAGCAAGTCAGCTCCTACCTGACCATCACCTACATGTACTTTGCCAAATACTGGAGGTAATGTGCTAATGCAAGGAGGGTATAGCCCATGGCTAACCAGTCAATAGTCCACTTGTGTGGTTGTCTAATCATTAATTGAACAAGCATTTACCAGATCAGGACCTGGAGATTCAGAAGTCAGCAGGACACCTTCCTAGCTTTATTCTACAAAATCTGAAGGTGAAAACAGGCATGACAACAGGTTGGTATAGTGAAGAGTTGTGGGGCTATGTACGTTGGACAGTAATGGACCCCAAGACAGGGAGCTGTCAATTCTGCAAGGGGAAGTAAAGAAATGTTTCATAGACAAGGCCATCTTTGAATTGAAGCTTGAGAAATGGGTAGTATCTTGCTTGGTAGAGTTGTATTAGTGATTCAGTCAAATTATACTGAATCACCAATGTAATGATCTTCAGTGTAAATACAAGTAGCAACTAGCTCCGTGCTAAGCTCAGAGAAGGTATTCAACAAACCCATTCCTGGAATGGGTTCCCATACCCTTAAGGAATGACTTGCACAATTAAAGAAGTGAAGAAAATAATATCTGAGTTGCATTCACAACTGACTGGCAATAAATGGGATGATAAAAACACCATCATTATTAGTCCTGGTTATCCTAGTTCAGTTACAATGGAAACAAAGCACAATGGCCAATTCTATATTCATGAGGTTTCATAGCTACAAGTGTATATCTTTTCTGGTGCTGGGGATTGAACCCAGGGTCCTGAACATGCTGGGCAAGGGTTCTACACTGAGCTACATCCCCACCCCTGTATACTTTGAAGAAAGCCTGGAATATGAAAGCAGAAGAGAGAAGAACTAACATTTATAGAGGACCCACCATGTATCAATCTAGGGCCTAGACAGATTTTATCAACTAATTATCACACCAATATTAAAAGGAATGCATTATTATTTTTATTTTAAAGAAAAGGAAAAATAGTGAGTTTATTTTACTAGCCAAGGCTCATACCATTCATGAGTAAAGTCTTGGTCTCATATACTGTCTCATTCCAAATTTCATGCTGTTGTTACTACAACTTGAAGTGTTTCCATGTGAAACACACATATACAAAGGAAGATATGATTAGCCCATTATTAAGAGATTTTTAAATAATGAGTTTCCACGACACATTTAAAATATGGGCTTTTTTCCCCAAAAACAAAAGAACCCTTAGCTTTTCAGGTCACCAATAATTAGAAACTAACCACAATGCTAAGTTTGTCACATGTATTACTTAATTTAATCCCATGACAATTTATAAAGCAAGCATTATTATTCTTATTGCCAGTATACAGAAGATGCAACTACAGATTATTATTCAATTTTAACTCTTCCCAGTAGGAGGATAGTGTGTCTTACGTAGAGGACAGATTTGAACTCAAGTCTATCAGTCTATGAAACTAGTATTTTCCTCTGTATCATGTTACCATAAATATATATGCTTAAATTATAGCATTGACTCCAAATTCTAATAAATCATGAGGATGATTTAACATGTGCATAATAAGCAAATTTCCTCATTATAAGTAAACTCAACATACAGAATTTTTAAGCTTTATCAGTAAGCTAGCGTATTAGTCAGTTTTCTGTTACTATAACAAATATCTGAGGCAATCAACTTATAAAGAGAAAATTTTTATCTTGGCTCACAGTTTTGAAGATTTTGTTCAGTTAATGATCAGTGAGCCCTGTTGCTTTTGGGACTTAGATAAGGCAGCAAATTATGGTAGGGAACCTGTGGCAGAGAAAAATGACTCATCTCATGTCTGGGAAGTGAAAAAATAGAAGGAAGGAGAAGGAGAAGAAGGAGAAGAAGCCAGAGACCCACAATCAGAATAATTTCAGGGCACACACCCAATTACCTACAGTCCTCCCACTAGGCCCCACCTCTTAAAGTTTCCAATAGTGCCGATTTCCAACAGATGCCAAGCATCTAACACATGGGTTCTTAGAGAATATTCAAGACCTAAATGCCTGCAGGTTGGGAAGCAAACTCAATTTTCCAGGCCTGAATGAGAAATCTCAAACTAGATTTTTCAGTCTAAAACTGAAGCCTAGGCCCAGCTGATTTTAAAGTCTTATTTCTTTCCATTTTATTAACATGCATCAAAGGCCAAGTCATGGCTGCTAGCCTTTGCAAAAGTAGCAGAAGTCACTAGGAGGCAATCCCAAAGCCATCATAAAAAATGTTCCAAGTATCCTCAATATACTACCAGGAGGAATTTGGGGAATATAACTTCTGAACTCAGAATTCATGTTACAGAAAACTGACTTTTGCTAAATCTAGCCAAAGCCTTAAAATACACATCCCTACAAGCACCCATAACTGACGATACTGTCAGAGGAATTCGGACTGGAAGAAAACAATTTGACTCTTTCACATTTGGAGGAATTAATATCTACCTAAGGACACGTGTGGCAGATTAAATGTGGCATATTTAATCCTGCATATCAAAAGATTGCACCAAAGATATGCAATCTATTAGCATATTCTATTCTGAATGTTTTAATTCTCTAAAGGAAGTATCATAGTTATTTTTGAACTCCCTCTTTTTTGAAATCAACTAAGATATTTCCATCGACTCCTAACTCTAGTAAATCATGAGGATGATTTGACATGTGCTCTGAGTTTTTGTAGAAAATTTTAATTTGACATTTTAAAATATAAACTAAATTACTGATATCAAGTTTTATTTTTACCAACTATAAACAAAACTAAAATGTGTTGCATTCACTTTTATAACATAGGTAATGTATCAACTCATAATGGTAAAACTTTTATAACAAGAATAAAAGGTTTACACGTGCTTATAAGAAGTCTGAGCTGTCATAGAAAAAAAAGCTCTATTTTTAGAAAAGGAAAAATGTCACTATCACTGACAGCTACAAGAAAAATAATCTCCTTTTCTGGTCCAAACAATTCCAATCACATCCTAAAATTCCTTACTTTTTATTTAGAAACTTTTGGTTTTCATATTTTCTATGTTCATCAACTGTTATAGCCAAGGTTAGATGTGGTAGCAATGTTTATGCTTATTTAAATTGTAAGAAGACACAGCCAAAAGTCTCTAAACTCATGTGCATCAAATTATTTGTACTTTGACTAAAATAATATATTAAAACACAAAAGAGATCACTTTGTGTTATCTGATTCATAAATCCCTATTGTCATTACTTTTTTCCTGAATTCCAACAAACTCGAATTCTAATAACCTAAAATGAATGGCTGTAATTATGATTCATTTATAGCATCTTTTGGTGTTTATGTTTGGAATAGGTAATAGGGATTCAACAATCAAAAGATAAAGAGAAGACATAACTGATTAATTTATGGACACTCACTGATTTCCTTAACATGAAGCTATCACAGCTGTTCTCAGTTTACCATCTAAATCAGTTTGTGAGTATAGCAGTCCTCGATTACCTGTGGGGACATGTTTCAAGGTTCCCAGTGCATGCCTGGAATTGCAGGCATTCACATATACTATATATGCTCTACATATACTATGTAGAGTTCTATATATACTATGTTTTTTGTCTCTCTATACACACTTATGATAAAGTTTAATTTATAAATTAGGCACAGTAAGAAATTAACAATAATTAATGATAAAATAGAATAAACATGACAATGATACTGCAGTGAAAGTTGTGTAAGTGTGCTCAACACCCTTATTAAAATGTGGAATTTTCCATTTTATATTATCTGATGATGACTGACCTTGGGTAACCAAAACCCTAGAAAGACTATACTTCAGTTGAGTGAGTTCTAGAATTTTCCATATTAGGAAAACACAAACTGTTTGCTCATGTGAACATGCCAGCAACGGTGGAATTTACAAAGTGCATGACCTACATGAAATGTCTACATGATTAAAAATATAATATCCCTGACTTTTACGCCCCCTACTACCTAAGTATACTGCAATGTTGTCTAGATTTTTAGGGTCAAATGGTAAATAAGATGGAATATGTTATATTGTCTACTTAAAGAACAATCTAATTTAGCATTACTTCATTCCAGAGGGAAGGAGGGATCACTGGGCAGTACCTTAATCTTTGATCTTTACTATATAAATTCCCTGCTTAGGCATTCACAGTTCTAAGACTTGCTGTTCTTTATGTTTCTAAGGAAGGACTCAATAATCACAGATTTAGCAGATTTAGCAGTTCCAGACAGCCAGATTTGCTTTTCCATAAAAGGATTCAGGAGATATGCAAGGGTATCTTTGCAGCAAATCTTGTACTTTGGGGGCTTATTTTAATCACTTAAAAAATAGTCACACTCCAAATGACCTCTGGGAGCAGCCACTTGGCAGGGTAAGTGAATAATACAGAGCAAAGCCCCAACATCCTGACACACGTGATGGCAAGAAAAGAGACTCTCAGGCTCAGACTCCACAAATCCCCTCTGATATGGAGAAAGGGGACATGATTTTAACCCTGAACTAGCAAATGCCCTTTTTCTTAGTGTGTGTGTGTGTGTATGTGTTTGTGAGTGTGTAGGGGTTTTAATCAAGACCAGACAAATAATGCATGACTGAAAACAAGGCACTGTAAGTATTTCCTTGGACTCCCAGCCATGCCAACCAAGAGCCTGATTGCATGTTGAGCAGACTCATATACACTGCGAAGAAGGGGAAAGGTTATAGCAAACCTCTTACTTCAGTGTCCCTGAATGAAGAATAGAATTGAAATCATTAGAAAAGACTTGCTCACAAATAGGCTACTCTGTAGTCAGCACATTCTGACATCTTAAAGCTTCTGCAAAATCCTATTTGATGCAGCATTTCCAATATGTTGATTTCCTTTAGGTCAGCTTTAAAAATCTCAAAAAAGTTCTGTAAGATGAACTCCTGGGTTAGGGCTTCATGCAAACCCAAGAGGCAACAATCAAGGAGGCCAAGAGCTGGTAGGAATGAGGGGGGGCATCATGTGGTCTATGCCCTCCAGGGCGCATCTTCTCTGGGTAACATATTAAACAGTAGGCACAGGCTTTTATGGTTCCATTGTTAAAAATCTCAGCATCAACAGTATCTACACCGTGGATACAACTGCTGGCTGCCTGAAGGCAATGAGAAAAACTATTTCTGTTTCCATACAATCCTCACCACCAACTGACCTAAAGTAATTAAACTATTCTGTTTATTTCCCCCCCCCCCCATAGTACTGGAGATCGAACCCCAGGGGCACTGTATCACTGAGGTACAGCCCATCCTTTTATTTATTCATTTATTTATTTAAATTTTATTTATTCATTTCATACATGACAACGTGAAATGTGAGACCGAGTCTTGCTAAGTTGCATAGACTGACCTGGAACTTGAAACCCTCCTGCCTCAACCTTTTGGGTAGCTAGGATTACAGGTGTGCACCACCACATCTGGCTCAAGCTATTAATTGTTCAAGTAATTCTATTTTCTCAATACAAAAAAGATGCCTTTAAATAGTTTATTCAGTGTTGGAGTTTCCACATTGTTTATGAGTTTGATAACAAGGACTCAGTTAAGCTATTAAAAAATAAAAAGGCAGGACAAGATGATGTCCTGTCTGTAATCCCAGTGGCTCGAGAAACTGAGGCAGGCGTAGGGCAAGTTCAAAGCCAGACTCAGCCAAAAGCAAGGCACTAAGCAACTCAGTGAAACCCTGTCTCTAAATAAAATACAAAATAGGGCTGGAGATGTGGCTCAGTGGTTGAGTGCCCCTGAGTTCAATCCCCAGTACCCCTGACCCCCTAAAAGGATGATGTCCTATTGGCAGCTTGTGAACCCCGGTGCCACCATGGATAGAGTAAGATGCCATCCCACTCGGCAGCCCGTCATTCCACAGGAAAGCTTTGAGGAAAACAGCTTATTCTCTGAGGCTCATCAAGCCCCAGTCTTTGCCAGGGATGTCAATTGGACTCTAACTTACTGCTTATTGGACAGATTTCTCTTTTGAACTGAAACAATTCTAAAGAGCCCTGAGGTCCATGGGAAGCATTTCTGTTCTCACTGTGAACCCAAGCAAAAAGTCTTTATGTTCATTCTACTTTATCAGCCAATCCCTCTGCAGTTGTTTTTTACTACTCCTGCTATGAAAAAGAGCATGATATAATAGAAGAAAGGCCACAACAGCAAACTGTACGCTTGCTAAAAAATGAACAATCAAGTACAACAGCCAGCAGAATGACTCCAGGGAAAATCACACTATATACATACATATATGATCAGAAAAGAGTCAAATAATATTCCTTGGACAGATTACTCCTGCTGTAGTTTGAATTCTGAAGGTCCCCAAAGGTCCATGTCTTAAAGATCTGTTCCCCAGGTTGGCACTATTCGAAGATGGCAGAATGCTTAAGGGATGGAGCCTAATGGGAGGTCTTTAGGTCACTGAGCGCTGCCCTTGAAGGTCACTGTGGGAGCCTGGCCCTTCCTCACACTCTTTCGCTCCCTGCCCTGAGGTGAGTGACTACTACTCACCACGTGCCACTGCCAGGATGAGTTTTCTTTCCACGAGCCCAAAGCATTGGAGCCGACCAATCATAGACTAAAACCTCTCAGACTGTGAGCCAAAATAGACGTTTTTCTCTTTGTAGGTCAAAAATCTCAGGTCTCCTGTGAAAGTGTCAGAACACTGCTTAACATTAAAATCTCACCAGGCCTCGTGGCACACACTTATAATCCCAGCAGCTCAGGAAGCTGAGGCAGGAGAATCACAAGTTCAAACCCAGCCTCAGCAATTTAGCCAAGACCCTGACTCAAAATAAAAAATAAAAAAGGACTAGGGCTATGGCTCAGTGATTAATTGTCTCTGGGTTTAATCTCTGGTACAAAAAAGATATATATGTATGTATTTCCTCAGTACCTTTGTGTGCTGCTTAAACATCTCTGTGGCAATCCAGTGTTTTCCAAGATCTGGAATAAGACTGGTTCAAATTCTACCTTCACCATTTATGTGTAGTCTTGGACATGTTTTTAATAAGTTCTGTGCCTTTGTATCCTCATCTGATAAATGGGAATAATAATCCAGTTGCTATAAGGATTAAATGTGTTAATACATGCAAAGCACTCAGAATGATGCTTAATAAAGCTATTATACTCACGATAGTACAAAACTGATTTGATTTCACATGTATTATCACAGTTGATCTCATAAGCACTTTATAAAACAGCAGTGATGGTTTTATCCATGTTTTGTTGGTAAGCATAATGAGGCTAAGTTACTTATATAAAAAAAAATAATAATCTGTGGATGAGCCAAGATTTGAATCCTGGTCTGTTGACATCAAACGTGGGATTCTTTCCCATTACACCCAATTATTTACTCGTACAGCACAGCAAACATACCACTATAAAATATTGACATTAGATGCATTCAGAACATAAGGGAACAATTGAGAACACATAGTATCTACTCTAGGAGTTTATTCTTCTGATAAACATATTAACTGATCAGTTCATGTAAAGACTAGCTAGCGAAGTGAAAGCTGATTTTTTAGACTCACTACAATAGCAATTTGGAATCCCGAAAATTCTGAAATGGGAGGAGGAGGAGAAAGTCTCAACAAAATGTATTCTTCATTCTAAATTTTACTTTTGATGAAAACAGATAAATTTTCATCTTGAGAAAATACACGGAAATGCAAAACTTCAGAATGGTGGAATAAATCCTCAGAAAGGGAACCAGAAGTCTCAAATATCCTAATATGCAATTTGCCATCTTAATGCTACTTTAATTCATGGACCAGCAGTGGACTTTGTAGTCACTGATATATTGATGACATTCAGGCTTTAGCTTCTTAGATCTACAAAACAAAATCTTATCACTAGAAATCCTTATCCACATGCAAGTGCTATGAGACAAGCAGAAGATTGGTCAATATAAACAAACAACTGGCACATATTCCTTCATTCCTAATGAATTTGTATAAGTTTGAGCATTTAAATGGATCCCTACGGGAATAATTCTTTCATGCCTAACACTCTTTGTAGTATTAGCATCTATTCTAATTCATTAAGTTTAAATGTGTTAGCCTTCAAGAACTTGCATGAGTCTTCTATTTAAAAAGATCAATCTCTTAATTTACGAATCC
This sequence comes from Spermophilus citellus, assembly GCF_964194105.1. Classification (NCBI taxonomy): domain Eukaryota; kingdom Metazoa; phylum Chordata; class Mammalia; order Rodentia; family Sciuridae; genus Spermophilus; species Spermophilus citellus. The sequence continues at coordinate 32,291,247 of NC_138182.1, forward strand.
AGTTTTGATTTTAAGATGAACTCCATATACAAATCATTCAAATTATCCCTCAAAATTAAAAAAGGCATTTTGATAGTCACATTAAAAAATAAACTTCAAGCAAAGATAGAAATGTTAAAAATGATCATCTTAAACAAGACACTGTTAAACTATGAAAGACTAGAAATCACATTGTACTTTTGATCAGTGTTTCTTTTTTTAATCAGTTCACCATGGGTTCTGTCAAATCTTTACAAAAGTCTCACAAGACCCTGAAAGCTAATACCTCCTTTCTGTTCATCTCGCCTTAAAATTCCCACTCACCAGGGGCTGGGGAAATAGCTCAGTTGGTAGAGTGCTGTCCTTGCATGCACAAGGCCCTGGGTGCAGTCCCCAACACCACAAAAAAAAAAATGTCATTCATCCATGTGGATAGATGTGTATTTCACAGCTAAAGAGACCTCCCTTTCATTTTAATTGTGAAATTATATTTGTAATACAAGATACATAATATTCTAGATACGTGCACCCTAAAGCCAACAAGATGATGATATGTCATACCTGAGACTTACATTGTAAAATCTATAATATTTAAATAAGTCTCAGTGAACATTCCTGAAACACAGAATCATAAGATATTACTTACATCATTTACCTCCACACCGTACATGCATGAGGCTCTACGACATAGGGCAAAATTGAAAACACATGACTGAAAAGCATCATTATGCAAAGCAAATGATACTGAAAAAGTAGAAAGCCCGAATAACCATTGACTCTTCAAAGATAGATTTTATTCTGTACTTTGTATCCATGATTAATTCTTCCCAGCACAAACCTTGGTCCAGCTTGAGATCAACAAGCACATGCTTGCTGAGTAAATGACCCAGGTCTCTGTGACTTGAGCAAAATGCATGCTTCGGATCCCCATGGTGTGGCACACACACCCCCAACTCCCTGGTTGGTCCCTGTGAAGTCAGAGTCCTACCCAGACCCACCCTTACCTGTTTGCCATCCAAAGTGTACAGGCGTTTCACCACTCCCGAGTCCAGCTTGATGGCATCAGTTATGTCAGTGAGGACTTGCTCAAAGGAATGAGCCGTCTTCTTGTTCAGCAGAATCCTGACAGCTTTCCGCGGCTTCACTCCACTCCTGATGATGGTGACCAGCTTAGGCCGAATGAAATCCTTATTCTCACGCACCTCCGAAGGGCTGCCTTTGGCAGTGGCCAGTGAAGACACTGCCCGGGAAGCTGAGGTGGTCTTGACATTCACTGACCAGTTGGGGTTCACATTCTTGGTATACTCCAGTTTCTTGAAGGGCTCTATTGAGCCGCACACATAACTCTCTCCTAAGAAAGAAAGAAATAGATTTAAACCGACACTAAGCTAAACTTATTTCTTTTTTTCCTATTTTGTCTTTCGTTTCTCTTTTTCCACTTACCGTCAAAAAAGAAAAAAAGCTGCAACTTTTCATACAATACTGGAGTGATTAATAAGGAATGAAAAAGAAAGATTTCCGACTTCTCATCTGGTTCTCTCAGCAACAGATTGGAATCTTGGAAAAACAAAAAGTATTCCTCCTTTTCTTTGTCTTAGAATTAGTGACAGAAATATTGTTTTGCTTGAATCAGCCTAGAGAGGTATGAAATTGAACTCAAAATAGAAAATATTTGGGGGACTTAGGAGTATAAAATGTGTAGAAAATTTCAAAATCAGAGGTCTCATGCTACCTGAGATAATTTTAAATCTGAAAGTGGATCAAACACATCTTCTTAAAATAGTTATGAATTTATAAATGTATTGAAGTATATGCTAAACATTCCATAGCCAAGTAGCTTCCTAAACTGACTCTATAATAAAAATAGTTAAATTTGTATTTAAAATGACTCTTTAACATTTTTTTTAATTTAAAAGAAATAAAATGACTCTAACAGAGAATCTTTAAATGAAAATACTCAGGCTGTTAGGATGTGGATAACACACAAAAGAAACTAACACATGTACCAAAAAGATGATAAGTTATAAAATGGCTGTTCTAAATACAGATTTCATAAAGTTAGGTAAAAGCATTTTGCAATTGAAGATTTTTATAATGGATTTTTTATGTGTTAATGTCTTTATAACCAGGAAAAATGCTTAAAAAGCCTACATAATTTCAAGTAAAGTGACCTAGACCTCATCTAACACAACCCATTTACTTTTATCTAAATCCTTGGCCTATTTTTAAATTAATGGTGCAAGCATGCAGGGCCACAGAATTAAGGATCCACATAAAAATAACAGAACCAGTGTTTCAAAATTAAGAAAGGATAGCTACATATTATCAAACATTTATTTTGAAATTTTTTAAAAAAATATTTCATTCTAATGTATTACATATACCTTATGCATCACCAGAAATTGCACATAACAGTATAAGTTAACTAATCCCCAACTCCTGGCAGAGCATCACTTGCCCTAACTATGTTTTTCATCAGGATTTAAGCAGATAGCAAAAATATATATGAGAGTGCTACAACAGTGGCAATTTTTAATGCTCATTGGAAGAGGATCATGAGTGTAACAGTGGGAAAGAGGTAATCAGAAATTTTAGTTCAAGATTTGGCTTCTCCAAGCATGTGACCATGGACAAGTCCCTAGATGTCTGAGTGGTAGTTTGTCTGTAAAATAAAACCTCACTGGGTTTTTATGAAGGGCAAATTAGATAGTAGAGGGAATGGGGATATACAAGGCCCTAGGTTCAATCCCTAGCATTGGGAAAAAAATAAATTAGAGTAGAGATCAAAGTGACTTCAACTACACATTGCAAGTGAGAAGGACTTGAAGTGGAATTACCTTAATTGTGCATAAGCTTGAAAGGAAAAGTAAAAACTAAATTACTAAAATCTAAATTACTAAAAAAGGTCTTATGTTATTAGTTATTAATTGTTCTTAAACATGGTTACCAGGGATATCACACTGGACCCACCTCAATGAGAATGTCCCTAATATTCCTCCCCAAAACTACAGAGCCCATAGCATCCCTGGATAAGCCAGCCTTTGTCACAGTTCTGTGCTAACTGAAGATATGCAATTGTATGGTTATTTGTAAGTTTTGCACACTAAGGTAATTGCTAAAAGCATAGAGGGGTTGGCATCTCAACAAAGAAAACTTTTAACTTTAGAAAAACATTTGAGTAAGAAGAGGGTAGAATTTTAAGAGTGTAACAATATTGAATGGACTTGTTGGGGGAAAAACACATTTTTTTTTTACATATTCTTAGATAAAGTACATTGAAAGTCTTCAGAACCACTATGAAGTATGTAGATTGGACTCAAGCAACAAAAAAATAAAATAAATGGACATTAATCTGTGCTGTAACTGTGAGCTCCCCTGCCTTCATTGCCCACTAGGGTGGGAATCATGGAGAAGGACATGAGGCTCCAATAAAGGATGATGATGGGCTAAAGGAGGAGGAATCCAAGATCAGACATCACATGGTGCTCAGTCACCTAGAGTTTGCTCCACTTTTCAGAATTTCAGGAAAAGCTAGCATGTATAGTGTTCATTGACTGTGCAAATAAATTTACAACAAAACTATGTGGCTCCACATTTTTACTTTCACCTTAACTGTAATTTTGAACTTCTCTCTACCACTGAAGATGTGGTCTCTACCTTAACTCAGTTAAATTAAAGTTGATTGTGTTTCCTGATATTTTTTTTAAAATGAGCTTTTCAAGCTGGGCGATATGTCATACACCTGTAATTCCAGTGACTCAGGCAGCTGAGGCAGGAGGATCATGAGTTCAAAGCCAGCCTCAGCAACTTAGCAAGGCCTTAAGCACTTTAGCAAGACCTGTCTTTAAATAAAATATAAAAAACGGGTTGGGGATGTGGCTCAGTGGTTAAACGCCCCTGGGTTCAATCCGCAGGACCCCCCCCAAAAAAAAAAACACTTAATCTCTCAATAGCCATAAGGAATTTGTTCCAGGATCCCCTGAAGATACTCAAAGTCTATACCATTTTAGACTCTGGGTACTTGCACAGAAACCAAGTATACATTTTAAGTTATCTCTAAATGACTTGTAATACCTATTACAATGTAAATGCTATATAGGTAGTTGTTAAACTGTATTGTTTAGGTAATAATAAGAAGAAGAAGAAACAAAAGTCTGTATTTCTTTAGTATAGATGCAATTTTTAAAAAAACATTTTCAATCCATATTTTCATGGATGTGGAACCCACAGATACAGAGGGATAAATATAATGTGCTAATATACATGTAATTGTAAATTAACAAATATGATTATTCTGAACAGGAAGAATATATATAGTCTTGGTTTAGTCAAACAGCTCTGGATATCCAGTGTTTAATTTCTTAGTGAGACAAAGAGTTAAAAGATAAATTATAACCCTGTCTAGAGAATTATTTATAGGTTACATTCAAGTCTCAGCATAAGAGCTACTCCAAAATTATAAAATAAGACATGATTACTGTATCATATTCCCTCCTATATACACTAAGCCCCTCCAAATTCTTGGCATAACTTCTACTTCAATAATAAAATAAAAGTGAATTTATCTAAAAAACCAAGGTGTATTTGATCAAAATAGCCCAAAATTTGCTTTGAAAGTCTTCCATTACTTTCTATAGGTGAAGTTAAACAAGGATGGCAAGATTGCAAAGCTCTTAGATCATTTAAAGGAAATATTATAAAGATCTGTTCAGTGGTGTTACTGGAAATTACAAAACTGGTTATCATATGGCCAGTTTGGGTTTGTTTGTTTCAAGATATGATCTCCCTATGTTGAATCCTGAACACAAGTGATCCTCCTGCCTCAGCCTTCTGCATAGCTGGGACTGCAGATGCAATGCCACCAGCCTGGAATACTGCTGGTTCCATTTTAATTTGTTCAAGCCAAAAAAAAAAAAAAACAAAAACACAAATCTATGATAAGACGGATCCTCCACTTGAAATGTAATACTCTGGGTGTCTAAGCCACCCCAGCATATGATAAGAACAGCAGATACAGCATCTGCCAAAACTTTGGTAGCATTTATAAAGGCCAAAAGTTAATATCTGCTTTTATGCAAAGAGAGAGAGAAAGAAAATGATAACTACAAAAGTTAAGGAAACAAAACATGAAATTATGTTTGCATCCATCCAATACCCTCTAAAATGTCAATTTAAAAAAAACAGTGATTTCTTCTCTGAGAAATTTAAGTATTTTCAGGAAGTTCAAAGAAAAATATTTTTATAAACATATTAGATTATATTTAAGACAATGAAATATCCATGGTTTTGTTTTTTTTAATCACCTATGAATGTTAAAGTTATTCTATTTACCATTATTTTTCAAAGGGGGGGAATAAATTTTCTCTAATAAAGTTCATTAAAAAAGCTTACAAATTTTCTCTAATAAAGTTCATTATAAAAAGCTTACAAAGTTAATTCTATCTTGCCATTAGCTCCCATTTTTAAAAAATATCTTTTTAGTTGTTGCCATCAACAACTTAATTTGATTTATTTCTATGTGGTGCTGAGAACCGAACCCAGAACCTCATACATACTAGGCATACTAGGCAAGTGCTCTATCACTGAGCCACAACCCCAGCTCTAGCTCCCATTTTTAAACTATAATATTTCCATTTTAAATAAGTTCTCTAGACACCATTGAAAATTTTTGGTAATGAGGTACTAGTTCCCTGGTTGATCCAGGGAACAGTAGCTATGAAGAAGATCCTTCACAAGACTCCATATTGGGGGATTCTAGAAGTTTGTCCCATTTCCCCTTAATGCTGGAGTTTCAATGATTAGGAGCTGTGACTCACAGATTCTAGTTCTGACATTACTTGGCATCAGCTGAATATGATCTAATTCCCTCCCATCCTTCATATTACTAAAGGTGGTGCCTCTAAAATACTTTTAAGTCTAAAATGTGGCATGTTAAAAAGTATCTTAAATGAGAGATATCCGCAATATATTTCATTTTCCTAGAATATAGATTTTCTTATTGAAAACTCTGGCAATTAAATTTCACTTTGTGAGTTATGGCAAAATTTAGAACTCAGATATTGAAACTTTTGAAAGTAAACTGAGTTTAATTACATGAAGAATTATTTACAGAATAAAATATCATTGCCTGCCTTCTGGACACGACATTTTATGAGCCAAGTCAGATATGCACAGCAATATTTCCTATCTACCTGGAAGGCAACAGTTTAAGGAGATGATTTTCATGGTGCTATAAAAGGCAAGGAAAAAGATTCCCCAAAGGCACTTATGGGTTATTCTTCCACAGAAGTTTTTCATAATATAATGGTATATAAAAATAAACTTACAGAAAATAAATGTGAATGCTATGTCAGACCTGTGGGAAAATGTCAGCTTCTCAAAATCAGATCAGAAAATTCATCAGAAAAACACCGTGAAGGAAAAAAAATATGACATACATTTTGTTTTGAAATTTAAAACAAATACATTTGAAAAGTAGAGATACTAAAATTAAAAAGGGAAAAAAAGACTGGGGACCTATAATACATCAATGGCTTATTATAATTGCAAAGCTTATTATAATTTACAAAAATACAAGGTTCTAAAATATATGGCAAAGGACAAAAACAAAAACAAAGTAGATATAATAAATAAGCAGGAACATTAAATTAATAAGAATCCTTTTGGAAACAACATGACAAAATGTATTTGGGGCCATGAAAATATTGGTATCTCCAACCCATAATCTCATTGCTAAGAATTTCTCCTAAGAAAATGACAGAACAGAAAATAACAGAATTGCAACAAGTATCCACAGCATTAACAATCTTCTAAATTGTCAGTAGTAAATACAAGAATTAGCCACTCTGGGTAGTGAAAGAAACCTAAACCACAAACCTGTCCTCAAGAACTCAGAAAGCAATACATGTATATGAAAGGATTCCATCACAAGGCAGCAAGTGCTAAGTGCTAAATAAGTGGTATGGGCAATCCTAATTCAGAGAAGGAAGTCACTTTCCACTTCCCACCATACTGTCAAAGAGGAGATGGAATTCACACCCACCTTGGAAGCAAGGATATGATTTCCATTGGTAGAAAAGAGAGAGGAGAGCAAGTCACATAAATAATAATAATAATTACTATTATTATATGCTCTATTTCACAATATAGTAGAGACATAGTCATATTTTTTCCTCAGAAAATAAAATAAAATTGTTTCCTTAAACAAGCAAGTTAGATAAGACTGCAGTAGTCACTATAGTTTCTATGTATGATCAGCCTGGGGTGTTTATAGGACACATGGGCTTCAGTGTAAAGGAAAGGCCAAAGGTGGACTATAGGGGATAGAAGTCTAGATACCATCTTTATAATAGACAAGGAGAGGAGCTGAAGAACTGAACTTTCATATATACTCTAGGGATGGAGAGTAGTGGATGCTATGAGATGTAATTAGCAGGTACAATCAATAGAATTGGCAAATAGGTTAGATGTGGAGCCCGAAGAGAATGTGCATCAATGATGACACTGAAACTTCTCTTTTGGTCTACTTTCCATACACCACAGTGGGTGAAATAAGAAGGTGAATAGGTTTGGATTAAGTGGTCAGGATGCAAATTAATTTGATTGTAATTTCACCTGTAATCCTCACCATCAGATTTATACTAAATTTGAAGTACTTACAGCCATTTGAAGATTTCAAGCAAACAGGAAATAATACAATTCTGGAGTTTGGAAAAGAGATGGATGTGGCAGCTGTAACCAGGGGAATGGAAGAAAATGCTCAGGGAAAATGCCCATACCCCATTGGAGAAAGCTGAAATCCAGGGTAAGAACAATATTTAAAGACAGCCAACTCCACTGCTGTGAACCCAACATGAGGCAACACATCATGGTAGAAGGACCCAGAGGAAGAAAACTGCTCAGCTCACGGTGAGAAAGTGGCATGTAAGCGTGGGAGTGGGGGTGTGGGGGGTTAGCTACAGGGAAGATGAACCCTTCCAGGGCATGCACCCAGGGACCCACCTCCTCTAGTCATGCCCACCTGCCTACGGTTACCATCCAGTCAGTCCATTCAAACTAGGATGGACATATCCAGCTACAGATCTCATAATCTAATCATTTTATTTCTATTCTTGATTAACAGGAGCTTTGGGAGGATACCTCCTATCCAAACCATATCAACTTGCAACTATCATGCTGGGCTGGGGGGACTCCATCAGCTCCACCATTCCAGAGGCTGGGATGTAAAATACATATATCATAGTGTATGCCGCAGTCTGGCTGGGCACAAATAACCGAGCAGCCACAAAGCCTTGTAGGTTCAAACGGCAACTCTTTATTCCCAAACTCTACACACACTTCCCGGGAACACACTCCCTCCACTGGGCTCTGTGCCCCAATTCTCCCGGAACTGTCAGGAACCCGCAAGAACCCGCAAGAACTCAACGGGAGCTCCAAAGTAGTGGGCGCCCAAGGCAGCAGGATCCGCCCTAATCCCAGAGTCGTCCTATCCCCCCCCCCCCAGCAGGGTCACCTTTCAACCATTCCCTCTGGCAAAAATGCCAGGCGTCATTCTGACTAAACTGTGGCTCTCAACAAGTGTAATGATCCTAGTGGAGTGGTTGAAACAGAATTGAAAGCTGAGGAAATAGAGATAGAAAAATGCAGATTTTTTTTTTTAACTGTAGAAGATCTTTTGGTTTAAGAAGTCAGCAAGATCAAGGCAAGAATTGTTTAGATTGTGAGAGACTAGTATGTCTGTAAGATGAGAGGATGAGCATGGAGAAGCTAGTGGTGGAAATGGTTATTTGAATGTCTGCCATGTAGCAGATCACATTCTAACCCATTACATTTCATCTGTGATCCTCACCACAGCCTCATCAGCTAAGTACTGAGATGCCTCTTGTCATGGAGCCCACTGAGGCACAATGACCTGGGTAGCTTGCCATCGGTCATATAGACAGTAAAGGTGGAGACAAGATTCAAATATAGGTGGTCCAATTCCAGAGACTGCGTTTTTAATCATGATGCTATACACCCTCCAAGGAGGGTACTCATCATACCCTAAGACAGGAGAGAAGAGAAGCCCAGAGATAGGAGAACACAAGAAAAGAGAATAGCTGAGCTGCAGCCAGCAATGCTGTGTATATCAGTGGGTTATACGACACAAGCCCAGATGGGAGGAAGGGGCAGCAATGGAATTGCTGAGAGACGCACATTAAAAATTATGGGCCACATTCTAGAAGTAAAGAGAAGAGACGTTATTAAGCCAAGGTGCAACACAAAGTAATCTATTTGTGGCCAGACTTATAGACAGGAAATCTGGTTTGAAGACTATTGTATGTGACTTGTGTGAATCTGAAAGGAGATAATCTGAGACAAACTGAGAGGAATGGAAAAGAGGGGTGAATATGAACATGTTATAAAGGAAAGACAACTAAACTATGTATCTTTAGCTTAAGAGCCCTATTAGAATAGCACAAGAAAGAGACAAGCATCTAGTATAAAAATACGGAGTTAATATTTCATTTTTTAAACATTTTTTGCATTTTTCCAATTTCTCTACAAGGCTCACTGTAGAAAAATTTATCACTCATTCAGACAAAGAATGCGTCACACTATTGTTAAACAGTAACAGGACCCTTGAAAGTTATAATAATGGTGATAGGGAGGAGAAAACAAATTGAAGAAAAGTCTCGAACAGAATCTGTAGGATTTTTTGGCAGTTTGAATTTGAAAGTTAAAAGAAGGAGTTATCAATTGAGGTGTGTTAATGTAGGCGTGTTTTAGATCATTCAGGCTGCTGTGTAAGAATGGCTTATAAACAATGAACATTTATCTCTTAGTTCCAGAGACTGGGAAGTCCAACCTAAGGCACTGGTGGATTTGGTGGCTAGTCAATCCCCCTTCTGTGAAGATGGCATCTTCTTGCTGTGTCCTCACATGAGGGAACAGTAAGGCAGTGCTCTGAGGCCCCTTTTATAAAGCAAATAATCCTGATCATGAGAGCTCCACCCTCATGACCTAGGCACCAAAAGCCCCACTTCTTAACTATCACCTTGTTGATTAAGTCTCAACATATGAATTTGGTGTGTGTCACGGGGAGGGGCAAGTCACAAACATTAGGACTTAGCAGGTGATGACACATTGAATAAGATTTGAAATATGAAAGAAATATGAATTCTACATGATGGGGGGAAATGAGTTCACATTTTATTCATGTTGAATTTGAAAGCATTAAGGATTAGACTCAGTTGAATACATCCAGGTGGTTGGAGTTCAAAAGAGAGTTTGGAGACAGTAATAAGTCATAAAAGATGGGCCAAAATAATGGGAGCTAATGAGATCACAGAAAATGATCCAAAAACAGGAAAGTGGAGGACACCATTCATGTGTAAAAATGTAGCAAATAAAGAAGGAAAGAGAAAATCACCAATAGAACACTAGAGCAGTCATTCCTATAGGCAAGAGCCATCAACAAATGCCAAAATTCATAAGCAAAAACTTAAGGAGAAATAAGATGTTTACAAAGACTTAAAGTTTCTCCCCAAAATATTTGTTAACCACCAAGGGGGAATAGTAATATTATGGTTTGGATATGAAATATCCCCCACAAAGACCCATGGACTAAAGGATCGTTCCTGGGAGCAGGGATGTTCACAGGTAGGCTTTGAGCAAGTAACTGGATCATGAGGTCTGTAACCTCATCAGTGAATTAATCTATTGATGGATTAATAATTTGATGACATTAGTGGGAAGAAGTGGAAACTTCAGGAGGTGGGGCCTAAAGTTTGGAGGAAGTAGATCACTAGAGGCATGCCCAGGAAGAGTATTTCTTGTTCCCGATCCCATTCTCTTTCTCTGAGGCACCACTGCAGTGATGTGATCAGCTTTCCTCCACCACAACCTTCTGCTATGATGTCTTTGCCTTGCAGTCAGCTGACCAGGGACTAAAACCCCTGATACTGTGAGCCAGCACAAACCTTTCTTCCTTTAAGTTGTTTTTCTCAGGTATTTGTCACAGTGATGACAAGCTGACTACTACAATAAGTTTAGAGAGAAGATAGTTGGCAACAGCCCCTTAACCAACTGTTCCTGGGTAACTAGTAATAAGCATAGAGGCAGACATCATGTACTCCTTGAAATGATGCACACAATATCACTTGAAATGAGGACACAATATCACTTCTGTGGAATTCTGGCCAAAAATGCCTAATACCAACCTAACTGTCAGACAAACCCAAATTGAGGGACTGTCTACAAAATAACTGACTGGTATTCCTCAAAATAGTCAACATCATTAAAGACAAGGAAAAAAACGAAGAACTAATAGAAATTAGAGAAAATGATGGGGAAATTACAATTAAATGTGATGATATGTGATTCTGGAACAACAACAAAAAGAATATCAGTGGGGAACTAATAAAAGTCAAATAAAACCAGTAGTTTAGTTGCTGTATGGTACATTAGTTTTGTTCTGGGTCCATGGTTTTGCAAGATATTCCATTATGGAAGATGGGTGAAAAGTATATAGAAAATACTTAATTTTTAAAAATTTTCTGTAAGTTCAAATTAATTTCAAAAAGAAACACTGAAGAAATGAAGCATATGCTCTGGAAAAAAATAAAGTAAAATTGAATCCCTACCTCATATATGATACCAATATGATTTCCATTAAAATATTTTTAGGGCAGGGGTTGTGGCTCAGAGGCAGAGCACTTGCCTGGCATGTGTGAGGCACTGGGTTTGATTCTCAGCACCACATATGAATAAAAGAATAAAACAAAGGTCCATCAACAACTAAAAAAATTTTTCTTTAAATATTTTTAATAAAAATAATACATGAAAAGGAGATGAAATGGCTTCATGACCTCGGGTTACAAAGGGCCCTACAGGCATGAAAATAAAGGCCATAAATGAAAAGACTGATACATTGGATTATATAAACTTTCTGTAAATCTAAATGGCAAAAAGCACAAGAGTCATTAGGGGCAATTTGATAAAACTATTTTTAATTATCATAATAAAGGGCTTTAATCTTTTAAAAAAAATCTTACAAGTCAAGAAAAAAGATACCAATCTGGTAGGAAAATAATAAACAGCTATGGGGAAATAATACTTATAAAAAGAAATACAGGGGGCTGGGGATGTGGCTCAAGCGGTAGCGCGCTCGCCTAGCGTGCGTGCGGCCCGGGTTCGATCCTCAGCACCACATACAAAGATGTTGTGTCCGCCGATAACTGAAAAATAAATATTAAAATTCTCTCTCTCTCCTCTCTCTCTCCCTCTCTCACTCTCTAAAAAAATATTAAAAAAAAAAAGAAAGAAATACAGGGGCTGGGGTTGTAGCTCAGAGGTACAGCACTTGCCTAGCACATGTGAAGCACTGGGTTGGATCCTCAGCACTGCATAAAAATAATAAATAAAATAAAGGTATTGTGTCCATCTATAACTTAAAAAAATAATGGCTTTTTAACACATAAAGAGATGAAAATTAAAACTATAATGAGAGCGCAGTGGAAGAGTGCTTGCCTAATGTATGATGCACTGGGTTTGATTCTGAGCACCACGTACAAAGAAATAAAATAAAGGTCCATCAACAACTAAAAAATATTTTTTTAAAAAAGCTATAATGAAATCAATTTTTTTCTTTTCTTAATAGGTTGACAAATAGCCAAGCTATTGATAGCACATCATCTTGTTGAAGGCAGAGAAACAGCCACTGCCATATAATACTGATCAGAGTGCAATCCGAAATTACCTCTGCATGAGAGGAGTTTTGCAATAGGTTTTTAATGCTTGTATCTCTCTATTCAACAATACTACTTCTAGTAATGTATCCTAAAGCTATTCACCTACATGATTGGAAAACATATATCCAAGGATATTCATTGCAAAATTATTTGTAATAATAAAGGGTTGGACACATCCTAAAAGCCCATGAATGAAAGACTGATTCAATAAATATGGCCCATTTGCATAAAGGATTATTATGGAGTCAGTAAAAAGAACCCAGTAGTTATAGATGTACTGATATGAAAAGTCTCCAAGATTACAGCCTCAAGCACACAGAACAAGGTGCAGAACTGTGAGTACAGCAAATTATCTTGTGGACATGCACTGGTATGCATGAGAGGGTAATAAAAAATTTTTAGAAACAACTAGCAAATTGGTTGCCTCTGGGGAATTTTAGGGAGCTTGTGCTTTATAGCAATGCAAAAATTAATTTCAAAACTGTTAATACAGTAGGGGAAGGTCTGAAGGAAACCAGCAGTGAGATAAAGTAGAGGAATAAGGGAATTTTCTTAAGAAAATTGCCCCAAAATCCAGGCAATGCAGAAGCCAAGGTAGGAGAGAGATTCCTTAACTCTGGGGCAGGGGGTGGGGTGTGTTAATGTATTCCTAAGAAATGAATTCTGCTGGGGATTTGGACAGTGCCTTTAGGCCATAGCTAGTGTCAGGCAATGCCTATGGAAGGCTGGTGAGGAGGAGCCAATGCATGTGTGAAAACTAAGAAGAGGAGGCAAGAGGCACTTGACTCACTTATAATACTGCAGATCTGATGAATAAACTAACTTATTTATATCCAGAAGATGACATATGTGTATAGTTTTCATCCTTATAAGGAAATGCTCTGGCCCTCTCACACCTACATTCACATAGATGTTAAAAGAAGGAAAAATCGGTCGATCAAGCAACGCTCAGGATTTACATTACATCTTTCTCCTAAGAGTTCAAAGGGTTTCAGTGTTATGCCCTCCTTTATCCACAACACGTAGATATGTACAGTAGAAAATAAATGGTACAAAGTTGGGGAAATGAGGCCAAGTCTCAAGGTGAATCACTTGCAGAAATAGGCCTGCAGTTCTTTCCTCATTAAGCATCATGTTTTTCTTTTTTTTTTTAATATATTAAGTCCATTTGAAAGCAACAATTAAGAATGTCATCTTTGGTATACACTTAAGTATGTGTACAAATTTATGCACTTGTAAACACATAAAACCATACATGCACACACACACACACACACACACATGCACACTCACTAATTATATAATTTGGCCTCAGAGTCAGCTCTCTCAATGTGCTTAAACCACACTTATGCATAAAAATCAGTGTATAATAATAACAGTGAAAGTGACCATAAGACTGTTATAAATAAGGAAACTCGCATATGTCATTGTAACTCAGAATTTTGAGTCTGAGATCAAGTGAGAAAGAACAAATTAAGAAAAAAAAAAGACAATTACAAGCCAAATACAGTTGTCACTGCACCCACTAAAAGGATTTAATTTAAAACTCAAACATCATCATGTTGGAAGGGGAAATGAAAAGCTAATAGCATGCATTGACGTTTTCATAAAATTAGTATGTAAAGTGAGATATATGGCCCTAATGATGAATATGAAGCAACGGTTTGGATTTTAACAGACTAAGCAAAATGTAATTGACAAAAAAGCAAATCTAAATGAATTTCTAGCTATTTAAACACTAAGTGCAGCTGCATGTTAATTGTCAGTGGTATGAATTAGAAAAAAAATCTGTTTAAGCTAAAAATTCAAAAAATAAACACAGCCAATATGTGAGCTCACACCCTGTACTGAAGTTCCCATTCACTCAGAAAAAAAAGTAATTTTTAAAATAATTTTTAAACATCAGAAAATTCCATCTTCAGTTACTTCATACTGATTGGGGAAAAAGGTTTGGTTGTGGGTGGGGAACAAAGAAAAAGATTAAAGTGTTTCTGAGAGAAGGAAGCATCTTTCATTTCTGGAATTAAGTCAAGAGTAAAACATTTGTTTTCAAGAAGTAGTTCACACAAAAATATTTCATTGAAATACCACTAAAGTCAATGGGAACAATTTAGGGTTTACAGTTAACTTTCCACTAATTGTCTTCCATTCTACTATATCAAAAAATAATCCTTTGTATTAAAGTGAACACAACAGCACCCTTCATAGGAGTTGATTTCACAGCACACAGTATTTTAGTGGCAGTTATAAGACCCAGCTCTGGCATCAGCATTCCTTGTTCAAATCCTAACCCTACCTTTTTTTTTTTTTTTTTTTTTTTTTTTTTTTTTTTTTTTTTGCTGTTTGAGCAGAGTACTGAACCTACATAACATATTACATAGACATCAAGAGCATATACCTCCTAGGATCATGATGAGAAGTACATGTATTCCCATACAGGTAACTCCAACCATTGCCCTGCACATGCTCAGTAACAGTGAACCATTATCAACTTCAGTCAAGACAGCAGTATTTCAGAGTAGATATATTGTGGTAAAAAACAAAGACAAAAAAGATGGTGGCAAGCATGCCATGATTTTGTTGGTCCCCAAACGTGAAGAAAATACTGTCATCGGCCACTTCCGATACTCTTTCATTGGAAGATGGAAGCCACAGGAATATCTCTGGCCACTTCGCAGTAAAGACCAATTCTGGGAGAGAAACTGAAGTGTCCCTGGCCTCTAAAATGCTGTACAAGTGATTCTAGAACACAATGAGGCATCAATCCTCCAGCTATCTTAGGATGTGCTTTGAGATCTTGGCATATTCTCCCTATAATATCATCAGCCCTCAAAGGGATTGCTTGGTTGACTGATCATGCACCTGACTTTGCATCTCATCTTTGTCCAGATCCCTTGGAATATACCACCAAATGTTTCATTTATCCTTGTATTTTCCAAGGTCATGCAAAGGACAGAGCAGACACACACATAAAATCTAAGTCGGCTCAGAAAGACTTCATGTTCATTCTTCCCCTTTAATTTACTGGAAGTTCCAGCCTCTGAATAGAAGGAAGAAGGCCAAGTCTACAGGCATCTTGGCAGGGTGACAAGTCACTGAAGAGATGTGAATTCCCACAAAATAAACACACCATGCCCAGGCTCCTCCACACCCACTCAAGTCCAGTCAGACTGTGACCAGAATGGCATTGCTCCCAAGAGATCAAGATAAGGAAAAGGGAAAGGACCTCAGCTTTGATTGACAAACCAACTCTGGCTAGAAAGGAGGACAAGAGGGTCTGCCAGTACACACCCAGGGGCAGCAACCCCAACTCCAAGGCAGCTGACAGGGATGCTTCCTGCTACCTGCTTAAGAAGGCAAGGGGTTGTATACCATCCCTCTACGACCCAGTTGGACAAGAGGACCTGAGAAAATACTGCTGGAGTAAAGATAAACTAAGAAAACATCAACCTCTTCCAATACTTGGTCCTACCTTCCTTTCTGAGGTTTCTTTGTGCTATCTGCTTCATTAAAGGCTTAAGTCTTCAATCTCAGAAAAACCTGCTCTCCAAAGGGAATCTACTACTTTACTTACACCTCAGCATACATTTAATCCTGTTTTATTCTCCCCAAATTATTTTGACCATGACTTCTAAGGCAATGAAAGGCTTTATGCCTTATCCAAACAGAGTTGATGTTAAAGCATGAATATCCCAGAGTGAACAATCTATTCTTCTCCCACAAGCTATGAGGTCTCATCTGTGAACCCAAACGGTCCTATTCTCACATTAAATGTCTAAAACAGATAATTACTATTAACATAAATTGCACTTAAAAATAATCTGAGCAGATCAATTCCTTCATATTCTCAAATTCTGTAGAAAGACAATAAGCCTTTCAACTTAAAATGAAGGATCACAGTGGAAAGAGTTGTCAGAAAACATCATTTTTGGTCCAGCAGTCACCACAAGCTTACAACCACAAACACATCTTTTGGATTTTTTGGTCCCCAATCTCCAATGATAAAATTAACGGGTTTGATAGCTAAGCTCCTTTCAACTCTACAATTTGATGATCCATTTGTCATCTTTCATTCAAGTACTTTCTGACATTGTGATAGCAAAATTTCAATCTGCATCTAGAAATGAAGATGAACTATGCAACTGAAGATATAAAAATGAACTTTAAAAATTAATGTCATACGTGTGTGACAAAGGAAATAGAGAATGTTGTGCAACTGGACACTTTTCCCGTGGCTTATGATTCGGGGGTATCTGATTGTAATACCATTATGGTTATTTTTTTTCTTTGTATACCACGCTGCAAACTGGAGCGCAAAACAATAAAGATCTTAACCTAAGGCTCCCTCTAACTATAATGTGACCTCTCAGAGGTCAGTAAGGCTAGCACAAGGAAACCTGAGCATGGAACCGGTGAGGGTCCCTGAGGGTTTATTTCTTAGTGCTCACCTTCCACTAGTTGGTCCAGGCTGGAAATCTTCTTGAGCCCATCAATGGTGTAGATTGTTCTCACTCCCTGGGGCAAATTCACGTTATCCGACAGAGTTCGGGTCAAATCAGCCAGGAGGGCCTCAAAAGATCGGAAGCGGTCTGGGGAGATGGCGTACACAATCCCTTTGAAATATCGATCTCCATTTCGATAGAAACGAACTTTCTTGGCCTTCTTCTCGGAGCTGAGGGTCTGCAGCGTGCGGGTGCGGTAGAAGCTGCAGTGGGCGCTGTGCGTGGGGCTCGGCAGGCCGTTCACCCGCGACCCTCGGCTGTATCTCTGCGCCTTGTCCCTCTCATCGAAGTGCTCCAGCTCCATGTCTCTGCCGAAGGACATGATGGACTGCAAGGGGAACCTGTGAGCCCCAGAAACAAAAGCAGATACACAGCCTGAGGTTATTTAAGATCATGGCTTGAAGAGTTCCTCTTGAGAGCAGCTGGGTGGAAATATTGTTATAATATGTACTGAATCTGAGCCATCATCAAGTGGGAGAGAAAGAGGAGGAGGACAAGAAAGAAACGGAAGAGGCAAATTCCAGGGGAAACAGCTTATTACTCAACTACAGTTTCGTTCATCTCCGAGATATCAGTTACCTACTACCTAGTAGGTTTGGAATGGTACCTATTTACAGGCAGAGAAACTGAGGCACGGAAAATTCTCTCCTAAATTTCTCCAAATAACACAGTTGAGAAATGCTGGAACAAGGAACTTTCCCAGCTCTGCCCGACTCCAGTGCTTAAGGTTCTCTGCAGACCAGTGTGCAGGTAGCACACTGCTATCTGGTAGCAGGTAGAAAAAAAGCTTTTTTCCTATTATCATACAGCTAAAACAAGTATTGGGCCAGGGGAGAAAATGAGGGCAGGCAACATTTAACAGTTGGACTGTAAGAGTTCTATTTACTGTATGTGTTTCCCATGGCCAGATGGAGAGCAAATTAAATCAGTCCCTAGGTTCTACCAACTTAAGGAAGACTTTCCAACACAGGCATGTATTCCATATTATAAGAAGTGAATTCACCTTAAATCATTTACTCGTATTTAGTGCTTCAGATAAATTGGGTTAAAACAAAAAGGTGGGGGCAGGAAGAGGAAATCACAAAAGGAAAAAAAATAATAATTATTTGAGTGGTTTTGCCCTTCCCTCCACTTAAGGCTCTATCTTTGTGGTTGAAGAAATCAAGGCTGCAAGCTGTTGATTCATACTTGACCTTGACTTAACTGTGTAACCTTGAGAAAGCTACTTGTCTGACATATTGAAGCCTCAATTTCCTCAGTCACAAGATGGGAATGAGAATAGTACCTATCTCATTGTTAATATTAACTACTAAACAAGTTAATGGACATAAAGCATTTAGGATAGTGCCTGGCATGTGTGTAGTATTTTTTTTTTTAATTAATAGAATGGTTTCTGTTTCTGACCCCCTACAAAAAGAACTAGAAGGAGCAGAATCTTCCCCTTCTGGCAAGGGAGACAGCTGGTGACTCCTGATCTTTATTTCATGATTTTCTGAAAAGAACACCTGCATCTCCCTGGTCCCCATTTCACTTTCTATGGGGCTTCACTTTCTATCAGCAACTTGCCTATGGTATCAGTTCATCCTCACTAAGAGGTTCATTGATAAAGTCTAGTGGCGCTGCCTCTTGCAGGAGAATCCATTTTTTAACAGGACAATCTAGAAAATGGGAAAACTTCAGCATTCAAAAATTTAAAATTTTTAAATTCAAGATTTTGAATGACACAATTTCAAGCACTCTGAAAAATAGAATATGAGGGAAATGGAAAATTTGAGGCAAGACTTTTACAAGTACCTCCCAATTTCTAGCATATGGGCAATGTCACCTTTCTGAAGGTGAGTCAAAACTTAACAAAAGTATTGTTAAGTCTTTTTTGATCTTTCTGATCATTATTCAGCCTTGAGCCCGAATAAACTGACCTCTAATCCAATCAGAATGGGTAAAAATTTTATATATCAGTTTAAAAATTAATTTAAAAATTGTGATAAAAAATTTCACACTTAAAAACATGGCCACGTGATACTCCTAATATGAATGAAGTGAAAGAAAATATTATTTATGGAATGTCTAAGATATACCTGACACTAGTATTCATCAATCAATTGTACAATATGCTAAAAATATTTTCTAAACCTTACAGGAATCTAAAAGGGTAGTTATTGTTCTCAAGGGCATGGGGTGGAAATGGGTCCCAACATTGTAACTGAGGGATTGGGATTTGAACCTAAATTTACCCTGACCCCAAAGTTGGTTCTAGCCTGGACCCTAGCTGGCATGTACAAAAGAGTTGTTTAAAGCCCTCACACTTAACTGTCTCAGTCCCTTAAGCAAGCCACCTAACCAACCAAGACCTCATCTGCACAGAGAGGAAGCAGTAGCTGCCAGGTCTCTAATGCTTCACACATTCAAGTTTATATCACTGACCCCAACAAGAGGGCTGGAAACAGTATAATTTAAACATGGAGAGAATATGAGTTTAATGTATTCTCTCCTTCCAAATATGAGAACTACCTTATGCCTCTTAATAACTAATCATAAACTAATTTTTCATTTTTATGAAAACAGTTACACCCACAATAATCAGGTGTCATTGATTTTGAAGTTTGGTAACTTTAAGACACTTACCACTTAATATCCAATCCTGGAGGCATTGGTTGTGTATTTGCCCATGATATCAGTAACTGTACCTTCCCCTCCCTCCATATATGTGTGTGCGTGTGTGCACATGTGTGTGTGTGTGTGTGTATGTGTGTGTATTAAATGAGCTCTCCCATCTTACAAAAGGTGTGTCTGTCTTGATTGGTCGGGTGGAAGATATTACTAGTGTTTATACCAACTCACTAAGCTCTTCAAAACTTTGTGAGTGATAAAGGCATGTTGACTTTTGAAGTGTTGTATTTCCTTTTTTAAAGGCACTGGTCATTCCTCTAACCCTAATTCCTTCAAAAGTTGTATAAACTAAAAGAAAACAAGCAAGAATGACAAGCAGGGATGCAGCAGAAGATGAAAATTGTATTATCACAAAAAAAGTATAAATCCAGTTCCAAGCGGCATTTCTCAATTCACAGCTGTCAATTGTTTAAATTCCCTAGAGAAAACAGGCTTTTTTAGGAGCAAAACTTCCACATCAGTTGTTGGATTTGTTCGTTTGTTTGTTTGTTTTTTAAGATTGACCTAAAACAGAAAAAGTTTAAGATGGATGCAGTGACATGCACCTGTAGTATCAGCTCTCAGGAAGCTGAGGCAGGGGGATCATTCAGCCCAAGAATTCAAGACCAGACTGAGTAACATAATCAGACCCCATCTGGAAACAATAAACAAATAATAAAATAAAGAAAAGCTTATTTCACTTGATTTTATTTGCATATTTCCTCAAATTGGATCTTGTGTCCATGCAGGGATGGACAGAGACCACATCTTTTACTTCCCTTTGCTGAGCCTATCCAAAGTAGGCAAAGAGGTTGCCACCGAACAAAACCACACTCAAAGTGACATCATTGTCAACACTACAGCTACCACTTAAAGAATGTCAACAACCACACTTTTTACCCTTGTGTTCTGGTAATTATGTGAGGTATCAAAACAGGTGCTCTTTCCCTAGCGTCCACTGGCTCAGCTTCCACTTGGTGTAGTGATACATGTGAACCAAAAGCTCCTAGACAAGATTGGAGGCGCTTCCTGTTGGTCACACTTCCTCCATGGGAAGCCTACTAGAACACAACAGCCTCACTCATAGTCCACATCCACTGGTGGCCAAGGGCCAGGGAACCATGTGCATGACACCAGGAGGGTAAACCACAGTGCTTTGGCCACAGAGACCACAGACACCAATTGGAGAAGGTTGTAGACAGACTCTTGTCAGAGATTTTCCTGTACATATTGCCTTGCTAGGAAACCAACATCCTCAATTGTTCTTTGTGGGATTTCTCACCATTTTGAGGAATCTGTGTTCATTCTCTGGATGAGCACATGGGTTCCTGTTTCAGAATTTACAAACACACCAATTAAGAATCAGGCATAAAGGCTACCACATCTAAATAGATGCTGAACCTGGGAATTCCAAAGCATATTTTAGCAATGGGATTAGGATTCAGGTAGATGGAACACACATGGAATAAAAGGAACACACATGTTCTGAGCCAGTGCACCACCATGGATGTGGATAGCACAGGGTGTGTACATATCTTTCATGATTTTCCTACATAGGACCTCGCTTAAAATCCCTTCTGACCCGCATTGGTGTGACATTTGGTACTTTAAAGGCTGCCCTACTTTCCTTTCCCATTGAAAGGCGATATATTTAGGAACAGATATGACATGTATTCGCGGAACACCCTGCAGTGTGGCGGCTGAACGCATGTGCACCGTAATCTGGACACACATTCACAGGTAAGGCAGAGAGGAAGCCAGTTTGAATGAAATCTTTCATTGCTCTCTCACAGACAAGCAGATGTTTGCATGCTGAATCCAGCGGCTATTCTGAGCAAACCTGGTTTTTCAAAAGCAGTCTCTTTTGTGGGGCAATGCGGGACTGTGCGTGCGCTCCCACTAGGAGGAAAATGCCATTTCCTCTCCGCATGCTTTTAGCACTGCAGGTACTAATTTGTACAGGAGGTAGCCTCAGCCTCGCTGTCCCCAGAGGAACTTGAGACCCTGCAAATGTACTTGCAACATTCACACTGCAGCCACCACCAAGCACCGATCGCCCCCGTGGACAAGTACACACCACCCTCCCGGGCACACAGAAAAGAACACACACAATAAGAGGCCAGGCCCAGCCACTCCTTCCAAGCACAGACTTGGTCCTCCTTCCGCAGCCAGTCCTGACAATGACAAGCACCTCTCAGAGATCCTCGCCCTGCTCTCGGTCTCCACTAACAACGCAGCGAAGACCCTGGGGGAGGGGGTTCTCACCCTACTCCGGGTTTAAAGCCCGGTGGCACCAGACAAAAGAGGCAGGTGCCAGCAGCCCAGGGGCCGCCCTCACACAAGGCCCCCGGCCGGGGCCAGGCTGGCGAAGGTAGAGCAGTCGCCTTTCGAGGAACCGCGGGCGGGGCGGCTGTCGCCAAACTGGGCGCCCACCCTGCCCTCGGCGCCCTGCAGCTGCGGGAAGAGTGAGCACTGCGGGGCCTGGGAGCAACCCTCCCCGCAGCTCGTTTCCCCAGCAAAAGCAAACCACGCACCGGTCCGAGGAGAGTCGCCGGGGATCTTTGTGGCCACGCTTGGGGCTGCCTCCTGGAGCTGTCCTTGCCCTGCTGCGTGCAGCTGGGGCTTCGGGGCTGTGGGGCTGGGGGCGGCGTCGGTGCGGGGCTGAGCGGCAGCAGCTGCGGGAGCACGGGCGTCTCGGCTGCGGCCACTAGTGCAGGGATGTGCCTTGGCCTGTCCTCATTGAAATGCGGCGCTTCGCACAGCCTCACTCCAGCCTCTCTTCCGAGGAGGGCGGCGGCGGCAGGCGCGCTCCCTTTTCTCGTGTCTCACTCGCTCACACGCCCTCCCTACTCCCTCCTTCTCCTCCTCCGCGCGCGCCCCGTCTCCCCCGCCCTTCTTGGCAGGACGCACCCACCACGGCTGCGCCCGGGGTCCTCCCACTCTGCGAGCCCTGCATCCGACGCAGCGACCTCAGTATCTGACTTCACTGAACCCCAAGCCTCCCCAGAAGTGGTTGTCTGGAGAAGGGCTTGCAGATCGGCTGGCAGCCTCGGGGACAGAAGAGAATGTGGACAGGGATGGGTCTGAGCCAAAAGGTGTGCGGGGCAGAGCGGTGAGGTGGCCCAGAAGTGAGGTCCTCTTTCTCATAGAAGGCATGAGAACAGTTCTCCGCGCTGCACGTCCACACCCACACCCTTCGTTGTGACCTTATCGTTTGACACTTCCCAGGGTTATGAAAGCAAAGGGGATCGCCTCTCATTTCTTCTTGCCCAGGAAGCATCCACATAACGCTTCCCCCTCGAGGACCAATTCGGGACCTTCCAAGCTATACCCTCTTGTATTACCCCTGTGCCCCCAATTGAAAGGGTCAGATCTGTGCATGGATCCCACCCGTCATCTCCACTTGACCTCAAGATGTGAGTCACCCTTAAAATAGTGACTTTTCTACTTAGAGCCAAATATTTTCACGAAAAAGTCTTTGATAACTTAAGGGCTAGGTTTCACTTGCTACTGGGTGTTTCATGGCTGCCAAAAAACTGGCGGTCAGGGTGGAAAGCCCCATGAGCTCACACAAGCCTCTCCTCCCAGGGTGGAATGTTCTTGGAGCCCAGGCTGTTCACAGCCTCATCTTGTCTTGGCACAAAAGTCCAGATGAGATTGGGTCCCAGATTTCTGAGAAACTTTAATCTGGCTCACTGTGCAACTTGAAATTTGGTCAATTAATCTGACCTTCAATTCTGTCACTTGGGACGTGTTTATCCCAAATACACATACATATACAAAAACATATGTATTTTTCTCTCTTCCTTAGCCTGCACTTTTCTTTTCTTTTTTTCTTAAAGAGAGAGTGAGAGAGGAGAGAGAGAGAGAGAGAATTTTTTTTTAATATTTATTTTTTAGTTCTCGGCGGACACAACATCTTTGTTGGTATGTGGTGCTGAGGATCGAACCCAGGCCCCACGCATGCCAGGCGAGCTGCTACCGCTTGAGCCACATCCCCAGCCCCCGAGCCTGCACTTTTCAATGGAAAAAGTCCAAATTTTATTTTTCTCTTGCCCATGGAGCCCAGTTATGTATTTGACTACTTATTATTAATAAGAACTAATCCAAAATACATTCAAAATATTATGCAAATACTAAATAATTATCATTTATTATAAAATACAACTCAAATGAGATGCATGTTACATATTCAACAATGACGCAATATTTATTGTTGAACTATTTAATAACCCAAGGATGAGAGTACAATGAACACACCAAATTAACTAAATACAAAATACTGAGTCTGTTCCATCAAATTCTGATGCAAAACAAAGGCTCAGGGGTAAGTTTAGAGAAAGGCTGAAGCAAAGAATGTCTTCTTAGAAGAGAAAACAGAGCTTCTTGTTATCTTGCCAGTGACAAATGCCAAATAATTTCTTCCAAAATGATAAACCCTTTAATTCCTATGGATTTTCTATCAGGGTCATATCTTAAGCACTTTATGTAACTTAACCATAATCTTGCTTCTATCCTAGCTGTTCTTCCTGGAAGATGCAGATGTATTCAAAGAAACATTTTAGTGTTATTCTCTTAGCATTGTGCTCCCAATAGTTGGGCATCATTGACTCTCTCAAGAAACCAGAGGGCAAGTGATGATTAAGTACATGGGGGACTCCAAATAGTACCCACTGGCCACTACTATAGAGCAGTATCATGTGGTCCAAGATAGCAGGTTGGTACTAAATGGTACCCAGTAACCTGACAGAAGCAATGTTGTTCACAAAAATTCCCGTTAATTCCTGGGTAATTAAGCTTTTGGCAAATCTAACTCATAGTCCATAACTCTTAACTGAAATGAAATCCAATGAGGAAATTCCTAATTCAAGTAATTTTCCAACACTAATGTTACTTCCTTTATATCATGAAGGTACTAATCAAAGAAGTGACTGGAATTAATATACCTTTTCCTCATGAAAGTGTGACGTTAATGGAGCTTCCATTCCTGCTTCCAAAAGTTAATACCTCAGCTGTGTGTCTCAGTAGCTATTCCAAGAAGCCATAGCTCTGTGTCCTATATTATGGCAATAGCTTGGCCACAACTCTGTCCAGGGCTCCTATTAATTAAGTGCTTGTGTTTTGCCTGCTGGGGTCTTTTATACATTTTTAAATTTCATTATCATGAGAAATGTGCAAGGCAGGTATTATCCTCATCTTATGAATGAAGGAATTTAGGTATGGAGAGGTTATATCATTTGCCCATAGCCATGCAGTTAATAAATGTTTACCTAACTCCAATTTTTAAAAATACTTGTTTTAAAATTCTAGCTATTTTTCCGGTTGTCATGACCATATGTTTTAAAGTAATACAAAATTCTAGTGTGAAGTATAACCTCGAGGGGAAAATGCACTTTTAATCAATGAGTTTATTATTTCCTAATAGAGAGTGAACAACTCTCTTCTAGGTGCACAGTTTCCTTTAGTGATGGGAACCATCAATGTGTCTACTTTTTAAAAAATATTTTTTAGTTGTTGATAGACCTTTATTTTTATTTATCTATATGTTGCCCTGAGAATTGAACCCAGTACCTCACACATGTCAGGCAAGTGCACTACCACTGAGCCCCAGTCCCAGCCCCAACTTTGTCTACTTTGGATTAGCCTTTTTATAAGGACATTCGCACTTTAACCTCTGACATAAAGTTGATGAACAACCATGTCTATATGTACTTCCTTTCTTGAAAGTAAGTTTTTAGTGTAAACCAGAGAGAAGAAAGAAAATTTTTAAAAAAACGATTTCAATTAATCATACATCACCTTTCAGGAACCTTTGATTGGTTTCTTCATAAAAAAATATGCTCAATCATGTGGATTCACATAAAACTCCAAAATAAGGGATATCATCAGGAAGAGATGCACTTCCTGATTTTATCTTTTACTCCCTTTCTAAAAGGGAGAATTCACTCCTGGCCCATTTACAATCTCTCCTTGGTGGTAAAAGACATGCAGTGATTCTGGGGTAGAATATTGTGCATGCTTGTTGACTGTCATGATTATGAACAACAGCTTTGTAGAATATGATCATTGTTATAATTCTCCTTTGTATTTCTTCCAAAATAGTGTAAGATCTTTATGGCATTTCCCCCTAATGACTAGATTATTTGTACCTTCCACTAGAATCACAGAAACTCAATGATGAGGGGCCTTAGCAGCAGACTATCCAAGTTTTACTCAGTGAACTTACTCTACAAACTGTTATGGGGAACTTACTCTACAAACTGTTATGGGGAGCTGCTTCAGAAAACACTCTAAGTCCGAATTCAAATCAAAGAAAGCTTTATTTACCTGGCCAGGGACTGTCACCCACCAGTAAAGACTAAAGCTCTGTGGGAGAACAGCAACCTCCTGGCCTGTGTCTTGGGAATTTAAGGACGAAAACCACAGCTCAGGGGCTTTTCTCAGCATCATGCAAGCAAGCAAGTTAAAAAAAGCAGTTAGCTTAACTCATCTCAGGTCCGAACACGTGTTAGACAACCGTATCGTGAGTTTCAGCTGAGCAGGGGTACAATCTATTTCAAAGTCATGTAGATCCATAAATATACTAAAACCCAGATGTAGCTCACTATGACCACCACCATATCCTGAGTTGGGTACATTCTGTGGGGTACAAAGTACAGAAAAACAATTTTTATAAGAAGATAGCTTTCATTTCTATTTCTCAGAAATGGGTCATGCAACAGTTTTTTTAGTAGAAGGCAGCAAAATGGAGTCTTCGACCTATGACAGTTCTTGCTTTATAATTATCTTATCTCACTTATCAAAATCTTATATCTATAATCTATATTTTTTTTACTAATCTATAACCTATAACTTACACTTTTACTGATCTTATTGATTAGTTTACACCACAACACAACTAGTATTCTTTCCACCTCCACTCTGTTGTTTCTACCCTGGCACTTGTGGCAAAAGTGAAGAGAAATAGGATTTGCCTCTAAGAGTTAGGATAGACCAGGAGATTCTTGATGAAGTAGATGAGATCTTTAAAAATAATTGATTTAACTAGTCATTTATCTCTGGCTTGGCTCTCCAAACATGTTGTGGTCTAAACCAAACATATAAGAGTTTAAATCTACACAAAGGAAAAAAGGCCTCTACCACCCTCAAATGTCCTCTATGAAATGACAGAGAGCTTCACAAAGCTTGTTTCTCCCTTTCCCGTCTAAGTGTAATTAATTTTAGTAAAGTGGAATTCTACATAGCCCACTCTCCTAATGGACAGCTCCTGGAATTTAGCTGAGATCCACGTCCCTGGAATTTTACTGTTGGTCCCAAGTCTTCAGTTTGGGACTTGAGAGAACAAGTCTAATGTCCCTGCCTTTCATTCAACAACCTTATTATGTTCTCCCAAATTCAACTCCTCATTAACTAAGAATCTCTAAACCTTTCATTTCTTCCTGTAGGACATGATTTGGAATCACCATGGCAATGCAACTGTCAATATCTCCCTGCACATCAGCCTCCCAGGACTGAACATGGTACAGCAAGGGTGGTCTGACCAGGGATGCTCAGTGATTTCAATGGTTGTTGACACATAGTTTCTATTAAAAGAGCCCAACATCAAATCAATGTCTCTGACAAATATGCATTCTATTGACTCATCCAGTCAATTAAAATCTCTATGCTTGTCACGTTTTGCTCTTACATTTCTTTTTCTATATTTGCTCAAATAATTCTGAATTTTCCTTTATTAAGTTATATGTTGCTATTTCATTCCCTTTTCTAACCTGAACGAGATCCTTCTGGACACTAATTATGTCACCAGGCATATGACTTATCCCTTCAGCTTCCCGTCAGTCTAAATGAACACTATACGAACGTTCTCAACTCAGTTGTTGATAAAAGCTTTCAACAGGAACATAGTCCTGGCAGACATCATCAGCTCATTGCCCATGACCTCTCTCCAGATGGATAGTTGATGGTCAATGATTTTCTCAATGTACTTGGGCAATTACAGAGATTAACACCGGTCTCTACAGCAAATAAATATCTACACATAGCTAAAATTCACATTTTTACATCTGGGATTATATCCTTAACTTTGATGGCATTTGTTGAAGTCAGGAGTATTTATGGAATACATTGAGTTTGCATTCATCTCCCATTCATCCAATATATAATTGTTGAATATCTCCACTGTGCAAGACACTGTGCTAGGTGGGAGTAACACAATCATGGTATAGAGTTACAAGAAACATGTGCCCAGGCAGGGACAGCTTGTAGAGAGTCTGTTATTCAACCCATTCTTAGACAATTATTTAAATACTACCAAGAAGGAAGAGAACACAAAGAGCTTTAGAAAAAAACTTCCCTTCCCTGAGGAAATAACATTTATAAGAGACTTGAGTCAGCCAGGCCATAAGAGGGAAGGGTATCATTCCAAGCAAAAGAAATCACCATGTAAAGATTTTGCACGGGAATCGGCTTATTCAAGGAACAGAAGCAGGTTGGAGTAACTGGGCTCAGTGGGCAGGGAAAAGTGAAGAAAGACAGCTGTGAAGGTGGGCGATGGCTGGAGCTCTGGGTTCTATTAAG
The DNA here is from genome assembly GCF_964194105.1 of Spermophilus citellus. Lineage (NCBI taxonomy): Eukaryota > Metazoa > Chordata > Mammalia > Rodentia > Sciuridae > Spermophilus > Spermophilus citellus. The sequence goes on from NC_138182.1 coordinate 32,319,685, forward strand.
GAACGTGACTTTGCCCTAAGAGATGAGGGAAATCATTGAAGGGTTTGTAAGCAGAAAGGGGGATGTTTAAAACCTCTTTTAGTTTTTCTGGCTATTGGAGAAGGGCAAGAAAATAAGAACAATTTTAGCATCCAGGTCTTGATTTGAGAGGGTGACAGGAAAGAAGAGTAAGTAGAAAGGAAACTTAGAGTTGTCATTTATCTACTATAATTCTCTTGTGATGCAAATCTGAATTTGCTAATGATTTCACATACTTGAAGTTTTTTAAGTCCATGCATTAAATACATTTTCAAGTAAAAAAATAGTATTTTATAAAATTATAGATTGTTTTCTGAATAATCATTTCAGAAAAACAGTTTTAAATGTGGATTTATACATTCTATCGCTGTCCCCAAGGCCTTGAATACTTCTCCCAAAATAATGAAAATTTTACTTAAGGATCACAAAGTTAACCTTAAAAATAGTCTCTGATGCTAAAATGTATCTGTGTAGAACTTTATTTGGCCAAACTTTTCCTTCTAGAAGTTTCTCAAAGGGACAAAATTTCACCTTCTGGATTCATGAACATACACAGATTAAAATATGCTACTTTGTTAATTAGTATTTCCTGATAGCTGTCACTGTTCTATGGGACACAAATACATAAGCCAAAACAAGTTATGTTCGTCCTCTGGAAGGCAGTAAATCCACCAGAAAAACCTAAGCTCTTTTTAAACCCAAGCCTCATACAATAGTGATTGTCCTTTTATTGGATATGCCTGTGGACTGAATAACTTCACCAATAAAAACCAAAGAACTTCTGGCAAGTTTTCAATATATCCTCAGGTATCTTCAAATTTTTAATTTTAACTTAATCTTATTTTTATAAGTGGATTAGTAAAGTTGTCTCCTAAACAAAGAGAAACCTTGCTGTTGATAATATAAGTTAAAAAAAAATCAGTGTTTTGGTGTATAGGTACTCTTCTCTACTTTTTCATGTCTATGCACATATGAAAAATTATAGTTTTGAATTGAAAAATGGTAGAATGTTAATGAATATGATGTTTAGAAACTTTTTTCATTCAATAATCAACATGAAATGTAGCATAAATCTAAATTTAAGAACCAACACTATAAAACCTCTCAAAGAAAAAAATGTAAAAATAGACTCTGTGATCTTCAGCTTTACAAAGACTATTTAAAGAAGATACACGAACATGAAAGAAGAACTACATCAATTGGTTTTTGTGAGATTTAAAAACTTTTGCCCTTGAAAGACACTGTTAAGAAAATGGAAACATTACCCACAGAGCGGCAGGAAACATTTGCAAAATATATATCTGAGAAAGATTTTGTTTTCAGAAAAAAAGATCCTTGTGGTTCAACAAGAAGAACAAACACAAAAAGAGGGAGACTATTTGAATAAACAAAATGCCAAAGAAGATATGGGAATGCTCAATTATCATTAGTCATCAGTGGGATGCAAACTAAAGGCACGTGATATCACTACATACCCAACAGAATGACTAAAACAATACCAATGATACAAATGTAGGGAGAATGTGGAACAGCTGGAATTTGCCATTATCACTGGTTGGAATGCATAGCAAAATGATAAAACCATTTTGCAAAATAATTTGCCAATTTCTATATAGTTAAACATATACCTACTCTGTCACCCCACATCCCCACTCCTAGAAAGGTACCCAAGAGAAAGAAATACATATTTACATAAAGCCTTGTATTTAAATTTTTCATAGCATTTTTATTTATATTGGATAAAAACTATCCAAATATACTTCTAGTGGTGAATGAATACACAAATTGTGGAATATTCATACAAGAGAACACTATTCAGCTATTTTTAAAAATCAACAAACACAATGGCATGCTATACAATGACAAGGAATGAACCCAAAGTAATATGTTAAGTGAAAAAAAATACAGGCACAAAACCCTCTATGCTGCATAATTCCATTTATACAAAATTCCAGAAAAGGCAAAGAAAAAGATCACAGGCTATTGGGGCTGGAGTTGGGAGATGACGATTCACTGCAAAGAAGCATGTGTAAAATTTTGGGGATAATGGAATTACTTTATGCCATTATCGGGGTGCTGATAATAAAACAGTACCCATTGTCAAAACTCAACACATCGTACATTTAAAACTGGTCCATTTTAATATATATAAATTACAGCTCAATAGAGCTTATTCAAATTTTCTGTACTCCAATTTAAAACTCAAATAACAAATGAAAATATTTGAAATATATATGACAGACAAAAGAGTACAATTCCTAACTTACAAAGAGCAATAGAAATTTTCAGGTAAATATCAAGCCATTTAATAGAAAAATGAACAAAGTATTTGAAGCTTTGCATGTTAGAGTTGGTGCAAATGGCTATTAGTCATATGAAAATATGTTCAACCTTACTGAAAGTATAAGTCCTTGTAAAAAAAAAAGTGAAAAATGAGATGCATTTCCACCAGTTTGGCACCTATTGGGAAAACTGATAATATGTATTGCTGGTGAGTATATGGAGGAAAGGAAATTCTCATAAATCCCTATAATCTCTTAGAAAACAGATTAGATCCAAAAGAATCTATTTTGCAAAAATAAGGATATTCCTTGCCAGTCTTTCCCTATACTCAGTGGTAAAAAAAAATCTAGGGGAAAGAAACTACTCCTTAAAAACAGGGAAATGGTTGAATACAATAGGGTACAGAATACTACAGAATATTATGCTGCTAATACAGAGTTAGGTTATATATACTGACCTGGAGAAATGGATGTGAAAAATTTTTATGTGAAAAGGCAAGTCGTAGAAATACATTATTTGGTAATAAAAAGAAATAAAACCTATATTGTGTATATGTTTACATATGATTTTGTGAACTGATAGAACTAAATAAAAATATATATCTGAAATGACAGATATTGGCTACTTGGAAAAGAGCCGGGGAAAGAGATTGTTATTCTTGTCTTTGTGCATCTCTATGTTAATGCCCTGTCGCAATGAACACATACTGCTTTTGTAGTTTGAAATGAAAACAGTTTTTAAAACTTCACACAGAGTAGAATATCTCTTTTTTTTTCCTCCTACTCTTACTCTTAGTGTTTGCAGCTTTCAAAACACTAATCTAGTGTGTATGCATGTGACAATAACTCTGAAAAAAAAGTGTCCTAAACTTCTTGGATCTAATAGATTATGAAACCAAATAATAGAATACCATATTGCTTTAAAAAAAAATCCAGAAGGTGTGGATCAAGCAACAAAGAAAACAGAGAGAGGGAAAAGGAATCCCAATCAAATGAGCTGTAGCCTGAGAGCACTGAGCTTCAGTTTTCTTAGTTCCCAAGGTAGGAAGACTGGGGACAAAAAGTCAAATATACTCAACCTCAAACACTGAATAGAAAACTCTACTGATAAAGCTGTGACCTCTAAGAGATAAGAACTCAGAAAAAGGGTATCTGTCTCAGATATTTAAGTTAGGTAAAACAGAAAAATATTTCCTCAGAATTTCGATACACATCTGGGCCTCATATAGGTTTTTCAGCCTAAATTCACACGATCTATGTGGCCCTCAAAGCTTTCAAACTCCCAATTCAGTTCAAAATGATCCTCAGACACTTAGGAAAAGTGAACTAAATCCTCATGGAAGAATCACATCTTTAACCCAGGCCTCAAAAAACCACCACTAATAAACTTCCAAGGAATATGGGCTAATGGTTATAAAAAGGAAACTAAGAAAACACAAAATAGATAAGTAAACAAAGCATCATGATTATGAACTAGAAAAAATATTGAATCAATTAAAATTTTTGATAGTACTAATTACTTACTGGACATAGGATATAAATTACAATATTTTGTATGCATGATATTTAAAGAAATAGAAAAGAATAAAATTATAAGCAAAAAGGGGGCTATACAAAAGAACAACTGTAATTTTAAAAAGTATAAAGAAGGACTTAGGACTTATAATAATTAAAATAACAAATTTAAATCTCAATAATGGCTTTACCAGCAGATTTGGTATAGCTGTAGAAAGATTTAGCAAACTGAAAATTACAAAGCAATCTACAAAGCAACAAATTACAAAGCAATCTACAAATCTACAAAGCAATAAAGAAAGACAAAGAGAAGGAAGATACTGAATAAAAGTTAAGAGTCATTGGGCTGGGGATGTGGCTCAAGCGGTAGCGCGCTCGTCTGGCATGCGCGCGGCCCGGGTTCGATCCTCAGCACCACATACCAACAAAGATGTTGTGTCTGCCGAGAACTAGAAATAAATATTGAAAATTCTCTCTCTTTCTCTCTCTCTCTCTCTCTCTCTCTCTCTCTCTCTCTCTCTCTCCTCTCTCACTCTCTCTTAAAAAAAAAAAAAAAAAAGAGTCATGGACAATAAGGTTAACAAAAATAAAAATACCATCTACATAGAGTTCCAGAACAAGAATGAGAGAAGGAATATTTGAAGAAGGAATGGATGGGCATTTTGTAATAACCAATGAGAGATATTAATCCCCAGATTTATGAAGACAAAAGAAGTAACAAAAATTGAAATAAATAAAATCCATACATAAACTATTATAGTGAAACTGCAGTATCACCACAACTTGAAAATAAAAAGGACCAATTATATTTATTCTTCACTATTCACAGATTCTATGTTTGCAAATTTGCCTACTTGCTAAGATTTATTAGATATTACCAAATAATACCTTCAGGAATTTACTAGTCATTCAGGGACACACACAAAGTGGCCAAGTATTTGAGTCTCTGGACATGTACATTCCCAGCCAATGCTTCATGCTTCAGATCTCTAAACACATGTTCTTTCCCAGTCTACTTAATGCCACAGTTCCCCCACTTTTGTGCTTTTGTGGTGATTTTGCTGTATAAAATGTTCCCTGAGCACAGTGCTGAAATGTTTCACGTTCCAAAGCACAAGAATACTGATTACAAAGCTATGCCTTACAGAGAAGATACCTGTGTTGGAGAAGCATCATTCATGCATGGGCTACAGTGCTGTTAGTCGTGAGTTCAATGTCAATGAATCAACAATATATTTTACACAAGGTCGTCTTTAAACAGGAAGACACACAAAACAAGATTGTGTATTGATCAGCAGACAAAAACACTGTAAATAGAGGCTCAGAGGACCCAGCGCTTCCTTTTTCTGTGAATATTCTTCTTCAATATTTATTAATTCGGTGTTTAGAGTAACTTTATGAAACATAACTTCTGCAAATAATAAGTATCAACAGCATCTAAAAAGATACAGAATGGAAGCCAGCAAACAGTAGAATGATATCTTCAACATGCTAAGAAATACACAACCTAGACTTATGTACTGAAGAGAATTATGCTCCACAATGAAGGTGACATAAAGATATTTCTCAGAGAATCTAAAATTGAAAAAGTTTATTTCCTACAATTTCTCAAAGAAATTCTGAAAAATATATTTCTAGAATAAGCAAATTTATTCAAGTGGTAAAAGAAAAATGAACAGCAAGAAAAGTGATAACACTAAGGGTTTAAAAATAATGATGTGGGGTTTCAAAAAGAACTAAAATTTAAGATAGCATATGCTGGCAGAGGTGGTTAAAACTTTAGATGTTCTGAGTTTGGAAGGAGAATAAAGCACTAACTAAATTTACATATTAACAAAATAACCTGAATGCTAAATATCTAGTATAATCATTTAAAAATCGATAAACATAGGGTGAACAGTTTCAAAATCATGGAGAAAAATATAATAGAATTGTTTTTTAATTAATGCAAAATAAGATGTGCAAGGAAAGTAAAATAAACATAGAACAGGTGTAACTATTTTAAAATACAAATAATTTTCTGGAAATAACTATATCAGTAATTACAAAAATATATTGTGACAAAAACTCCAATTAACAGGCAAGTTGCTAGACTTTCTAAAAATCCAACTATATGCTGGTGATAAGAGACCTATCTAAAACATAATGAAACAATAAAACTTATAACATTAGGATAGAAAATTATACCACATTAACAGGTAGGTATAATAAGATCAAAAATTTCTAGAGATCTTACATAGTTATGAGTTAATGGATCAAAAACATACAGTGGTTATGAGTTGCTATGCACAAAAATAACATGTTTTCAATAATTTAAGGCAAGTATTAACAGAATTATAGGGAGAAAAGTAGAAAAGTATCAGCAAATTCATTAAGAGATATCATAATGAACCGTGTCAATCAGCATTGTATTCATCTATCCATCAGCACTAATAACAGTATCACTTGTTGAGCACCCTCTATGTACGAGGCAATGTTTCCGGTGCTTTCTAAATACTCTCCCTAACCCATACAGTTTTATCAAGATATTATTTGCATTATCATCTCATACACATATCTGTCCTTGCTCTTATATTATGCTTTGCCAATTTTCACAACGTAAAACAAGGCTTGGAAAGTTACAGCCCTTGGTCCAAAGCCAGCCCACTGTCTGTTATTGGAGCCTGCAAGCTAACAATTGCTTCTACATCTTTATTTATTATATGGTGCTGGGAATGGACCCCAGAGCCTGGTACATGCTAGGCAACTGAGCTACACTCATGGCCCTGTTTTGGTTTTTTTATTGTTGTTGTTGTTTTAACATTTTTTAAAGGGTTGAAATAAAATTTTTGAACACACACACACACACATACAAAAGAAAAATCATAATGAATCTTAGAAAATACTTTAGAAAACGAATCAACTAAGCATCTGATTTCAGAAGTCAGAAAACCACAGAATAAAACCACCATAAGATTTTTAAAAAGATAAATAAACTAATGGTAGGAAAAGTGCCAAGATGACTCAAGAATTCTGAATACTTGTTCACACATCCAATGTAATCCCCTTCTGTTGAGTGTAGATGGTTCTGACAATTAGGTGAGCCCTTTCAAAGAGGTTCTAGGGGTTAGAGACAGAAGTCAAGAAATTAAGTTTCATTACTGTTTTCTGTTAGCCTGGAAGAATACAAATAATCATATTGTGAACTGCCTATAGGGGCCACACAGCAAAGAACTCTTTTGTCTGTAGAAGCTCAGAATGGTCTCCAGTTAACAGCAAAATGATGTGTAAACCTTTATGAGAAAATTGAAAATTATATTAAAAAAAACATTAAGGAACATTTTAATAGATGGATAGATATACTGTGTTCATTTATTAGCGGGGGCTAAAATCATAACCATAAAGAGATGAATTCCAGCAAAACCAGTGAGCTGGGAAGAGGATCCCACACCTCAGACAAGAATCATAACCCCATTTCAGCCTGGTGAGACCCTGAGCTGAGGATTCAGCTAACCTACATTCTGACATAAGATAACAAATGGGTATCACTCAAGCTCCTAAGTTTGCAGTCATTTGTCACACAGCTATAGAAAAACAATACAGAGATAATTTAAAGTTATAGAAAAGTATACAGAGAATCATCAAAGACAAAAGTTGGCTTCTTAAAAACACTAACAAAATAGATCAAACTTTGTTAGTTCAAGTAAGAACAAAATAAAGAAGGTGAAAATATTAGGCAACAAATATTAAGCAATATTAGGAACAAAAAAGTGGACATAACTGTGGATGCTTTTGTTGTTTAAAAGATAATAAGAAAATATTACAAACAACTTTATATCAATTAAACATCTTATGTGAAATGAATTCTTAGAAAATATAACTTACCAAAATTGACTCTAGAAGAATAAAAACTTAATTCAGAATTTAAATCTTCTAGTAACAAAAATAATATGCTCCCACACACACACAAAGGAAAAGCAAAAATAAAAGGTAAGTTTTGTCAAATATTCAAGGAACAAATAATTTAAACCTTGTATGCACTATTCCTAAACATAAGAAAAGAGAAATTCCCCTCAACTCATTTTAAGAGTCTAATAAAATCCTGACATCAAAACCTAACAAGGCAGGAGGGAAAGGGCAATTATATTTTATTCTTATCTATAAAAATAAATATAAAAATTGCCAGAACAAATTTGGAATGTAAAAAAAAGAGTATATTTTGAGCCAGTAGAATCCATCCAAGGAATGAAAGTGTGATTTAACAGAAGAAAATTAGTTAATATTATTCATCACTAAAATAGCTTATGGAAGAAAATCATATGATAATCTCAACAGATAAAGAAGAGCATTCAATCAAAATAAAAATGTGGCACTAGAAGAGAAATCCTAATAAAGGAGTCCCAAATACTGTAGTAATCAATCTGCCAAATGAAAAAATAAATTTCTTTAAATCAGGGACACAAAGGTGCTCATTGTTATACTACCTTTAAACATAGTAAAGCAAGGTACATAAATAAAAGGTATAAGGACTAAAAAAGCCTTCTTAGAAAGTATGACTATCTGGGGCTAGGGTTGTGGCTCAGTGGCAGAGCGCTCGCCTCGCACTTGTGAGACCCTGGGTTTGATCCTCAGCACCACATAAACATAACTAAGTGAAATAAAGGTATTGTGTCCAACTAAAAATAAATATTTTTTTAAAAAAAAGAAAGTATGACTATCTGAATAGAAAATTCAAATTCAAATAAATCCACTGATAAGTTGTTAGCATTAATAAAATAATTTAATAAGAATAACACAAAATAAATATATAAAATCTGGTTACATTTCTATATAATAGCAAAATAGGTAGAAAATGTAATTTCAATAATGTCATCTAAAATAGTATTCCAATATAAAGTATTTAGGAATGCAAACATTAGAAAAAAATGTGTTAACCTTCATGAGAAGATTGAAAATTATACTAAAAAACATTAAGGAACATTTTAATAGATGGATAGATATAATGTGTTCATATATTAGATGAATCAAATAATGAAAATATAAATGTTTCCCAAATTAATCTATTGATTTAGTGTGCTTCTAGTAAAAGTTTTAACCATTTTTTTGCTTGTGTTTTAAAGTTTATGTGTGTGAAATGTGACAAACTGATATTCAAATTTCCATGGAAAAACAAATAGCAAGAAATAAATAGCCAAGAATCTATAAAAGACTAAGAACATCTGAGCAACTGGTCTTAACAAACAAGGTCACTCTATTTAATACCTGTGGTATTGATAGGGATGGACAAATTGAAAAATAAAATAGAATATAGAATGAAATAAAACAGAATAGAGAATTGACTAAACAATCATGAAGTTTGTTGTTGTTGTTTCTTTGTTTGTTTGTTTTATGCTGATTGGGAATGACCAACTAAAAGGAGAAAGAGGGACATTTTAAAAAGTGTGTTTCAGAGTAGGGATTAGCCTTGTGGGAAAAATAAAATAAAATTAAGCTCTGAGAACATACTATACTCAGGAAGCAATTCCAGATGGTTAAGGACTTTCATGTGGATAAAAAATGATAAATAAGCAAATCTATAGATGATACATAAATTTATATTTTTGACATAAGGACAAAGCTTCTTCACTTGAAAATTCGAAGACTACAAGGAAAGATGCATAACTTATATTACATTAGGAATTTCTATTCATCAAAAGGTATTATAAAGAAAATAAAAAGATAAGCCATAAGTTATAAGTTGACAATTTGCAATCCATATAATTGTCAAAGGATTAATGTTCATTTTACAAACTAAAAGAGAAAACAAAAATTCAGTATAAAAATAGGCAAAAGGACAAGCATTTCACAAAAGAATGAACAAGGTCAACAAACATAAACCAAATTTCAATCCCCTTAGTAGTCAGAGAAAGTAAAATTAAAATAAAAAATAACAAGATACCATATTACACATATTACACTGTGAAAAATGAAAAGGTTTGACAACATAAAATGTTATGATGTTGTAGAGAAACCAGAAATCTTACACAATGCTTGAAGAGGTGTACATTCTTATAACCACTCTGTAAAACTACTTGATTTTATGTAGTAAAACTGAAGATAAAATCATGAAGATAATCTTCAACAAATTAATGAAGTAGAATTGAAGATAAACTTACTTTACTACCAACTACACTACTACTCCTTTACTACTTTACTACATACTTCTAAGGATGCACCTCAGGAAAACTTTTGCCCATGTACTTCAAGACACAGGTTTGAGCTTATTCTTGGCAGCAATATTTATAACAAAAGAATTTAAAAATATAAATAATCCTAAATATATAACAGAGAAATGGGTAAGTCATAGTGATACATTTTCACAAAGACAAATTACACTTCAGTGAAAAATGAACGAACTGTGGCTACCTACATTTTCTTAGAAGAGTCTCACAAGATATTTGTTGAGCACAAAAGCAAACCTGTTTCCATTGGCTTAACTGACATGCTTTTAGTACATTAAACTTGAAGCTTTGAGTTAGTTAACTGATAAATATCCGGTAAGTGTAAATTGTAAATAAACTTACTGTATTGAAATTATGTAATTAATCACCTGTTTCTTGAATTATACTGTGGAATATTCTAGGACAGTTATCTGTCTTCCTCTCCTTGGTTTCTGCAGGACTTAGCACAGATAATAAACATAATATGAGTTGATTTTGTATGAATTCCTCCAAAGGCTGAGTCTAAAACAAAGAGTACAAATGGCCTATATGGGAAGTGATCCCAGGAAGCAGGAGAGATAGAGAAAGGGAAATCTCATAAAAGGATAATTGATCAAAATGGCCAACACTATGGATAGTTTGTGGGGTGTTGAGAGCCACAGCTGAAGGGGCCCCAGCAAACTTCCAGCTGCCAGGGGCTGGGGATGTGGCTCAAGTGGTAGCGCGCTCGCCTGGCATGCGTGGGGCCCGGTTGGATCCTCAGCACCACATACCAACAAAGATGTTGTGTGCGCGGAGAACTAAAAAATAAATATTAAAAAAAAAATTCCCTCTTCCAGCTGCCAGCAAACTTCCAGCTGCCGGCTGATGATTGGCTCACAGCGGCCCCAGCAACACCTAGCTGATTGGCTCCTCTGTGGTGATGCTCATTGGAGATGCTCATTGAGCTGTTTCCCTGCCCTTTCAGACTGCCGGCTGATGATTGTCTCACAGCGGCCTAGCAACATCTAGCTGATTGGCTCCTCTGGGGTTATGCTCATTGGGCTGTTTCCCTGCCCTTTCAGACCAGGGAGCTGCTCATTGGGGGACTTCTTTGGCTCCGCCCATGCAACCCAGCCAATCGGCCTCAAGAGCAGGGGGATTGTGGGAGTAGGGGAGGCTTGTGTGTGAGAGAGAGGCTTGTGGGAAGCCGGTGGTGGCAGTTGGGCTCTGAGGGTTTTTTCTGAGGAGCTGTTTTGTTTGGCCTGTGTGGTTCTAAAAATAAAGTTAGTTTCTTTTGACAAGTGGCTCCTGAATTGTGCCCAGCCAGACTGCAGGCATTTGGGCATTGTCTGTTAGATCATCTTAGGAGGCTCGTGATATGTCTTCAGAAGCATTTATCCATAGGATCCCATTGCTTGTTTATCAAAGTTATCTGGAATGTTAATGCTCCTTGTCTGGATTTCACATGGCAGAGTATGAAGCAATTCCCTCTTGCAACCACTTCCCTGAGTCAGAAAAGCTATAGCCCTGAAGGAGTATATCTACAGGAAGCCATTCAAGCAAGATCTCTTTGTAACTGGTGGCCAAGGAATTGGCAACATTGGTATGTAATGAAAAGAAAGTGAATTAAGAACTACTAATAGGAAGGCCACTTAGCATATGTTCTTTCACTTAATCTTCATAGCAATTTTGACACAGAACTTTTAGTTCCATTTTTACTTATTAAGACAATCATGTGCACTGAGAGGTAAAATAACTTTCCAAAGTCTCATAATTATAATATGGCAGAATAAGGATTGGGAAGCAAATTTGTCTCAAAATCCAGAGCTTCTGCTGAACGATCAAGCCTATATTTCTGCATAATTCAAAGTGCCTAGAGAGCAAATGCATTAAGAAAAGATGAATATGAAGCAAGGAGATGTGGAAAATAAAAAAGAAGTATACTCGGGAGTAGGGTAACGTATTGTAATTCACAGTTGGAATAGGACTAATATAAGTAAACATGTCAAAAGAATTTGCCCTACAATAGTTTTGTATTTGAAAAGAAATATTACCAAAATCTAGAAATCAGTTTGTTCTTTATTTCCTTTTTTTTAAAGATTGGTTGTGGTTCAAATTATATAACTAATCGCACTGGTAAAAATGAATCTAACCATTCAAAATGTTAAATTTGGAACTTGTATGACCTTTTACCACTCTATAATAAGTTGTATAAAGTGCACTACTCTGGCCATTTTCTCTTGACACAGCTACTAATAAAGTAGCAAGTAACTCTGTGATTCTCTACGAAGTCAATGCTATTCCTAAAACCATACACATAGACAATTCTCATTAAAAAATCTTCAGCCACCTCACAAAATACTCTGGTATTTGTAACTAGTGTTCTAAATCGAAACCCAAAATAAGCAGCAGAAGAAATAAAGATCAGAGGAGAATTCAGTGAAATTGAAAACATTTAAAAAGTAGACAAAATTGATGAAAACAAAAGCTGTTTTTTTTAAATCAATAAAAATTGATAAGCCTAGAGAGAGTCATAAGAAAAGGGGGAAAGGCACAAATTCTTAATATAGGGAATGTGAAAAGAGACATCACTACAAGTTCTTCAGACCGTAAAGGATAAAGAATATTTCGAGAAACTATAACACACTACCAAAACTCATCCAAGAAATAACTTAGCCATTTATCTATTAAAGAAACAATTGTACTTTAAAAAGTACAACAAAGACAACTCCAAGCATAGATGGATTTTCTAATAAATTATACCAAATAATTAAAGAAGAAATAATACAAACTCTACATAAACTCCTCCAGAAAAATAAAGGGAAGGGAACATGTCCTAGGGGCCATTCTAGGGCCCAGGATTACTCTGACATCAAAACAAACAAACAAAACCTTACAAATAAAAGAAAACTATAGTAAATCTATAGCACTCATGAACACAGATGCAAAATTTTTATATGAAATTTTAGGAAATCAAATCCATGATAATAAAAAGGACTATATCTCATGATTTATTGAGACAAGTGGGATTTATCGAAAGGATGTAAGATCTATTTTACATTTCCAAATGGAACAATTCACTGTTAGCAAAAAATGAAAAATTCAAACCATATGATCATTTAATAGGCCCAGGGAAAGTGTCCAATAGATATCAACATCTATTCATCCATGCTGAGTATGTATCTTTGCCTACTAGGAATAAATGAGAATGTACTCCATATGAAGAAGGGTATCTTCAGAAAATCTACAATTAATATACTTGATAGTAAAAGACTGAATATTTTCCCCAAGATGAGAAAAAAGACAAGAATGTCAATTCTTACAACTTCTATTCAACATTGTTCTACAGGTTCAGCTAACTGTTAGAATGCAATACAATAGAATAATCCTCAGAACTAAAAAAAAAAAAAAATGAAATACTATTGCAAAACATGAGTGGATCTCAGGATAATTATAATGAGTCAAAAAAAAGCTGGACAAAAAATAATAACTACTACACGATTCCATTCATATGAATTCTAAAAAATACAAACTAATCCTTAGTAACATTAAGCAAATCAGTGGTTTCCTTATATGGGGCAAGCAGTGCAAAGAAGGAAACATGAAAAAGAACTGGAGAAAACTTTCTGGGTGATAAAAATGTACATTATTTTGATTGTGGTGATAGCTTCATGGGTATATAAATTTGTCAAGCCTAACAAATGATACAATTTAAATATAGGCAATTTATTTTAATTATACCTCAATAAATAAATATTATTTATACTTAAATAATTTGACTAGCTAATTTATCCTCCCTTTTTCTATGGAACATTTGTTCTCTTCGCATCACTCCACAACAATAAAAAAATGCATAGGTCTTGACTCCTTGGAAAGACTCATTGCTTTTTGGATTAATTCATTGAGGTTTCTTTGCATCTTCAATTCTGCTTGGTTTTTTTTTTGTTGTTGTTGTTGTTGTTTGTTTATTTTACCTTTTTTGTAACATCATTTTTTCCTCATTTTTAGGGTGAGATTGGTGCTTTTTTGCAACTTTTACATATAGCTTGAAGTCTCCTTTCCAAGATTCATTCGTGATTTTAGGGAAAAAACCTAATAAGTTACTTAAAAGATATAAAACTTAAAACAAAGGCAAGACAGGAATTTTCCCCAAGGGGTTCTATAATAAGGACTCTGCGGAAGCAAACAAACATCTTAAATCTTCCCAGGAGAAACAGCACTGAATCCCAGAAGAGTCTTTCAACACCATTCCACATACATGAAGATCTGACTCCAGAGCACATTTCAGGCTGAGCAGCTCTGCAGGGACCTAGAACAATGAGCGGGGTCTCACCAGCCCTCTGTCTGCCAATCCAGCTTGAAACAGAGATGATTCAGGTATGTTCCTTGTATATAGTACAAAGTTGGGTTTTGTTTTTGAGGCCAATTTGAAAATCTCTTCTTTTTTGATTTTAGTTGACATGTAACCATTGTGCATATTAATGGGACACCATGTGATGTTGCAATATATGTATTCCTTGCATATTCATCAAATCAGGATATTTAGCAGATTTATCACCTCATACATTTACCACTTCTCCATTGCAAGAACATTGCATGCAATATTATTAACCCTAGCATCCTACTGTGCATCTGAATACCAAGCTTATTCCTCCTGTCTATAACCTTGTACCTGCTGACCAGTTTCTATTTGTATTCCTCTTCTTCCTACCCTTCCCAGTGTCTGGTAATCACTCTTGTCTCTACTTCCATGAGATCCCTTCTTCAGATTCCATACTTGAGATCATGCATATCTGTCTTCTATGCCTGACTAACTTCACTTAACATGATGTCCTCCAGGTTCATCTATATTGCTGTTAAAAAATAGGATTTTTGTCCTTTTCATGGCTACTTATGTGTATATACCACATATCCATATGTTGACAGACACTTAGGTTCATTCCACATCTTGGTTACCGGGAAGACTGCTGAAATAAACACGGGAGAGCAGATACGGTTTAAACATTGAAATCCACTTTCCTTTAATAGGTGACTTAGAAGCACTCACACTGACATGACTGACTATTTGGTCTCAATTCTGTCATATGATTTTATTTGCATTAGGTTATATTTGCTTTGCTCTTCTCTTTATTTGGTGTGTCTACTTTCTTTTAAAAAGTTATTTTGGTGTTTTGGGAGGCCTGTATTTTCATTCTAGTGGCAGTTCCACTAATATTTTCTTTAAATTAATTGTTTACTATTTGTCTATTTAATAAAGTCAATTATCTTATTCATTTTTCCCTTTTGTTTCCCCTTCAATCATTTTTATTTGCATTATTTCTTCTTTGTCAAAGCATATATTCCTTTATATATTATTCTTCCACCAACATCTCCATCTTTGTATTACTATTAGCTCTACACTCAAATATATTAAATTCTAACCATATTTTGCTGAAGTTTTCCTAGTTATCTTTTGTTTGAATAAGTTCATCTTTAGTAGATATCTCAGAAAATGTTTTTTTTTGAGATGTTGCTTTTCAAAATTGCTCTTTTTAAAATAATAGCTTTGATATTTGGAGAATATCTTAGTTATGTTAAAATATCTTTGGCTTCTCTTTTATTTCTTGAAGCTCTTGAAAATCTTATTCCCACTATTGCCTTCCTCTGTATGCTGCTCTTGAGAAAATTGATGCAAGCCTGATTCTCTTTTATAGCTAATATGACTTTTTGTCTGGAGGCCCAGTGAATTTCTCTTTGTTCTTCTAAGATATGTATCATGGTTCATATTTTCAGGTCAAATTCTGGGTACCTGGTCAGACCTTTCAATAAGTAAATTTAAGTTTTTTTTCTTATTTGCAAACAGATTTCTTGTTCTAAGTTTAAAATACTAGTTCTGTTACATTATTTATATTAGGACTTGGATACAAGGTATCCCCTAAAACCTCATGTGAGAGAGAATTCAAGGAAGTTGAGAGGTGAAACAATTAGATCATAAGAGGGATGAGACTCTGCGCCTGATAGAAGAAAAAGTTGGCTCCGATCTACAGACTGTGGGGTCGGGCTCCAAATTCCTTAATAGGACACCCATAGCACAAGAGTTAATAATAAGAATCAACAAATGGGACCTACTTAAACTAAAAAGTTTTTTTCTCAGCAAGAGAAACAATAAGAGAGGTAAATAGGGAGCCTACATCCTGGGAACAAATCTTTACTCCTCACACTTCAGATAGAGCCCTAATATCCAGAATATATAAAGAACTCAAAAAATTAGACAATAAGATAATAACCCAATCAACAAATGGGCCAAGGACCTGAACAGACACTTCACAGAGGAGGACATACAATCAATCAACAAGCACATGAAAAAATGCTCAGAATCTCTAGCAGTCAGAGAAATGCAAATCAAAACCACCCTAAGATACCATCTCACTCCAGTAAGATTGGCAGCCATTCTGAAGTCAAACAACAACAAGTGCTGGCGAGGATGTGGGGAAAGGGGTACTCTTGTACATTGCTGGTGGGACTGCAAATTGGTGTGGCCAATTTGGAAAGCAGTATGGAGATTCCTGGGAAAGCTGGGAATGGAACCACCATTTGACCCAGCTATTGCCCTTCTCAGACTATTCCCTGAAGACCTTAAAAGAGCGTACTACAGGGACACTGCCACATCGATGTTCATAGCAGCACAATTCACAATAGCTAGACTGTGGAACCAACCCAGATGCCCTTCAATAGATGAATGGATTAAAAAATGTGGCATTTATACACAATGGAGTATTACTCTGCACCAAAAAATGACAAAATCATGGAATTTGCAGGGAAATGGATGGCACTAGAGCAGATTATGCTAAGTGAAGCTAGCCAATCCCTAAAAAACAAATGCCGAATGTCTTCTTTGATATAATGAGAGCAACTAAGAACAGAGCAGGGAAGAAGAGCAGGAGGAAAAGATTAACATTAAACAGAGACATAAAGTGGGAGGGAAAGGGAGAGAAAAGGGAAATTGCATGGAAATGGAAGGAGACCCTCATTGTTATACAAAATTACATATAAGAGGTTGTGAGGGGAATGGGAAAATAAACAAGGAGAGAAATGAATTACAGTAGATGGGGTAGAGAGAGAAGATCGGAGGAGAGGGGAGGGGGGATAGTAGAGGATAGAAAAGTTAGCAGAATACAACAGTTACTAATATGGCATTATGTAAAAATGTGGATGTGTAAGCGATGTGATTCTGCAATCTGTATTTGGGGTAAAAATGGGAGTTCATAACCCACTTGAATCTAATGTATGAAATATGATATGTCAAGAGCTTTGTAATGTTTTGAACAACCAATAAAAAAAAAAGAAAAAAAAAGGGATGATCTCATCAGTGCATTAATCCACTTGAATGGACTAATTGGGTGGTAACTATAAGCAGGTAAGTTGTAGCTGGAGGAGGTGGGTCACAGGAGGAGACGTGTTTTGGGGTTATATATTTTGTCCCAAGGAACAAGAGCTCTCTCTTTCTCCCTCTCTGCTTCCTCGTGGCCATGTCTGAGCTGCTTCCTTCTACCCCACCATGATGTTCTGCCTCATGTTGGGCCCAGAGCAATGAAGCCAGCTGTCTCTGGACCAAGACCTCTGAAACCATGAACACCAAATAAACTTCCCTGCTCTAAAATTTCTCTTGTCGGGTCTTTTGGTCACAGCAACTAAAAACTTACTAAAACATTTTGTTTGTCCTTCATAAACCCTGATACATGTATATTGGATCTATTTCACCTGATGGTCACTTATTACTTTTCTGCTGACCCTTTCCACCTTTTTTTTTTAATTTCATTTTATTTTCATTGTTGATTTTGGAGGTAGAATACCCACTAGCTGAAAAGTTTTGACTTTTATTTATTTTTATTAGTAACTTTGTAGCGAATTGATTGGATTTCTTTCCATCTCTAGACACTTTCTGGGTCGGGCTTTTAGCGCTTTCCTGCATGTTTTGAAAGTGCAGTTTCTTCAGAGTTGGTAGGAGGCTAGGTGTTTATGTGTCTGTTCCTCTGATTTTTTTCTCACTCTGGTCTGGCCAGGTACCTCACACGCCTTTCCAACCTTCTACATGCGGCTGACCAGACATGTGTTCTCTGGTAGGTTAATAGCAACATTGGTTGCAGTGAGTCCTCCAGAGAAGGCCTTCACATATGGTGGCCTGATTTCATTTCCAGGGTCCTAACAGTGAGATGGGATCAGCAACACTGTCAGGCTGCCAAGCTGTGCTTTGGTCTTCAATTTCTGTCCAAGAACATAATGGTGTCCACTATAAAGCTGACACTATGGAATAGGCTCCTTGTATAGTGAAATAATATTCAACCTGAAAAACAAATTGAAGTCCAAAGGTTGGCTAAGTATGCATGTAGCAACAGCATTCAAATTTTTGATAACAAATTGTGACCCTGAATGTGGATTAAGCCTGCTTAGTGTCTGTCACATATGGGACCTGTGTCAATCCCAAATTTGTAACTATTTATGAAATTTTGGACAACTTAAGCAACTTTCGTGACTCTTGGTTTTTCTCTTGTGCAATGGAGGTGATAATACTTCTCATACAACAATTGAAAGCACTGCATGAGAAAATTGGTGGAATATACTTAACAAAATGTCTGGCACATGGGGACCCACTATTATTTACCATTGTTATTGCTGTGCTTCTGGTTAGTTTAGATGACCACAGTTCCTCTGGTTTTATTAATTATAACAGTAACTTTTCTTTAGTGAGCCTTTCTACATGCCAGACATTTGTGTTTTACAAATGTAAATTTGTATTTCTATTCTTTATTTGTAATAACTGGCAAAGTATGTAGTAAGCAGCTCAGTTTTACAAACAAGGAAACAGATGGGTTACATGTCTGCTTACTGATAGTAGAACTGGGATTCATAACAAGAATTATTTGATCCTAAAGCCCATAATCCTGTGCTACCTCCTGTGGAGATGCTTTTCATGGAAAGCTTCTTCCTCCGATTCCTCCAGTGAGAGTATTCTGTTACATACAGTGCTTTGTGTTTTATTTTACCTTATTTATTGCTCTCTGAGTTTTGTCTTGATCTTCCAGTAAATTATAGGATGCTCTTTGAAGGATGTAAATACCTTGGGGTTTGTTTCTTTTTACCTCCCTGTAATTCTTCTTCAAAATGGTACTAAATTCATTGCAAATTCTTAGTAAATGCATAGCAAGTTGATAAAAATCATCTTGAATAGTTAAAGCTTTTCTCAAGTAAGGTTCTGTTCCTGGTTTTCCCAGATGTGTCACATAATCTATATCCAAATGAACATTCTTTAAAAACCCAAGACAAATATCATAAAGGGAATCTGGGAATTTAACATAAAAACAAAAGAGAATCCAAATATAGGAAACACCAGATTTATTTGGTTTTCTTACTTTTTTTTTAACAACTTTGAGTTATTTGAGTTCCAAGTTTGTAGAGTAATGTTGAGTACATGGATTTAGGGGGACATTTTTCTGTTACTAAGAAAATATTTTTCTTCTAAATCACAACAAGGCCTGGTCTAGTCCAAGACATGTGACTCATTGACCATCCACTCTGCTCTATTGGCAGTCTACTCTCTAGAGCTTTCTTTCAGAATCACATCACATTCTACATCAATACCCATGCTCTCACATGATCATGAGATTCTGTGACAAACTGCAGTACCAGTGCAACTGTGTGTTGCCTCTTTCCTTCTTTCCTTCTTTTAGTATTTATTTGACTTTTATTTGCATTTAAAATTTTTCTAATTGTGGTAGAATGCACATAAATAATATAAAATTTACTACCTTAATAATTTTTAAGCACATGGTTCAGCAGTGTTGAGTACATTCACATCATTGCACAATCAAGTTCCAAAATGTTTTTGTCTTAAAAAAACAGAAACTCTACCTACTCAGTAACAATTGACCATTGCTCCTCCCCTCTGCCCCTGGGTCCACCAGGCTATTGCCTGTCACTATGTTTGACTAGTCTAGGCACCTCCTAAGTCGAGTCACCCAGCAATTATTTTTATGACTGGCTTATGACACTTAGCATAATGTCCCTAAGGTTTAACTATGCTGTAGCATGTGTCAGAATTTCCTCCCTTTTCCAAATTGTTTTAAGTTATTCTAATTAGTTATACATGACAATAGAATGTACTCTGATACATAATATACAAATGGAGAATAATTTCATATTCTTCTGGTTGTACATGATGTAGAATCCCACTGGTCATGTAGTTATATATGTACATTATAGGGTAATCATGTCTGATTCATTAAATTATTCTTGCTACCCCCATATCCCTCCCCTTCACTCCCCCTACCTAATCTAAAGCACTTCTATACTTTCCTAACCTACCTCGCCTTATTGTGAAGTTATCATCTGCATAGCAAACATCTGGCCTTTGGGTTTGGGGGATTGGCTTATTTCGCTTAGCATGATATTCTCCAGCTCCATCCATTTACTAGCAAATGCTATAATTTTATTCTTCCTAAAGGATGAATAATATTCCATTGTGTATATATACCACATTTTCTTTATCCATTTATCTGTTGAAGGGCATCTAGGTGGGTTCCATAATTTGGCTATTGTGAGTTGGGCTGCTCTAAATATCGATGTGGCTGCATCAGTGTAGTATGCTGATTTTAAGTCCTTTGGGTATAAACCTAGGAGTGGGATAGCTGGGTCAAATGGTGGTTCCATTCCAAGTTTTCTAAAGTGTCTCCATACTGCTTTCCAGAGTGGTTGCACAAATTTGCATTCTCACTAGCAACGTATGATTGAGTACTTTTTCCCGTATCCTTGCCAACATTTTATTGCCTCTTAAGATGCATTGAATACACAGATTTAAAAATACAAACCCAAACAATTCTAGTTATCCAGTAAAGAATAGACTTTTATGGGAGAGTCTGTCAAAAAAAAATTTATCAACTAACAGGTTCAGTGCTAGTTGATGAGTGCATCAAGGCTAAAGACATGGGTAGCTGCTCTCAGGAAGACAGATCATCAAGTGTGCTGAAGATTATAGATGTTGTAATTCAAAACTGTTGGGAGCGGGCTGGGATTGTGGCTCAGTGGTAGAGCACTCACCTCGCATGTGCGGGACCCTGGGTTCAATCCTCAGCACCACATAAAAATAAATAAGTGAAATAAAGGTATTGTGTCCAACTACAACTAAAAAATAAATATTAAAAAAAAACTGTTGGAGCATAGCAGGCATGGGGGCATAGATGAGAGAACAATGAAGTCTAGGTGGTGGACTAAAAGATTTTGTAAACAAAATTACATGGAAGCAAAGAAAGTAGATTGAAATGAGGATTATGTAGCTTTCACATGATAGCATTTTTTATAGGGTCTCTTAATACACTGAGCTCCACCAGCCAGGAGGTATAGGAGACTTGCGTGCTATGCACCACTCATTTCACTTCCTTGTGCTCCAGACATTAAAGCCATTCCAACCTGCCTAATGTCTCCTCCCCTCTTCTGTGTGAAGTTACATTTCTCCCAAGGTCCCTTTCGGCTTCAATAACTACTCTGGCCCATAATATGTTTCACACAATCATTTCATAAGAAATCAGACACCAACACTTCCATTCTTCAAAAATCAACTAAAAGTCTAACCTGCCTGAGGAAGCAATGGAAGGAAACTGCCTCCTAGGAATGTAAGTGGAATGTCTACATGTTGACGGTGAGGTGTCATGGTAGATGAGGCCAAGCTTGAAGGGAACATGTGTCTTCATCTTCAATACTGCCATCCCAGAGCAGCTAACACATCATTCTACAGTCTGGGATTGAAACTCTGTAAGTACTTAGCAAATGCAATTGCTATTGAATCAAATTAGCTAAGCAGAACTTTTGTGCTTTAGTTCCTCCACCTATAAAATAAAAATAATCATTGTCTCTTCTTTCCCAAAGGACTGATGAGTAAGCCACTCTGTCCCTGGAACTTAGGGCAGAAACAGCTGTGTAATAGGACACTAGTAAATATTTGTTGAATGAATAAGTAAAGAGGCTAGATTCTAAGACATCTGAGATGAGGGATTGCATCTGAGGTTTTTAGAGCTCAAAAAGTACATAGAGCTCTAATTAGAAATAGGTTTCAGAGTAATGAAGCATTACTACAGTTTTTAAGATTTTACATTAATAGTATTGTTCTGCAAGTACGAACATTGAGAAACAGAGAAATGGTTCTACCAGAATGAGAGGCATCAAAGCCGAATACAATAATACAAATCCTTTTCCACTAGGCACATGTCCCCTTGTCTAGGAATGACCATGAATTTGAGAGGATCAAGCTTTATGACCAGTGAAAACAGTTGTGTATCCTTTCAGAACAGGAAAATTATATATTTAAAAAATCTGGTCCGTATAGAATTAATATAAAGAAGTATATATACACAAGTGGCTAAGCAATCTTGAAAACTAATGGAAAGAAGTGTATTTTCTCATTAAAACTGGTTCATAATCAAAACTGGTCCATATGCAAAGTCATCCTAAATTTAAAAAGTAGATTTTGGTCAATACAATGAACAAGTGAGTCAATGAAACTTACAGAGCATCTAGAAATGGCCTCACCCATATAAGAAATCTTGGTATAATAGATACATCAGCAAATATCAATATGAAAAGATGAAGTCTTCAAAAAGGGGGATTCACCACAAAGAAAAAAATTCCCTCACATCATACATAGAAATAAATCTCACATGCATTAAGGAATTAAACATGAAATGGATACTTTAAAACTATTTTTTACAGAAAAATGGTATAACATATTAAAAAGCTTGAAAGTTGAGGGTAATTTATCAAAAAGCAAAATTCACAAAGGAAAATATATTTTTGCCTATGGCAAAGGACATCAGAGATAAAAGGATAAATGAATGGGAGGGAAGAATCTGCAGTGAAATGGCAGTTAAAGAATCAAAATATAAGAAATATTTCATGAAATCAACCACACCAAGTCAAACATTTAATATAAAAAATAGCATATGAATGGGAAATTCTTAGAAGAAACATAAATGGCTAGTGGATATAAAAGGATATGCTCAACTTCACTAGATATAAGAAGAGGAAAATTAAAGGGCCACAATAACAATGTGACATCACCTACCTTATATTATCAGATTTATTTAAAAATGTATTCTATCAAGTGCAAGCAAGAATACAGGGGAACAGAAACTCACATACTACAAGTGGGAACATAAATGACGAACAGCTTCCAGAGAGCAATACAGAAGTGGAAACATACATTATAGCTGGCAAAAATAGCCTCGCTCCCTTGCTTCTCCATTTCCACACTCTTGGCACTATGATTTTGTGCATCCTTTCATCAAGACGTGGAGTCTATTTTCTCTCTCCTTTTATGTAGTCTGACTCCATTTTATTGCTTTTACCCAACAGAATGGAGCAGAAGAGACATTGTGTCTCATGAGTACTTGTGCTCTTCCATTTATTCTCAGTGCAACTGCCTTGAGAACAGGTTTGTTGAAGAGAGAAAGAGAGACCTCATGGAATAGGTATGCTGTCTCAACAGAGGTAATCCTACCAGCAAGCCCCAGATCCCCAGCCCTTCTTATTTTTTTTTTTATTTTGAGGCAGGGTGTTGCTAAGTGGCTGAGGCTGGCCTTGAACCTACAATCCTCCTGCCTCAGTCTCCCTAGTGGCTAGGATTACCGGATTACCGGTATGCACATTGTATTTGGTTTATATGCATTTTAATGCATTTTTAATGATTTTAAAAATTCTGGTGTGGATGACAAAAGGAGGTAGATTAAAAGTCTAAAGTTTCCAATTTTCAGACCAATAATCTTCAGTCCAGGAATATTTTTCCAATCAAGTCAAAATAAACATTATGACAAAAGCAACTACTATTTATTATGATATGTTGAGAACCATACTAAGTGCTTAATAAACATCATTTGACTTAATGCTTCAGCAATCCTAAAACATAAATATTGTTATCTCCATTTTACAGATGACAGCACTAGGGTTTAACGGATAAAGGTCGTTTGTCCATGGTCACAGAGCTAAGTAAATAGTGAAGGCAGAATTTAAACAGAAATAAAACCCCCAACAGTCATGTTTCTAACCACCACCCTCTGAATTAAAACACTCACGCATACAAACTAATGCCATTATGTAGTGCATTAAAATTTAACAACTCCTTTGTCATACATGATCTTATTTGATCACTCCCAACTTCCATCTTACAGATGAGCATACTAAGGCCCATACCAGGAAAGTGTCTGTCGCCAAAGTTACATTTGTATGTAATAAAGTTGAGACTCAAAGCCTTGTTTTTTGGGGTCTCAAATTACATGACTTTTCCACTAGGCTCACCTGCTAGATGCTTGAGGGAACGTAAACAAACATGGAATGTGGTGATCTGTGAGATGGATTATACCTAGAACGATAGTGAAAGGGATGATGGGTACAGAGGTTTGTCCCAGAGGCCTGACAAGCAGTTGTGGGAGCCATTTGCAGGCATTGATTTGTAGGGAGCTCAGACTTTTTCTGAGGAGGCTCAGGCTCAGGCTCTGGGGTTCCTGAAATTAATGAAATGAACAAAAGAGGGA
Source organism: Spermophilus citellus (assembly GCF_964194105.1). Taxonomy (NCBI): domain Eukaryota; kingdom Metazoa; phylum Chordata; class Mammalia; order Rodentia; family Sciuridae; genus Spermophilus; species Spermophilus citellus. The sequence goes on from NC_138182.1 coordinate 32,344,216, forward strand.
AGGAAACAGAGACCACCCAGGAAAGAAATGGGGGAAGGTAAACTAACTAATCTTGCCTCTAAGACTCTTTTCTTGGGGCCTGGGCTGGGTAAGTACCATATACAGGAACTGAGCTAGAGTGATAGTAAGGACAAGGTAACTAAAATCACATCCACAGCGATAGTAAGCCTCCTCATCTGTCCCAGCTGGAGTGACCTGGGGGAAGGTCAATGCAATGTCTAAAAAGATGGTAGAAAGGTTATCAAAACTGATACCTAGAAGTTTGATCAAATTTTTTTTTTCTTTACATCAAAGAGGATCTTGCCACGTGGAAACAGCAGATAGACTTGCTATTGATGTTAGGATGACAAACTGACATGAGTTTTGAACCCCGATGCTCAGAAAACCACTTAAATTTAAGCAACTTATTTAAACACCTTTTTATGTTTGAGGAAGCTCAGGGTTAGCAGCCAGGGGCATGTAGTGTGTCGGGGGAGACTCTTCTGGGTGTCTCCCCAGTTTGGCTATGCTCAGACCTTACAATCATACTGTGTCATTGTCTCCCTGGTCAGGAAAGGGAAAAGGACTGGAGAACTGACACTGTCGCAGAAAAAGAAATAGCTCCTCCTTGAGAACTGCTTTACTGAGCTGTAACATTGTCCCCAGCCCCAAGGGCGAGTTGAACTGAGCACTTTAATCACCTTTCTTTTCTAGAAGCAACCTGGGAACAGACATTTCCAGGCACTGGCTCACAGGCTGTATGGCAGAGCTGGGTCAGAGGCCTCCTGCGTGGATGATGGAGAGGGTTACTAATCACCGGTCACCTTCTACAAGTGACAGCGGAGGCAGGCAAAACTCGGTGCCCAGCTGTCAGGCGCAAGGGCAAAGGTCAGCACGGGGTCTCCCCAGGGCAGGAGGGAGCAGCCCTTGACAGGTGCAGACTTGCTCTCCCTCTGCAGCCCAGAGCATGGCTGGGAGGTGGCTGTGGGGTGGCAGCAGTGAGCGATGGGAAACCGCTCTAATGACAGGCTGGCGGCCCTTCCCCAGCTCCCCAAATAGAAACCACCTCGCTGCCCTTGCTGCAGCCCCACCAGGGCCTCTTCAGGGCTCCTTCTTAGTCAGAACTGGGCTCATCAAACTCCAGACAGCTGCTCCCTTCCCTTGAGATGCAAAAGGTCTCAATGAACACAATAAAGGGACGCTTATTTCCTTGCTGGAATTCACACCAGAGCATGATTTCCACCTCATGATTGAATTAGATGAAAATAAAATACCCCCAGTCTCATAAATAAATAGCTTTGAGATTTTAAATTGTCAAAATGAGTTATGATTTCTCTGACTCCATCTAGCATTACACCTATGTTTTAAGTCGAGAAAAAAGCACTTCATGGTAATCCTGGACTCCAAGTCATTAGGTCTATTACTTTGCAGTTTTCTTCCTCATTAATACAATTGGTTTGATTTTTCACTTCCCAAGGCAATTTTCTATAATTAAGGGTCTCTGGATCTAAGAGTGGACAAAATACAAACCAGTGCTAGTGTGGAAAATGAGAATTTTGATTCTAACTATCAATCTGTGTGTGTGTGTGTGTGTGTGTGTGTGTGTGTGTGCAGATAGATAGATCTGTGTTAAAAATGTTTTTAAACTTCAAAAGTCCTAAGTTATCTGCTCTTTAAAATCAGTTAAGAAATTTGTAATGGCAAAGCAACCATATGTTGAAGATAATGGAAAAAAAATAATTGACCTGACCAAATCTCTGAGACGTAAGCTTTCTAATTATTTCAGGTCCTTAAAAATAAAAAATAAAAAAAGTTCTAGAAATTTTGATGTAGAGTTTGACATTGCCAATATGTTCACAGGCACTGATTGCTGTAGTAGAGGCCAGTGACAAAGATGGCCATAAAACAAAAAGGGTAAGGTCTCTATGGTAACAAAGCCTTTGAGCAACAACAAGTTCATAAAAAGATCTCATAGACTGATGGTAAAAACTTTGGTTTTCACAACATGAAATGAGAGGCCATTGAAGGTTTGTAAAGAAATGACATATTCCAATTTGAATATTGAAAAAGACCACTGGGACAAATATGTGAACAAAAACAGATTATAGAGGACTAAAAGTAGGAACAGGAAGACTAGTTAGGAGGCTATTACAATAACCCTTGGATCAGAGTGGGTACTGTGGACGTGGGGGCAAATGGTTGGTTTCTGATAGTGTTTTGAAACTTGAGAAAACAGAAAACAAGAACTGCTGATCAATCAGAAGAAGAGTTAGAAAGAAAGAGAGAAGCCAAGGATGATTCAAGATTTTTGGCTTGGACACGAATGATTTTCCACTTACTAAGAGGGAGGGAGAGGAATGGTGGAGGAAAAAGTAACCAAAAGTTCAGTTTTTGTCTTGCTTTATCCCATGCCCTTCTCTTGGTAACACAGTGTCTTTGCATACAGTGGCCTTCAACCCCCTGACAACTTCTTTGGCCTGATATGGATCCCTCTTCAAAATCATAATTATTCTGAATCTTTTTCATATTCCTGGTAGCAGAAAAAAAAATTGCCAAATCTTATTTTCAGAAGTTGGTATCATAAAAACATTAGGATCATTATTTTTTTTAAATCTTATATACCAGCCATTAAGAACCACTGCTTACACCTGAGTAATTAATTCCTGTTTCCTACACAGGTTATAATCTGCTAAAGAGACATGTAAGCCCTATTTAAGCAAAAAACCTTGTCCTCCTGCAGAAGGGTCAGGCTGAAAATCGAGGTCCCTAACACTTGCTGGGGAGCAGCACTAAGCCTCCTAGGCTCTCCTCATCTCATCTCCTGATATCGCTGTTTCTTCACATCACATCCAGAAAGATGCTAGTTGAAATGGTGAAGTTGAACAATGTGAGCCGTCAAAAGTAACTTACTACTAATATAAAGATAAGGTTGCAAATTATTTGTGTTTTCAAAAGTGAATTGGAGCAAGCTAAAACATATCCCTGGGTTGCTTTCATTGTCCTCTGCATTCTTGAGAAAGAATAGGGTGAAATTACTGCTCAAGTGTTGGGAATTTCCCAGAAACATGAGCATCCTTGTGAAAGTGACCATGCAGGTGAACGACATCCATTTTTATGAATCAGCAGGAAAGAGAGAGAGGGCTGCTGGCTTAGCTACCCAAAAACAGCAATGTGGAAGGATTTGGAAGACAGAGAGGGCATCGTCCCTGCCTTTGCAAAGCTTATGCTTTTGTTAGGGACTCCAGATGTGAAGAGCAAAGGCCAACTTAATATGCTAGCATGTCCTACATCAGGGGTGCTGAGTTTGTAGTCTTGTCAGTACTTTTCCCCCTGATCACACTTCTTTCTTTTAACCTCCTTCCCCTGCCTCACTTCACACACTGGAGCTGTGACTATCATTGAAGGCACTGAATTTTTGCCTGGAGCAGGCAGGAAGTCCAACACAGCAGCCTGAGGAAGAGGCAGAGGTGACTACTCACCCACAAGGATTTGGGGGAAAGAATTCATTGGTGCAAAATGTATTGGCCCCCACTGACCTCAGGTGGGAACAAAAATAACAACACCATCAACACTAATAGTGTAGCATTTATAATATAAAAATATATTAATAGAATATAAATAAAATATACATATAATTAACATAAATAATATATGATGAATGGTGAACCATGTGCCAGGCCCATGCACTAATTTAATTTTCCCACAGCCTTTCAAGGCAGGTTCTACCAACTTCTCCTTTTCATAGATTAGGAAATGAGGCAAAGAGGGGTTAGGAAACCTGCACATGGTCACCCACTCTAAATGATGCAGGTTGGATTTGAACTTTTGGAATCACTGGCTTTGTGTCCAGCAGCCTGGCTTCAATTTTTTATTTAAATCACTTCTTTTTGTCAGAAGATAAAGACAAACAAATTATCTTCAGAAGGTGGTACATAGTAAATAAGCCTTCTAGTATAGGAACAGCAAGGTGCAGGAGTTTGGTTACTTTGGCAAGACTGTTTTGGGTGGATCTAATAGAGAATTTGGAACAAGTATAAACTCTTGAAAAATTCTGCTCCAAAGGGGAACATTCCTTCCAGGGTAATATGAATGAAAAATAGAATAAGGTAAAACACAATGTCAAGATACAAGGTAAAGGCATTAGCAATAGATATTTAAGTGGTAAATAAGTTTAAATTATATTTAACACAACTCTAATATTTTTAAATTTTATTTCTATGTTTTTAGTTATACATGACAATAGAATATACTGTGACATAATTAGAAAAGCTTAGAATATAATTTGTTTTCATACTGTCCCCAGTATTCCCCCTTTCCTCTCCCTTCCTCATACCCCCAGTTCACTTCCCTGTATTCCATTGATCTTTCTGCTATGATTTTTTAAAAGTAGTGTTTTATGCTTGTATGTGATGGTGAGATTCACTGTGGTATATTTATATATGTACATGGGCAAATTAGGTCACATTCATTCAACTAATTTTCCCTGTCCCATCCCTCTTCCCTCTCTTCCATTCTCCTTTGTCTGCTTTTCTGATCTTCGTGTCTTTTTTCATTCCCCCTCCCCCTTATTTTGGATTAGCTTATGCATATCAGAGGAAACATTCAACTTTTGTTTTTTGGGGGACTGGCTTATCACGTAGTATGATAGTCTACAGTTCCCTCCATTTACCAGCAAATGCCATAAAGTTATTCTTCTTTATAGCTGAATAATATTCCATTGTGTATATATAAATCACATTTTCTTTATTCAGTCATCTGTTGAGGAGCACCTAGATTGTTGGTTCTATTACTTACCTATTGTGAATTGTGATGCTATAAACATTGATGTAGCTGTATGACTGTAGTATGCTGACTTTAAATCCTTTGGAATAACTGGGTCAAATGGTGATGAATTCCTAGTTTATTGAGGAATCTCCATCCTGCTTTCCAGAGTGGTTGTACTAATTTGCAGTGCCACTAACAATGTATAAGTGTACTCTTTTCCTCAGAGTCTCACCTGTTGAGAGCCACAACCAAGTCAAGATGGCGCCTGGCATTTTGCCAGAAGGAGTGGTTGAGAAGTAACGCCAGCAAGCCATTAAGATGATGATAATTAAGTTAAGCTGTATATAATTATTAAGATAATGACTGATTGCTGTAACTGGATGATGCTAAATTGAAACAAGCTGTGTATTCAGTTGTGTATATAAATCTCTGCTGTCCTGCAATAAGGCGGCTCCTGCTACCTTGGGTGCCCCGCTACTTTTGAGTTCCTGTTGGGTTCTGGCAATCAAGTAGTTCCTGTTTGAACCTACAAGTGGCTTGTGACCTGGGTTATTTTGTGCCCAGCCAGACTACAGCACTCACCAACATTCATGGTTACTTGTATTCTTGATAATTGCCATTCTGATTCAAGTGAGATGAAATCTCAGTATAGTTTTAAATTTGCATTTCTCTAATTGCTAGAGATGTTGAATATTTTTTCATATATTTGTTGATCCTTTGTATTTCTTCTTTTGAGAAGTGTGTTCAGTTCCTTTGCTCATTTATTGATTGGGTTACTTGATTGTGTGTGTGTGTGTGTGTGTTAAGTATTCTGAGTTCTTAATATATCCTGGAAATTAATGCCCTATCTGAGGAGCAGGTGGCAAAGATTTTCTCCCACTTCGTAGGCTCTCTCTTCATGCTGTTTTTAATCCAGTCTGCAAACCAATGTCTTTTGATGGAAGAGTTTGAATCATTTACACTTAATATCACCTAATATTAACTAATATTATCTAATATATTATTTAATATTATCTTTAAGAAATGAATTTATTTCCTGCCATTTTGATTTATTTCTAGTGTTTAAATCAAATTTGATTCTCTTTTGATTGACCATTCTTCTTGTGTAATGCTGCCCTGTGCTGTTTTTTCATTTCTTCTTTGTGAAATATTTTATTGAGTATGCAGGCTTTCTAGTTATACATTCTTTTAGCTTTTGTTAATCATGGGAGGTTTATATTTCATCTTCAATTCTGAAGCTTAATTTTGCTGGGGATAGTATTCTTGATTGGCATCTATTTTCGTTCAGAGCTTGGTATATATTATTTCAAGCACTCCTAGGTTTTAGGGCCTGGGTTGAAAAAATCGGTTGAAATCCAGATTGGTTTACCTCTAAATGTGACCAATCATTTTCCCCTTGCAGCTTTTAAAATTCTATCTGTATACTGTATGTTAGACATTTTTATACTAATGTGTCTTGGAATGGATCTGTTGTGATTTTGTATTTTTGGAGTCCACCTTCCTCCTGTATTTAAATTTCTATTTCATTCTTAAGATTTGCAAAAACTTTTGTGATATTATTTTATTTAAAATATTGTGTATTCCTTTAGTTTGTATTTCAGAGCACTCATCTATCCCAAGGAATCTTAAATTTGGCCTTTTAATATTATCCCAGATTTCTTCAGTATTCTTTTTGTGGTCTCTTAACATATTTTCTCTAGGGTTGACTTTATTTTCAAAATTGTATACTTTGTCTTTAAGCATGAAAATCTGTCCTTAAAGTGGTCTAAACTAATGGTGATTCTTTTCATTGAATTTTTAATTTGATTTATTGATTCTTATATTTTAACAATTTCTGATTTGTTCTTTTCAAAATCTCTATTTCCTTATTGAGTTAATCTTTCATTTCTTGTATTTTCTGGTTTCACACCTTACATAGTTTTTTAGCTCATAGAACTGTTTAACTATGACTTTTCTGAATTCTATCTGACATTTCCTCCTCTGTGTTAATGAAGTCTGTTGTTGAATCATTATGTGTTTGGGGACTGGTTTGTTCCCTTGTTTTTTCATATTGTTTGTATATTTACCTATCAGTATAGTTCTGACTTCTTTTAAGTGAAATACTACCATCTGAGCTTCCTTTTAAAGAACCCTGGGTTGAATGGATATCTAGATAATAATAATTTAATGCAATATGTGACCTCTGCTGATCCCAATATCAGCTCCACTTTAAGAGATACCACTGAGCCCTATTTACTGTAATCTGAGCCAAGCCTTGTACTATGCAACCTAGTAAGAACAAATACTTGTTGTAATTATTTTCTGCAGGTCCTCAAATTCAGGTATAAACCTATAATAAAGTTTTGTAAGAGGTAAAAAAAAATTAGTAGTTCAATTTAGTAAACCCTATATCCTTAAGCTAGTGCTAAAAGGTGGGAGGAAGAAAGTTTTTGCAAATGGGAGAGGAGAAAAGAAGGACAGAAAGAGAGTGAACAAGAGAGAAGGAGAAAGAAGCCATAAAGGGGCAATTGACAGCAACTTAGAAAGGAGGAATAGATAAACTGATGTTATTTGAGGTAGTAATGGTAGTGCAAGAGGATGAGTTGAGGGTAAGAGAAGCAGGTATAAATAATCTAGAGCTAGGAAAACAAAGATAGGAATATTGATTCCAGTTAATGCTTTAAACCAGTAGGTGAAATACATTCAAATAGACTTGAGATTCATGTTGGCTATTGGATTAACAATTATCATTCAAGCTAAGGAGTTATTTAGGTGATCAAAGTTGACATTAGACATTGTTTATAGTCTTGGAGGATGCAGTGTTGTGAATTGGCTGATTCGAATGTTGCAGAAGTTCAGGATGCAGGCTCTGATGGGCCCCCGCGATTGCTCTGAGTCACTGGTGTCCCTGTTCACCTCTGCTACATTCTTTTCACAGTAGTGAAGGTCCTGGTAGCTGTCTGTGTGAACGGGAACACTCGTTGTGGGTTTTCCACAGTGTTCTGTGATACAGTGGTATTCTCCCTGCTGCCTCCACTCTCTGTGATACTGTAATGAAGGATGCCTGGCAACTCACCTGGCCTCTAGTTTCTACTGTCCTAGGTTGTGAATGGTGGGTGTTGATTCCCTCTGCTTAATAAATGTGGTGCAAATTCCCACAAGTATCCAAACAATGCCTCCAGCCAACCCAGAAGGTCTGATTCCTTGCTCACAAGTTTCTCATTGCAAGGTTGAGGCCTGTGGGGTCCCTGCCAAGAGCAACGTGGTAGCTGTTGAGGCTCCCGTGGTGAATTAACCCAGGTATAAGAAAGTGTCCGGTGTCTTTATTATTATTTCTCATAGTTCAGTACAACTGGAAAACCTCATGAAACCAATGGTAATTAGTAGGAAGCTGGAGATGCGGCTGGGAGGGAGAAGGGCGTTGAGCGTGGCCCACCATCTCCTCTCAACTCCTAGCTCCTAAATCCCGCCATGTGCCTCCACTGCCATCTCCCTTGTCGCCAGCCCTGAACTTCCCTTTCACATGGATCCTGCCTGGCTTCCTTCCCCACTCCAGGCAGCTGTGGCTTCAAGACTTTAGGACTCAAGTTCTTTTCCAGCTGTGGTGAGCGGCTTCTCTGGGCTCAGCAGTTCTCCCCGCCCCATGGGCACCTCTGGTGCTTCCTGGGTGGGCTTTTTCTCCTGCCTCCTGTTAGGCGCACAGATATCTTGATTCTCGTCCCTGGATCCAAGTGAGTCGGCTTCCCTCACGTTCACAGTTCACATCGCTTTCAGCTCTGTTTGCCAGACCTTCTGATTCCAAACGTATCCATGGTGCCCTCTTTCTTTTCTCTGTAGCTCTGCGTGGGTTCAAACCAAAGCAATTCCCGGCAGGTCCCCTCTTCACGGAATTTTGCTAGAAGTTCCTCAGTAGGTAGACTGCCGCTGTTCCAATGGGTCTTTTTGATCCCATTAATGTGGAGACATTGGAATCTCTGCTTCCTCGCCAGCGGCCATGTTGGATCACCTCCCCTCACCGATAACTTTCAAGGAGTTTTTCTCTACAGGAGAACAAGGAAGCTGAGCAGTAGCTAGAAGGAAATGAGGTGGAGTCAAAGAGCATTTTGTTTTATTTTTAATGAGAAATTCTAAACAAGTGTATTGTGCTATAGAATTGATCCTGTATAGAGAGATTATCCCAGTGTTCAAAAGGGGAGGGGACCGTTGTTCAGGAACATCCTCTAGTAGTCAAGAGAGAATGGGACCCGAGCAGGAGTGGAGGTGTGGAGGGTGAGCCTGAAGAAGATCAGGGCATGAAGGTCTTTGCTGTGGACAACCAATTCCAGAGGAAGTTCATGATGGGTGGGAGACTGGGTCTGAAAAGGAGATGTCAAAGACTATAATGGTTGGAGAGTGACATGAGATCTTTGACTTCAGGGTGATGAGCAAATTAAACAGGTCAGGAAGAATCACGGGAGTCCCTGTCACCTTTCAGGGTAAGCAGGGTGGTCATTGCAAATTACAGCCTCTTTGGGGACTGGGTTCAGCTGATCCTGGTGGGGCAGACCATGCTGTGATGGGAGGAGAAAAATAAGTGGCTGCCTTTATGACACTTAGGTCACCTCTGTAGGCAACTCATAGTAAATTCTTAGATATGGATCTGGGAAATAAGGATGTGTACATTAAAAATCTCAATACTGTTGCCAAATAAGTGATGCAGATTTTTTATTTCTATGCAGATATATGATGGTTTCTCCCATTCTCTTTTTAATACTGAAACATCTCATAATCCTCATCTACTCTGGTTAGTTAAAAATAGCTCATTGTTTCTTTTATGTTACTTTTGTTTATATCTTTTCATATATTTATTGTTTTATGTTACTTCTTCATGAAATCCTGTTCCTGATCTTTGACCATTTTTCCCTCTGGTTGCTATTGATTTGAAGAGCTCTTTGCATATTAGGGAAATGAGTCATTTGCCAGTCATATCTATTGAAAGTATGTGGAGGGCACGGTTGGATCATATGGGTCTGTGCTTCATTGTCATTCTTTAAACAACAACAAAAAAAAGGCATCACGTCATATTTATGAAAATGAACAACTTTTACTTTAAAGAATGTTATGGTTTTATTTTCAGTTCCATAAACCTATAGTATATTGGGGATTTAGTTGAATAAGGTCCAAATACAGCTTTATGTCTAATTTTTTTTCTTCCAGGTAGCTAGCCAGTGGTCCCATTGCAGTTTCTGGATTAACCTGCTTTCCCCTAGCGTACTTGAAATGCAACTTAATCTTCCCCCAGTTTAAAAGATGCTTACGATTCAACTGAAGAGGAGGGCTCATCTGGATCCAGTCACACTCCATCAACCAGAGGACTTTCTCTTTCTCCTTGTCAGCAAATTGAGTGTTTCACACTTAACTCCATTGCTGCAAACTCTGTATCCAAGGCTACATTAATCTGAGACTCTTACTATGTTTCTGTGTCTTTAATACATTAAGGTCCTATTTGAGTTATTGACCAGAAGTAGACAAGTGATCAGCAAATAATTAATCAGGGTCCCCTCTCCTGTTTTTATAAAAATGGAAATGTATTACCTTAGGAAGACTTTGTAAATGGAAATGGTTGATCTTTGCAAATACTGACCCACATCCTTTCCCTCTCTGATATCCTTTGTGTGTGTTCCATTCCAGTACAGTTTCTCCTGGCAATACCCTGGATGCATCCAGCTCACTGGCCATTACACAGAATTCTATCAAAGTCACCACAATAAAGGACATGCCTTAAGCATTTGTCTTCTGGAATGTTCATACGAATGAGAATCTCAGTTGCTGACAACGCTGAACAAATGAGGCCTTGCTGTGGTTACGGGTGGCTGTGTTCTCTCCATAACTTTGTAGGATCACCTTTACTTTTCCACACACAAGCCAGAGCTCTCCAGAGCCATATCAATGACAGTACCTCCTCACACCCACCAGGCAGAGTAGCTTACTGTCTCACTGCTACATCTGCTCGTATCTCCATTTTGTCCTTAAAACTTATCCCTCTATCTACGTTGATGTCAACAGGCTTTTAACTACACAGGGCTGAGCACTCCATCCGCTGATGGTCTGCATTAAAGTGCCCATCACTCTTCCTGCTCATGTGCCCTCCCTTCCCTCTCTCCTATAAAGCTGACATTTCCTGGGTCTTCATGATCACAGTTCTCCTGCCCATTCCCTTGGCTCTCTAGGCCCTTTTTTCTCTGTCAAGAGTGCTCAGAGAAACTCACTTAATCTCTTCCTATGCAATACCAGAAGCCAGATCTGCCAGGAGAGAAACACAAATGCTGTGATCTTACTTTACCCTCATGACCAACCAGGTATTCAAGGGAGCTCCCCTACGGCATGGATAATCTATTTATTCACCCTCTCAATATCTTAGAACATTATTTCAGTCTTTCTTCCTTCTTATCCAACCTTATCCAACTCCCACCTCTGCCTGTCAGCTGTCCTGCATCTGAATGGGTATTTGCTGCCTTCGACGGGCTGCACGGGCTCTGGTCTCCACCTGCCACCTGCTCTGCGTGACTCCAGCAATTACAAGGTCTCTTTCTGCATCATCTTTCATTCTTCACAGAATAATTCCCCATCAGCATATGGACATGTTAAATTCCCCTAACTTAAAGAGAGCCTATTCTAACTCCATGTCCTCCCTCCCTAGCCATGGCCCCCTTTCTCAACACCCAAATAAAAGTTATCTCTTCTTTTTGTCTTTATATCTGCTTCTCCCCATTCTCTCTTAAATACTTCCAAGAAGGCTTGTATCTTCACCAGTCCCCCAAAACCATTATTGTCACCAAATGCTTTTCACTACCCATGGCCAAAGCACTATCATCAGTTGCCTGAGTTTCTCATTCATCTATTTCTGATCTCACTCCCTAAAGTCTGTGTTCCAATCAGCAGTCAGACTGGTCCTAGCAAGGTGTACTCATGGTGTGCCTCCTCTCTTCTATCTTCCATCAGCTTCCACCTGGCAAGAAGCCGGGGATCCACATCTCTGGCTCCCCAAACTTCTTCCTTCACTTCCCCGCAGCCTTACCAGTCTTCTTGCTGCTCTGTGAATACCCAGAGTCATTGCCCCCCCCCCCCAGAGCCTTTGCAGTCCCTGCTCTTTCATCTGGAATGCTCCCTTCCCAGATCACTCTGTGTGGTTTGTTCTCTCATTTTCATCCAGTATTTTTCCAAATGCCAGTTTGACAAAGAAGCTCCCCATCTAAAATAGCATCTCAACTCAACCCTGGCTCAGCTTCCTTTTTTCCTTAGGGTACCACAGCATTTTATATTTATTTACTTCACATATTCCCTGCTAGAACATAAGCCCCTGAAAGGAGGGAGTTTGCTACAACAGTGCCTGCTACATAAAGGGGACTCAATAAACACTTGCTGACTGGATGTATCACACAGATACATTTTCATAACTACAAAGACACAACTATGACATTTATTATAATGTTGTTTGTGAAAATAAGTGGAAAAAAACTAAATTTGCATGATTGGGAGGCTAAATGCATTTGGGGATATTCTTAAAATAGAACAGAACTTCAGCCATCAGAAGGGTGAAGTCATGATTCCAATTTGGTACGAAGTCAAAACAAATCACTACTTGCATACTTCATATGTTTTCATATGCATAAGAGGATATTTAGAAGGAAGTACATCAAGATCTTGTGAGTGACTGCCTCCAAAGAACAGGATTTCAGGGAAAATGAGAGATTTTTATTTTATATCATTTTATTTAAATTGCATTAGCCCACATTACTTTTATAATCTAAATTAAAATATCTTACAGAAAGAAAAAAGATACCAGTGACACTGTTGTTTATTGATATTATTATCTAAGGGTCTACATAAAAGGTAGGAAAGCAAAAGGGGAAAACGATGGAAATGTGGCATGCTTCCAGCAAAGAAGAAACAGAGCAAAATTTGTTCGAAAGGGAGTAAGCAATATAACTAGCAGTATATTTTATTTTTTGAGCACCTACTATGGGAAAGGTGCTGTCCTTAACTTCAGGTGGCATGAATTCTCTCTACTTCTCAGAGCAAACTTGCAAGTTAGGTTTCAGCTGTACAGATGATAAACATGAGGCTCAAAGAAATGGTTGCTCATAAGCCCCCAGTTAAGATAAGAAGCATTGGAGCTGGGATTCAAATCTATCGCACCCCTTCTCACATAAAGGAGCCCCTTAGGCTGGGGGCAGGATGGTAGAAGGGAAACCCTGGAACTAGAGATTACAAACCCAGTGGTGGGTTCCTAAACAACCTAGAGTGATGCATAGAAGCCACATAAACCGTGTATTCTCTCTGGGCTAACATATGGCTCCAACCTGACTTTGGTGGGAGTGGTAGGAGTAGTGGAGGGTGGACAAAAGAATGTCAAATGCCTGTTTGTTCGCTTCGAAGTGGATAATCACAAAGGAAAGAGTGTAGTTTTTCCAGGACTTTCAAACTCAACCATTAGGGGTTATAGAATCCCAGCAGCTCAAAGGAACCCAAATACCCTGTTTAGGATTCTACATAGCTGGGAAGAGTGGCATAAAATGACATTGAGAACCACAATTCTTTTCCCTCCTGGGATGGCAGTGTCTCAGGGAGTAGACAGGTGCCGGAAGGAAGCGTAGTGAGACAGTAATAGTAGCTGCCATTTGGTGAGGATCCACTAGATGCCAGGAACTTTGCAAACATTGGTTTTTATCCTCAGAACCTGAATATGTGAATGAATATGGCCACCCCCATTTTATAGAAGAGGAAACAGATGAAAGGAGGTAAATCATTTACCCAAATGTACACAATTAGTGGTTAGCAAAGTTAGGCTGTGAGGTCACCATTGTGACTTCCAAACTCATGCTCTTTCCAAGACACCAAATTGCCTCCCATATGGGAGTATGCCATGTGGAAGGTACTCTGTGCCCAGAGCTGAACAATGGACAAGTAGGATTTGGGTGAGCATCAGGCATTGGGTGATATAGAAGCAAAGCTGTATTCATGATAAAGGTAAGGTCCTGGGAAATGGAAAAGAAAAGTATTGGGAACATGTTGGAGGAGGCAGGTCTGGGCCAAGGAGGAAACAATCCCCATGGCTTTGCCTCCTTGCCTTTAAATGGGAGCAGAATATCCAAGTGTACACAGTGAAAAATAATTTTCGGCTGGAAGCCTGCCATGACTGGCTTGGCTTTGCCAAAGGGATCTGATTAGTATTCCTGAACTTTCATTAGCATGTGAAGGAAATACCCAAATGACACAAAGCCAATTCTAGTCACTGAGATTTAACATTTTAACCCAATTTCTCTAATGCAGTTAACCTGTGATAAAATGCTGGCTTGGCATCTCCTTTTCTTAAAAACTATTTTAGGCCTCAACAAGCAAACAATTTATACAAGCACCTTCACAGTCACCTCTGCCAACCCTGGCCAGCGAATATGCCTCCTTGTAGAGTGAATTTACATCATTTGCTGCTGGGGTAGAAAACGGGGAGTATTTTTCCCAGCCTTGGCTGGACCACAGCCAAGGTTGTAAGTGCAAATCCCTTTACATGATCTCCCTGTAATGGCCCCTTGTGTGACACAATCCCACCCCAGAGAGCAGCATTTTATTGCATCCTGTGTTGCAGGTTTTCCATTTTAGGGAGAACTGATAGTGATACTAAGTATAAACACATTCTCTGCCAGTCAAATTCTGTGGCTAGGTTTTAAAAAAGGAGCTGGGAAGACTTGTGGCCAGCAATAATATTTATATTGAAACTTATGGCTCTTGCCTCACAGGGTGAGGGCAATGGTGGTCAAGAAAGGAATTCCCTTCCCCATATGCAAGTCTTCTCATGTGTCTCCAGAAAGCAAGGGAGTATTTTGAGCTCAGAGTAAATCCTGCAGTACTTTCTCAGTTGCTCGAGATCAGGATCAACCCTTAATTCCAGGACAATCTGTTCACAAATTTTTCCAAACTGTATTTTTTGCTTTCCTCAACTCTGGCAAAGGCTTAGGGGCATTTCTGTCCAGCTCTTGACTCACTGACCTTATGAAAGAGTAGAACTTCCTTTGCATTAGGAAAAGAAAATTATAGAAGGTCTCGTTCAGCAAGACATCTAAAATCACTGTTTTTCCAGTTAAATGTCACAAAAGGGTGGTTCAATTATAGTGCTCTGTTAGGAAATAAAAATCAATGCTTCAACTTTTTGATTATAGTAAATGAAATCTAAAAATTAAAAAACAAGTAATGACTCCAAGGCTGTGACTCCTGAGGGATTTTTTACCCCCTTTATTAACGTTTAATGAACATTAGGTTCAGGAGCATTAGAATACAATATGAGAAAATCAGTATGAACCCACAGGAGAAGGGAAAGAAACCAGTAAGCTTATTCTTGTTTCTATGTACGTACCCTAATACAATCATGGCTATGGGAAAGGTTCTCAACTTTTCAAAGGTTTCTAGTTCAAAATTGATTTCTACTTTGGGTCTACGAGGAAAGTAATCTGCAAGGTACTTGCCATGTTGAGACTTTAAAAATGACATGGAGTCTTATAACTCCTATGCCGCAGAATTTTTTTTTTAAGTTTAGCTACTGCTTTGAGGGACACAATGAAGTAGCCTTAGGCTGAGAGGAGGAGGGATTCATGTTTTATAAAATACCACCATTCCCAACACCCTCACACACCCTTAAGGCTACCTGGGTTAGAAATCAGTAGAAAGAAATATCTGTTTGCAAAGACTTCTTGGGATACACAGTTTAGCAGACCACTTTTTTAGAACAAGTTGATTTTGTGCATTTTACAAATCTGTTTCACTGAAGTTTCTTTCATCAGGGTTAAATCCTACTTTTGTTTTATAATCTGACTTCTAGAAAACTCTGATTTGAGGTAAAAATATATATTTTTTTAGCCTGAGAGTAAAATTCAGCAGCATACAAGATATTATGTGATATAATCATGTGTGTGCACGTGCGCATGTGCCCGCATTTTCCTGTTGTTTTTTTAAAAAAATTTTTCCTGGTGTTTTCAGAAAGAACATTATTCTGGAATGTAAAAACAGCCTTGAAAAATAGAGAGATTAGGGATTTCTCTGTCCTCCACAGAAGTGTCATGTTTCCATGGTGATGAAACCAGCTCTTGATACTGGATTAACCAAGGTGATTCTGGGCTTCCTGTTTCCTCATTCCATGTACCTGGGAGACACACAGAAGAAAAGGGGAGAATGAGGGACATGTGAGAAAGGTGGAAATAAAACTGCCAGAATGCTTTGGATTTGTTCTGGTGAATGCCATAAAATGATATATCCAATGTTCATCATTTTGTATAGCACCACTATTAAGTAAGTGATTTTCTACTTTGAACAATACCTTTAGGGTAACTTTACAAAATATGAAAGATCAAATGAAACTTCAAAGCACCTCCCTTCACCCAAGCAGTTTTTATTGCCATCTAAATAAACTAAATTAAGGGAAACCCTACCTTACTCACTCTCTTGATATACACAACTCGAAACTCCTGGCATCCACTCCCATATTTGAATTCCCCACAACTGTACCACCTAATCATATAACTTACCAAAGCAGTTTTTGAACCCACCTCCTCAGCAAAACCTCATCAATCAAGGTGGAGATAATTCTGGACTGGGGAGGGCTGTGCTCTTTGTACTTTACCTCCTGTTATGGTTTGAATGTGAAGTGTCCCCCGAAAAGCTCATGTGTGAGAAAATGCAGGAATATTCAGAGGGTCATTAGATTACAAGAGCTGTAACCTAATCAGTGGAGTAGTCCACTTGATGGATTCATAATTTTAATGAATTAACGGGGAGTAACTCTAGGCAGGTAGGGTATGGCTGGAGGAAGTAGGTCACTGGGGATGTGCTCTTGGGGATATTATGCCTGGCTCCTTGCACTCAGGATCTCTGCTTCTTGGTTGCCATGAACTGAGCAGTTTTTCTTTGCCACACCCTCCACCATAAAGTTCTGCTTCACCGAGGGCCCAGAGATATGGAGTTGGCTGACCATGGACTGAACCTCTGAAACTGTAAGCCAAAACCAACTTTTCCTCCTCTGAGTTGTTCTTATTGGTATATTGGTCACATTACACAAAGCAGACTGAACATGGTCTCCAGCCCTTACCACATCATTGAGTAGCATGTTATAAATGTATCAGTGGCTTCTAAACATAGCTGTGCATCAGAATTACCCCTTGCAGAGTACTGCACTCTATTCCATGACTCTGGAGTGAGGAGCTCTGGGAGAGGATGCCAAAATGCACAGTTTTACTAAATGTCAGGTTTGCAAGTCAGTGAAGTATTGGTTTGGTTTGTTTCTACTGCTTTTCTGTCCCCTATGGTTTTCTGCATCTGTTTAAGTGCATGGGATGAGTTTAAGTAGGATAATTATATACCTGCAAATACATCTGATAGGGTTTGGTGAAATGCAGGTTCCCAGGTACCGCCCAGCCAAATGGACCAAATCTGACTCTGTGGGGTATGGCCTGGGAATCTGAATTTAAACAAGTTCCCCCATCCCTGTGCAAGTTATTCCCCCGTACAAAAGAGCCATTGCTCGTTCAGGAGTCAAATTGGAATCTCTGCAGGGACCAGGCAGGCACTTCAATGAATAAGGAAGACTGTGAAGAGTGATCAAAGGAAAACTGATATCCCACGTAAAACGGTAGGCACTTCCTCGATCAAGCAGTTTTGCCTAAACTTTGAGTTTTTCAAAAGCTAGAAATAAGGAGAAATTTAATTTCTCATGATTAAAAAACAACCAGTTAAAAAATAAAGTGGCCTCTGGCAATTTGTGCTGACTTTGAGGTTTCACCCATGTACCTCAGATCTCTGGTAATTGGCAATGTTTTATGTCATCAGGAGCTTGACCAAGTGACCTCTTATGCTGAATTATACAGTATAACCACAGGGTGACCAGGTCTTAAGGATCATCTGGGACACTCCTACCATGTAATGTTTGAATTCCCCTCGAAGTACTGATGATACACCAACCCTCTCATCTCTCATCCAGATCTCCTGCCTGCACTACATGTATCTGAATGTATTTTGGCTACCTCCACTGGAATATTTTACCACTACCTCAAATGCAACACATTCACAAATAAAATTGTCATCTTCTAGTGCCATTCCTCCAAGTGCTTTTAGCCTTATGTTCTCTCAGTGAACAGCAATGCTATCCACCAAAGCCAGAAACATGGGTGTCCATCTTAGTCATCAACCCCTCCTCACAGCCCCTATACTGGAGATCTACCAAGTCTTGCTAAGTCTGCCTCCACCAGTGTGAAACCTGTAACCATCACCTAATCTAGTTAAGCTTCTTGCACGTTTTTCATTGTGAAAATTGCACACGCACTGTCTCATGGCCTCCAATTTGATTTTACAAAGAAAATCCTGGTCTTTGTCTAAGGGCTGGGACCCCACTAACCTTTCCTCTTTGGCTGAGAGTTGAGATTACTGGGAAGAGCCTAATGTATTAAAAATGAAATTCTGCAACCTAAAAAAGAATTTGAACACCTGCATGAAATTGAGGATCATGGAACTGGCCTTGAAAATACAATGTAGCTTTAATAATCAATCTTGTAGATTCCTTTTCATGTGAAAGGAAAAAGGGGACCAACATACAGTCAGATAGCTATGAGGGTAACACACTCTAGGTCATCTGTTGAAGAATTCTTGGCTGTAGCATCTCCCACTTCACGTGTAGATCTAGAGAAACTCCCACCAAAGCAAAAGCCCCAGTAGCAATTCAGACTAGCTGGGGTCATGGCAGTGCCTCCAGTGCCTAGAATACTTCAGCAGGTTCTCTTCCAATTCAAAGCAATAACAGGCAAGAATGTGAAGGGTAGCCACCCACTTGTAGTAATAAGCATAGAACCTTAGGAACTTTCAAGGTCTTTCATAGTTATGTCAAACATCTACAGATTCAATCCTCTTATACAATCATGTTACACAATTTAACATGAAAATTATGCCTAAGTAATTAAGCTTTTCAAATTACAAAAATCTAGTGAAATCAAGTTCCTTATATAGGAATTATATAGGACTAAAAAGGGAACACATTTATGAAATAAGACAAAAGGAATTTTCAGGATCAGAACTGAATGCTTTAATAAAACTTACACATAAGAACTCTTGGGTGAAATATAAAACAAATATTTTTCTCCCCTTATTTTCAACAGATTTTTCCTAATGCAGAGATCTGAAACTAAAGATCCAGAAAGAAAATCTTGCCTAATGTTAGCTATCTTTGTATGCAAAGGTTTACGAAATGCAGAGGTAGATACATCAATTTATTCATTAGTGGTTAAGGAAGGAGGCAGACACTCTTTCAGCATCTCTCTAGATATCTTAGTTTGGATGATGGATAAAGAAGGAAACTCCTTAAAATGTCAAATCTAGAAAAGATACCATCTAGAAATAAGTGACAGCAATTCTTATTGATACTAAAATAAGAATCAAATTGTAGTATCTGTGCTCAGTGACACAGCAGTGTCAATGTACCTTTCCAATCTTATCCTCTTATCAAGTCCACATGGATCTTCTTTGTAGTGTATTTTTATAAATAGTGAAAAATTTTTTGATTGGAAAAAAAAATAAAAGAGTCTAGGTCACCTAGGCCATTTGTTCTTGAAGCTCTCTGATTGAGGGAGATCCAAGTGTGTATGTGCCTGAGTGAAAGCCTGTGGCTACCACATTCACAGGCTGTCTATCTATCAGCAGAGGCTGTTAGCACATTTATCAGAAGCCAGACAATGCCAGCTCTTTTGATATTAGGTCTCTGGGTGTAGCTTTCAAAATTATTCTTTGTTCCACTCTTCCCGTATTGTCAAACTGTGCCCAGCAGGTAGTATACAGTGTGAATTTCAAACATGTACTCTTAATATGCCCAAAACTGTTGCTTCAAAGAAAGGAAAAAACCCACATTAATCGAATCCTGCCCATTCTTTTTCGTTATGTCACAAAGGTATTTTTGATGTCCTAAAACGATATAAAATAATTTGTAAAACCATGTGAAATCTTCAGGTGCTTAAAGCTACAGGTTTGAAAATATGTACTTGTTGTTATTAAAAGTAGTCGTTTTCTTACAATTCTGTAACAAAACCACATGGAGCAAGTAGGTGTCAACAACTTACAATGTTCTGGGCACTATGGCAAGTACCTATAGTCCCAGCTACTTGGAAGTCTGAGGTGGGAGGACTGTTTTGAGTCCGAGAGTTGGAGACCAGACTGGGCAATAAAGCAAGACCCTATCACAAATAAATAAATAATAATTTTGAAAACTTTTTTCCTTTTACCCTGATCTTCCTATTGAAATACTGATGATCATTTGCAACATAACTACATCCATGGATAACTCATGTTCTAATATTTCTTTGTAATTCTCTTTGGAATATTTTTCTCACAATGTTTTTTGGGAAGATCACTATAATTCCCATTTTGTAGATGGCATATGGAGATAATAACAGCATCCACCCTCAAAGGATTGCTTGGGGGATTCTTTAAATCATCCACATTAAGAACATGAAGTATATGACCCATTATCTATTGAGTTCTCAAAACATGTCAGATACTATTAATATGCAAAAGAATCAGCAACAATATTAAAGTTTTCAGAAGTCTCTTTTAAGCAGGTTAATTTTGTTTGGGTCTTTCACTAGACCTGGAAGTTCTTCTAAAAATAAAGGTTCTACAGTTAACATATGCTAATCCATCTGTTTGGAATGTTCTTCCTCTCTTTTCTCCTGACTTGGAACCTCTTACCTGGATAATTCTTTGTCTTTAGAGCTTGGCTTGGGAGAACTTTTCAGGGGCAGGCAGACCTTCCCCTCTTTTGAGTCCAGATTATATTACATATATTGAGGTACTTTCCCTACATGTTCCAGGCTATATCACAATTGTCTGCTTCTTTGCTGCACCTCCATGACACTTCATGAGAGAAGGATCACATGTCTATTTTTATATACTACCTTAGCACAACAGGTAAGCATGATGCTAGAGCATAATGAATGTTCAATGATTATCTACTGCATTATATTTATTCTCTGAAATCTATTCTCAATGATCATCTATTGCATTATATCTATTCTCTGAGAGAGAAAGCTGCAGCCAGTTATGGAGACAGCTGAGGATGAGGATGGTGAAACAGGATGTGGCAACCTAGGAGCTTAGTAAAAGCGGAGGGCAAGAGCAATCAGCACCAGAGGACACCAGGTTCTATCTGGTCACTTAAGGCCAAAGTAGCAGAGACACACTCAAGATTCACTGATTTCTAGAAATTCAGATACCACCCCTGCAGCTTGGGAAATAAGAACCTGGGTCCACTGCACTATTTTTTCATACATCAGGTAGAATGACTTAAAAATCAACAGAGCTCTAGATCCCAGTCTAAGAGCCAACTAGAGTACTGTGTGAGTACTAGTACTAGAGTGAGTACTCTGCTGGCCACAGTGAGTCCAGTCTGACTCACAGACTCCCAAAGACTTACCAGACAGTTGGGGTGTGTTGTACTCGTCTGGCCCAGCATGGAATTGCAGTGCTGGGGAAGAAACTTGGAGATTTTTGGTACAGCTGACGGTAAATGAATTGAAATGCTCTGATTTGTTACGGCAGTTGCATCATAGGAAGGGATGACTTTAGAATAATATCTGACAGCATGGAAGGAATTAAGAGAGAGGGCTGCACTGGGAATTCTAGTTTTATACAGATCACCAATAGCAGCACTCTCTGAAGTGGAGCCTGATTGACCTGTAATAAGAAAAGAAACATCTGTTAATACTATATACACAATTCCACATCTCTAGATGACCATACCATATTTGAAATATATTATCCTGTTTCATTTCCTTACATTACATACTTGTACTGCTCATATGCTCAAATGCTGATGGAAAAGTGATATTTAATACAATAAACACATTATAAATTAGTTTTCATGTGTCATGAAAAAAGATTTTAGAGGAGCAGCAAATTTCTGTGCTTCTTGGAATGTGTGTGTGTGCTTCTTGGAGGGTGTGTGTGTGTGTGTGTGTGTGTGTGTGTGTGTGTGTGTTTGGCTTTCATCATCATTGAAACTGGCCATCTCTATGAAGGAAGGAAGAAGGTGGGAAAGAACAACTCCATTTATCCATTGATAAAGCTTAACTGATTTCTATAAATGAAGTGAGAAATAAAATCTCATACCACAGAAATATTTAAATATATAATGTTAACACTCTAATTTCAAGTAACACTGTGAATATCAATAATTTTGACATCAATAATAATGAAAGTGAAATAATGTTATATTTTATGTATAAATGCAAATGTACCTGGAATATTTGTGAAAAGTAATTAAAGCAAATGTGTACATAGATTAATGCAAAAGACAAGCTGATAAAGTCTAAACACACCTGTGTTACAGATTAGGCTTAGCACAAAGCCTTAGGGCCTTGGGTACCCATTTAGCTTCTACAGCCTTCAATTATCTGACCTGGGTGGTAAAAGTGAAATTTGCAAGGATTAACTCACAGCAATTCTTCTGATCCTCTTTCAAAACTAATTTGGCAATATACATTAGGAGCTATATATATGTATACTCATGTTCTCTGTTCTCTAACTCATCCATGACATAATTCCAGGAAAGCAGCTCAAAGAGAAGCCCCAAATACAGAAAACCCAATATATGGGGAAGTATTTCCAATCATGTGATGTGTACAATTTCTCTGTCCCCGAATAGAAGGACTAAATATAGCAAGTGGAAAATGGCTAAGAAAATTACTCCATAAATCATTTGCTAAACTATTAAAACCATTAAGATGATGATGAAAGCTGTGTAACAATAGATTAACAGCATATATGATATGAAGTTAAGTAAAACAACGAGGAAACAAATAGGATGTTCAATATGTTTACTAGTATAGAAAAATACACTTGGAAAAAAGACTTGAAGAGAATATATACAAAATGAACACTTCTGAGCTCAGTCAGATTAGCACAGGATGTGTGCTGCTTTTCAAAAGGAAAAATATACATAAACAAAATAAAAATGGGGATTTGACTGATTGACCTTGCAGGTCTCCTCTGGTTTAAACATGCCACAAGCCTCTGCTCCTAGTGAATTTGTGTTTTCCTAAGAGCAGTCTCTTTGGATGATGCAATACCGTGAGATGCAAAAAAGGCCTAAACTCTGCCATGAAAATGGTTCTTTAGATTTTCTGAACAATATAAACAGTACTGCAAGTACAAGAAATAACATTGACAGGGATACGCCTGTGGTCTGACCTCTATCTTATTTAATCTAGGCCAATTTAATGATGCCATGTCACATTCAGCCACAGGTACTATAAGCAATCTAACTGTGGCTCATGGTGACTTCCCCTGCTCCCTTCTCCTTCTCTCTTCCCTAGTCCAGGAAAGAAGTCTAAATTGACCAAAAATACAAAACAAAATTAAAACAAACAAACAAACAAAAAACACACCCTGAGGCTTCTCCAATTACATGAACAAGGAGGACTATTTTATTTTTGACCCTTTTTTCTTCTGATTTTAGACACCAATCCTAGGGACTTCTTTTGTTCCTTTGGTCCCCACTCTACCTCCATACATGCTCACAGTAGCTCTACTATAGCACTTAAAATACCGGGTGAACCATGATTTGCTTTTGTGATGTTCTCTGCCACTGATTTGCAAGCTCTATGAGGAAAGAAAGAAATGCATCTTGTTCATCTTATGTGTCCTCATCTTTGAGGCAGGGAAATTTAAGCTGATAATTAAGGGACAGAATTGGAATAAATTGGAGAGTGTGAGGGGGAGACATTCTCAACACAAGGGAGGTGCTGAGAGCAGAATCTCTTGGAAGAAGTCAGCAGAAGGGTCACCTAAGACAAGCTAGCCAGAGAGAAAGGCAGTTTGGTTGCCCAGCATTCAACATTCAGGAGAGTAATTCCATGCCTTACTGGTTTCTCAAGTGAGATTTATCTTCAGGAATACCAAAAGTCACAAATTAAATGGTGTGTTCTTTTTATCTGGCTCTGTTCTTTCCCATCTTCTTATTTCTACAAGTACATGGGCAGGTATAGGTTTATATAGCACATATAACACAAGGCCTCCCAGTGGGCAATGAATGTTTGCATATTGAGCATTTATTGAGCACCTCCTGAGTGCTGGTAATTGTTCTAGGTATTAGAAATATGATCAATGAACAAAACAAGCAAAGACCAAAAGCAAAAAACCTTCCACCTCAAGAGTCAGCATTTTAATGGGAGAAGATAGGCAATAAATAAAACATGCAAGTAAAGACTATTAGCAGGTGGTGTTATGAAGACAAATCCAGTAAAACAAGTGAGTGAGGAGTCCCCTGCAACATGTATGGTGAGGAGGTATGTGCAACTTTAACTGGGCAGTTGAGAAGGACTCACTGAGAAGGCAATATTTAAGCAGAAATGTGAGGTGGTAAATACTACGTTAAATGCTCAGTACACAATAAGTACTGAATCAATATGAATATAATCAGCCCTGTGTATCTATGGATTCCTCATCTAGGGATCAACCAACCATGGATTGAAAAAAAAATTTTAATTACATCTGTACTGAACATGCACAGACTATTTTTCTTGTCATTATTCCCTAAGTAACACAATATAACAATCATTTACATAGCATTTATATTGTATCAGGTATGTAAGTCACATAGAGAAGATTTCTTGTATGGGAGAGGAATACACATTCTATATGCAAATACCACGCCATTTTGCATAAAGGACTTGAGAATCCACAGAGTTTGGAATCTGCAGGTGGACCCAGAACAAATCCCCCATGGATACTGAGGGACAACTTTACTTCCCTTCCCTTTAGATTCTATTTATATAATGAACCAAATTATCAATGCGCTTATCATTGATGTGTTTTCTGGTAATTAAGGTCAACTTTGAACCCAAGTTCTGGGATAACACTATTTAAATGTCCACAGCCACCTTATGAACTTCAAGCTGACAATACCGGAAGGACTCATGGTGTAATCTTTCAGCTATGCTTGATCCTCTGGTCATGGGAGCAAAGGTACAGAAGCCCAGATGTGCAAAGGTTGTCCATGCAGGCCCCAGCATCCCATAAGCAGCAAAGGCATTAGATGTGGCTCACCTCTCACAACTTGATCCAAGGAGTCCCCTGCAGTAGCAATGGAATACATATTCAAGCACTTGTTAGCCAGGAACTGGATCCCTCTCACAGGGGAGTAAGTGCTTGTCAACAGACTGTTTTCCCTTAAAAGGAAACAATAAATAACAGTTTTTATATCCCTCTAGAACTTGCTGAGTTCAAATGCTCTTTAACCAATCAAGTCCTAAAAAATCCTGACAGAACCTCACCTATGGATTATTTAAAATATGAGAACAAAAAGTTGAACGGGACCCAGGATGCTTCTCTAAAATGACTGGCTTTTCCTCTTTGTTTATGTATTCTAGTAAATCTAAATAAGTAAGCTATTGTTTGGTATGTCACATTTTGTAGTAGGGAGTTCCTTTAAGGACTAACTGAAACAGGGCTGCATGCACCAGGGCCTTCAACCTCCTGGATGGAGGAGCATTAGAATCCATCATGCCCCTGCTGGGCTCCATAGTACTATAGTCTGGGGCAGCCAACCTTATTTTAAGGTCCTTCAGTAACAAGAGGAAGAGTGAGAAGAATGATAAGACAGCCAGGATCCTGAGAATATTACATGTGTTTATCACCATAATGAAATGATACACATCAGCAATAAGTACCTGAATTCTCACTGTGGATGAATTCAATTCCTGTCTACACATCTGGCATCAGCATGGGAGGAAAATAACAAGTCGACTTTGGACTTGCAAGAGCCCTAATCATACCTTTGTGCCAAGACAGTGCCTGGGAGGGATAGCTGGATAGGCATTTGTTTCTTGCAAAACCTCCGATTGTTCTGAAGGGCTTCTGTAATCTGAAACATACAATGATTGACAGATAATGTTGGATAGACAATAGATATTTTTATACATATACAAAGACACATTGATTTCCAGTTTAAAAAATTGAAATAAAATTCTATAGCATTAAAGCATTGTCTATAAGGATAAAATTCAAAGCTTTAGGAGTTGAATACCTGGCCCATAATGGCTGGAGGGATTTTGTCCCGGATATATTTCACATAATCAACTGTTGCCTCAAGAATTGAAGCCGTGTCATTCTTTCTCCCCTTTATATACGGCAAGAGAGTACGCAGCTGCTCACAGCAATATTTGATTCGTTCTCTGATCAAAGAATTGCAGTAAATAAGGAATAATTAGTCTCGTTTGTTTCCTGCACACAAGGACAAACAATCCTTCCTTCCTTCCTTCTGGGTTTATTTGCAAAGGAATGGCCTATACTCCTTCCCATCTAGTCTGTTTCAGAGAAAGGACATGTCCCCACAAGACAGTGACACTCACTACTTCTGAAATCACAAACTCCCAGGCACCTGCTGCATAAGGAACTGCTTTTAAGGTCCAATGTCTGCACCTTGTACCCAGATCCCTCATCCTGGGCCTGTGCAGGGTGCACACACAGTGGGGAAAACACATACTCTCACTGCCTACAGAAAACTACTGAACATTCTGCCCTCTGAGGAGAGAACCATGTACTCTGTGTATGTGTGGTCTTGTAAAGATACATATACACGCAAAAGGAGATATATATATATATATATCTCCTTTTGCAATTCACACTAAAAGTCAGCAGGCAAGAAGCAGTCAGCATTCTGATGTAACTGGGACTGGACCAAATTTCAACAATAGATCAATTAGAACCTTGTAACACATGGGCTTTACATGTAATTCTGTGGCCTGAGCCAAAGGAAAATGAGAAGATGATTTTCTTTCCATGAGGGAAGTATAGACAGAACAAATAAACCAATATGCAAATGAGAACAATGTGCAGGATAATATCAGAGGGAAACTAGATCTTTCAAAGTTCTGAAGGGAAATAGTCAGAAATGTAGATCTGATTTAATCCCTTGAAGCCCTCATTCATCAGTGTGCTCATTTATGAAGTATTATTAAGCATCTGTTTGGGGCTGGATACAATGATGACATACAGGGTGACTGTGCTAATTACTAGCTAGGACTGTAGGCAAGTACTAAACTTCTCTGGGCTGTGGAATAGCAGAGAAATGAAATTTTTAAAATGTAATCTGATATACAGTTAGTGGATAACAAATATTCTAGATGAGTGATATTTTCACTGGGCTTTGGGAGTTCTAGGGTTTCTTCAGAGATGTCAGAAACCTTTATGAAAAGAAAAGGGTGGGA
Organism: Spermophilus citellus; assembly: GCF_964194105.1. Taxonomy (NCBI): domain Eukaryota; kingdom Metazoa; phylum Chordata; class Mammalia; order Rodentia; family Sciuridae; genus Spermophilus; species Spermophilus citellus. The sequence continues at coordinate 32,371,209 of NC_138182.1, forward strand.
AAGTCAACAATTTATGTGACTGGATTTAAAACTTTTTATAACTTTTTTTAGTATTTTAAAATTTTTTCTTAGTTATAGATAGACACAGTACCTTTATGTTATTTATTTATTTTTATGTGGTGCTGAGGATCAAACCCAGTGCCCCACACATGAGCCACAACTGCAGCCCAAAAACTTTTTATAACTTTTGACATGGTACTTACAGGGATAATCTAAAACAAAACAAACTGTTTATAAAAAAGATAACTATTATGGAAGTACATGTTAGTAAAATATGGAAAACAGTCTAAACATAACATACAAGGATGCCTCAGGCCAACTACAGTGCACTAGTTCAGTAGAATAACATTTGGCAATGGAAGGGATATTTTATAAAGCTTATTGGAGAAAAAACAGGATGCAAGACAGCATGTAGAATATAATCCCAGCCATTAAACAAAGCAAAAACGAAGCACAGAAAAAAAAAGACTGAAATAAATATATTAAGTAATAGTTATTTCTGGATGGCACTGCTATGGGTAATACTTCTTTTTAAAATTTTTTACACTTTCCATATATTTTTGCTAGACATATGTCACTTTCATCATAAAAGATGCTTTTAAATATTTTCCCCAGTATTAAGTAGGAAAATATTTGAACATACAGAAAAGTTGAAGAATCACACAAATACCTATGTACCCACTGCTTGGTGTTTAATTAATATTCACTGTATCTGCTTTAATCATACATATATCACCTCACTATTCATTCATACATCAACCAGTTTTATCACAGAAAAGCATTTCAAATTAGGTTGTAGACTTCAACCCTGAATGTATCAATTACCAAAGCTCAAATTACTTTATTTTCAGGTAAAAATTATGCAAGATAAAATACACGAATCTTAAAGGTCACATTCTATGAATTTGGACAAGTACATACATCTGCACATCAGAAAAGCGCATCAACAGTCTCAGAACCCCAGAAAGTTCCCTTTGTTTTTTTCCAGTCATTGCTACCATCATTCCTGTAAGAGGCAACCACATTTCTGACTTTTTTTCCATCCCACATTACTTTTGCCTGTCCTCAAGCAGCACATAAATCAAATCAAATCTTTTTATAAGGCTTCTTTTACTAGGCATGCTTTTGAGATTTTATCCATGTGGTTGCCTATATCAGAAAGAAGCCTGCTTCTTTTTGCTGAATAATAGTAATCTACAGTATCAATGTGCCACAGCATATGTATCCATTCCCTTGTTGATGAACACTTGGGCTGTTCCCAGTGTTTGGGTCATTATGAATAAAGTGGCTTGACCATTCTGTATATCTTTTTTTGTGAATGCATATTCTTATTTCTCTTGACTAAACATCTAGGAATAGAAATGACAGGTCATTTTATAAATTTATAAAAAAACTAGAAGCACTTTTACCAAAGTAGTACCATTTGACACTCCCACCATCAATGGATCAGACTTGTTTTGTATCTTTTAGCAATATTCAATACTGTCAGTAGTTTAAATTTGGGTCTTTCTACAAAATACATGGTAATATCTCATTATTCTTTAATTTTCACTTCCCTCACAACTAATGATGTTGAACAACTTTTTCCTGTGCTTATTGATCACTTTTATACCTTCCTTTGTAAAGTGCCTGTTCAAATATTTTACCTACATTTTAACAGGAATCCTGGGTATTATTATTATTAAGTTCTAGGGATTTTTTTCCCTACCTTTGGTATTTGTCAAGCATATCTGTTTAGCAAATATTTTGTTTTTCTGTAGATGTTTTAGGACTTTATACAAAAATTATCATGACATCTACAAGTAAAAGGGCTTTGCTTCTTCCTAATTTTCACATCTGTTTCTTATTTTGTCGAATTACAATGGGTGGGACTGTCTATGTAGTGAAGAACTGAAATGATTAAGGATGGGCATACTTATCTTGTTTCTGATCTGTTTTAAACAGTCAAAATTTTAGCTATAGAGGAGGTTCTTTTCCACATGTATCTGCCAAGAGATTTTTGTTTTATCAAGAAACAATAATCCTGTCAAGTTTTGTTTTGTTTTGTTTCTGGTGGTGGGGACTGAACCAAGGGCCCCAATGCATGATAGGCAAGAAAGCACACAGTCTGATCACGGAGTTGCACTGTAGCCCCAGCCCAAGTCACTTTTCTAAACCTGCTAACAACATGCGTTTTCTCCTTTATTCCTGCAAATGTGGTGGATTACATTGGTTGATTTTTTTTTTTTTTTTTTTACAATTATACAAGTCTAGGATAAACTTGTGGTCATAATACATTATATCATTTTTTATTTAGTTTGCTAAAATTACGTTAATTCTATTTGTGTCTATGTTCATGAGGGATACTGGTCTGTAATTTTTTCTATAATATCTGTGTCAGACTTAGGATTATGCTAGCCTCATAAAATGGGTTAGGAGGTGTTCTCTACTTTCTTTACGAGTTTGTTTTAGATTGGAGTTGCTTCTTTAAATGAAAGTTGTTGGTAAAATCATCTGCACATGAAGTTTTTCTTTTTGGTAAGGTATCAGTAGTAGCAAGTTCAATATCTTTAAGATTAGGCTATTCATGTTTTCTGCTTCACATCAGTTTTGTCAAAATGCTTAAGAATTTGTCCATTTCACCTAAGTTGTTCAATCTATTGGCATAATATAAACCACAGTGTTTCCTCTAAATTTTGCTTTGGCTGCATCTCACAAATTTTGATATATTCTATATATTCCCATAATCATTTGCTTTGAAATATTTTCTTGTTGATTTTTTTCATCCATTCATAAATTATTTAGAACTTTGTTTCTAATTTCTAAGTATTACAGGTTTCCCTTTAAGTTTTACTGATTTCTAACAATTTAATTGTGGTCAGATTACATACTTTTCATGAATTCAACTCTCTTTCAGTGAAATGAAACTTCTTATACCTTAGCACACAGTCTATGCCCACAAAAAGGAGAGAGGAGTGCTCTGCTGCAGTTGTTGGGAGTATTCTATAAATATCCATTACATCAAGGTGATTAAGAATGTTCACACCTTCTGTATCTTAATGATTTTTTTTTTTATCTAGTTGTATAAATTGCTGAGAAAGGGATGTTAAATCTATAACAATTGTAAAATTGTCTGTTTGTCCTTTTAATTTTGATCTAAATATTTTGACACTCTATTATAATCCATATTTATGATTTATCATTCTGATAAACTGACACATTTGTTATTACAAGATGTCTTTTTTTAATCTCAAATGACATTGCTTTTAAGTCTATTTAATTTTATATCAACATAGCCAATTTGATCGTATACTGTTTTCACAGGGTGTATTTCTCTATTAATTTATTATATCAGTATATTTAAAATTTATTTATTATAGACAGCAGGGAGATGATTGTTTTTTGTTTTGATGTTTTATTTTGGTGGTACTGGAATTGAACCTAGGACCACATGCATGCCAGGCAAGTAGGCAAGTACTTTAACACAGAGCTATATCCCCAGGTATATTGGTCTTGATTTTTGTTTGTTTTGATTTATCCTGACAATCTCTGCCTATCAATTGGATAAATATCTTCCATTTTAATGTTCTTCCTGTATTTTTTTGTTTTTGTTCTCTTTTCCTAGCTTCTATTTGAATATTTTTAAAACTCAAATTTTAATATTTAAAGTTTATTTGTCCTTTTTTTATTTTTATGTGCCCACCAAAATGAGAGAGGAGTGTGGCTTCTTATCTCACTAGAATTGTCCTAGGGATTACCATATGTATCTGAACTTTTCATAGTCTATTTAGAGTTAATATTTTATGACCACATAAAATATACAAATACTATAGTCACATAAGGACATTTATCCCACTCACTCTTCATGTTATAATTTTCATATCTACAACCTCTACAGACATTACAAACCCCACAATACAATTGTATAATTTCTGCTTATAATATTCTTCAGTGTTTTAAATAAATGAAAAGGAAAAACATTTGCTTTTAAATATTTACTTGCATATTTATCATTTCTGGTGCTGTTCAGTCCTTCCTGGACGTCTTAGTTTGCATTTGATATTATTTCCTTTCAATCTGAAGAATTTCCTTTAGCTTTCTTACCCTGCAGGTCTGGTGATATCAAAATCCCTACTTATATGAAAATGCCTTTATATCACTATTTGCTGTTGGGAAACAATATCTGATGGAAATAGGATTACCCAAAAAAGTGAAGAATATGACATGATAAAAACAGTGGCATACATAAAAGGTTCCTTTTATTAACATTTTTTAAACCAATAACATGCATCTATGTGACAGGCCGAGAGCAAATGGATCTGTTGCTAAGATTTCTACCATGTCTTTGTACTTTCTGTTTCTCTGATTGTGACAGCCAAGATTAAATGGGGGAATACGGGAGTGAAGCACGGGAATGCAGGGAAATACATGAAGAGAGAATTTGTATAACTCAAAAATAACCTGGTAAACAGGAATTCAAACTTGAGTTTTAAAAAAAGTTACAGATTAACATGACTAAAAATTATTTATCACTTCCCCCAATGAAGAGTCAGAATCTATTTTCCTTTTACTTGAATCTCTGCTGGAAAGTGCCTGCTTTAGCCAAAGATATATATAAAGGGGCTCTTTGACTTTTCTGGGACTAGCAATTCAGTAGACATAGCTTCTATGTTGGTCTCACAGAACCCTGAGCTATTCTGGAAGAGGTCTAACTTGCTGGAAAGACCATGTGGAAAGATGCTGAGCCCACAGTGAAAGAGGGCACAACCTTCAGCCTCCCCATCAAGAGGTCATGTATGTGCATGGCACCATGCTGGACTTTACAGACAGGCCATTCGCTGGCTACAGACCATGGAGTGACAGCAATTAATACCATGCAGAGAAGAACCACGGAGCCAAATTCTGCCCAAATTGATGACCCATAAATTCATGAGATATGATAAACTTGTGGGTGCTTTCAGTTACTAAATTCTGGGGTAATTTGCTACAAAGTAATAGATAACTAGAACAATAGCTTACTATTTAAAATAAAATGAATAACAATGTAAGGTTGATATTACATGTAAATGTTAAATGTATGACATTAACAAAAAGAGAACGTAAACACATGGTTGTATGTTAAGGACATATTATCAACTTAAAGTAGGTAATGGTAAATCAAGTATGAACATTATAATCCCTAGTGCAAGTAGTAAAAAATAGTTTTAGCTAAAATTTCAATGGAGGATATTTTAAAAATGCCAAAATATACTTGATGAATCTAAAAGAAGGTAGGCAATGAGAAATAAATAGAAAAGAAAAAGAAAATGGATTGGACTGGTGAAACAAAAACAGAAAAATTGGAACCTAAAATCAAACTTAACAGTAATTACATCTATATAAATTTAGTAAACACTTTAATTTAATGGCAGAGATTATCAGAATGGGCAAAAAAAAAGTGAAAACAAGGGCTCCGGTGTAGTTCAGTGGTAGAACACTTGCCTCGTATGCACAAGGTCCTGGGTTCAATCCCTAGCACTTCAAATAAATTAATTCAAGATTCAACTACATGCTATTGACAAACAACACTTTTAACATGTGAAGATATATACAAGTTATAAGAAAACCATGCAAACGCTAATTACAAAAAAACTATATTAATTTCAAAGTAGATTTTAAGACAAAGAGTACAAATAAAGATATCATTTCCCAATGATTCATGAATCAATTCCTCAAGAAGACAAGCACCTAACAACAAAGTTTCAAAATACACATGCGAAACAAAAACTGTCAGGAGGGAAAAAAAAAATGTCAGAAAAAGGGAAAAATGGACCAACCTATAGTCATCACTTTAACTCTCAGGGCAGGAAATAAAGGAATAAGGGTACAGAATACAAGGAAAACACTATCAACCAATTATACCTAATTAATATTTATAAAACACTATACCCCCAAATCACAGAATGCATATTCTTTTCAAATGCATATGGATTATTCATCAAGGGAGAACATAGTCTGGGTCATAAAGTCTCAAAAATTATGAAAGGATGAAAACTTACAGAGGATATTCTCAGACGACAATGTAATTGCAACTCAATATCTGAAAAATTTCCAAACATGTGGAAATTAACTTACACACTTCTAAATAGTCATTTGTAAAAGAGAATGTCAGATGGGATATAAGAAGACATTTTGAACTAAATTATAGTGAAAATATACTAAAGTGTATGAGATGTAGCTAGCACTGCAATACACACACACACACACACACACACACACACACACACACATACAAACCTTTAGGTTTAGTTATAAATGCTTGCATAAGAAAAGAAGAAACTGTTAAAAATCAATGATCTAAGTTTCTACACACAAAAAATAGAGATTAAAAAGAAGAAAATGAGAAAGAACAGAAATTGGCAAAATATAAAAAATGGGCAAAAAAATACAGAAAGTTGGTAAATCAAAATCAGAGTCTCTGAAAAAAAATCAATAAACTGGCTAAAAACACTTTGCTATAATTAAAGGAAAAAAAAGACACAAATTATCAATACCATCAGTGAAAGAAACCATTGCCACAGATCTACAAAAGTTAAAATGATAATAAGAGTATTATGAACATATAGTTGCTCAATAAGTTTAACAAACTTAGATAAAATTTCATGAAAGACATAAATTAGCCCAAACTGGCACAGGAAAAAATAGAAAATCTAGTCCCATAACCATTAAAGAAATTGAATTTGTAATTAAAAACCTTTTGGCAAAGAACAAGCATAGATGACCTCACAGTTGAATTCTATCAATTGCTACATAAACTCTTAGATAATAAAAGAGGGAAGAAAACTTTCATTTTATGAGGTAAGCTTTTCCTTGATAGAGAAATTGGATAGGCATTTTAAGAAAACTACATACCAACATCCTTCACAAACACTGATGCAAAAGTTGTTAACAAATAGCAAATCCACTACAGAAACAAATAAAAAAGATAAATACATCAAGACAAGGTGGAGTGTAGCATTTTAATCAATGTAATGGCCACATTACATTGATGAAAACCATGTAATCATCTCAATATATACAGAAAAAGACGCTGACAAAATTTTAAATCCATTCATGATAAAACTCAAAATAGGACTACCTAGAATGTTTTATAAGCTGATAAAAGGCACATACAAAAATCTACAACTTATTGTAATGGCAAAAGACTTGGCACTTTCCTTGTAAGATTGGAAACAAATCAAAGATATCTACTTGCATGTTTAAATTAAAAAATAGTAATATTTTAAAATTGACCAGTAGTTGGGCATGGTGGTGCACACCTGTAATCCCAACTATTCAGGTGACTGAGGCAGGAGAATACCAAATTCCAGACCAGTCTGGGCAACTTAGCAAGACCCTGTCTCAACACAAAAAATAAACAGGACTGGGGATGTGGCTCAGTGGTAGAACACCTCTGGGTTCAATACCCAGGACTGGAAAAATAAAATGGAGAGATGGAAGGATTAACATTGCTCAATATCAATTCTTTCCCAAACTGATCAATCGACAAATAAAACCCTAATCAAAATCCTAGCAGGATTTAAAACAAAAATAAATTTATAGGCTTATTTTAAAATTTACATGAAAAATCAAAGGACCTTTAATATCCAAAGCCAATTGAAAATAAAAAATAAAGTTGGAAGACTTTGATTTTCAGATTCATTATAAAATTACAATAAATCATGACAGTGTATACTGGAGTAAAGCAGATTAGTAGAATTAAATAAGGACTCTAGGAAAGTGTGGATAATCATACGGTAATTGATTTTTATGAATGTGCCAAAACAATTCACCATTAACTAAAAGCCTTTTCAACAAAATGTTAAAAATAGCCATGTGAATAGCTAGACTGTGGAACCAACCCAGATGCCCTTCAATAGATGAATGGATAAAAAAAAATGTGGCATCTATACACAATGGAGTACTATGCAGCAATAAAAAATGACAAAATCATAGAATTTGCAGGGAAATGGATGGCACTAGAGCAGATTATGCTTAGTGAAGCTAGCCAATCCCTAAAAAACAAATACTAAATGTCTTCTTTGATATAGTGAGAGCATCTATGAACAGAGCAGGGAGGAAGAGCAGGAAGAAAAGATTAACATTAAACAGAGACATGAGATGGGAGGGAAAGGGAGAGAAAAGGGAAATTGCATGGAAATGAAGGGAGACCCTCATTGCTATACAAAATTACATATAAGAGGTTGTGAGGGGAATGGGAAAATAAACAAGGAGAGAAATGAATTACAGTCGATGGGTAGAGAGAGAAGATGGGAGGGGAGGGGAGGGGGGATAGTAGGGGATAGGAAAGGTAGCAGAATACAACAATTACTAATAGGGCATTATGTAAAATTGTGGATGTGTAACCGACGTGATTCTGCAATCTGCATTTGGGGTAAAATTGGGAGTTCATAACCCACTTCAATCTAATGTATGAAATATGATATGTCAAGAGCTTTGTAATGTTGTGAACAACCAATAAAAAAAATAAAATAAAATAAAATAGCCATGTGAAACAAAACAAAATAAACCTTCAATATTGTCTCTGTCAAAATATTTCATCATAAAAGCTAAAACTACAAGGCTAAAACTACAAGACAACATAGAGACATGCCATAGCACCTTCATAAAAGTAGTGATTTCTACTATAAGGCAAAGAAAATAATGTACATATTTTAAAATGTTAATAAATTAGAATTCATCAAAAAATTTTAAAAACTTCTGCTCATCAAAAAATCACTGTTACACAAATGAACAATGGGCCACAGACTGGGAGAAAATATCTTCAACAAACAAATCTGATAAAGGATTTGAATTCAGAATGTACACAGAATTCTTAGAACGCAACAGAAACACAACCAGATATTTACAAATGAGCAAAAGAATTGAACAACTGTTTCTACAAGAAAATATATAAATGACCAAAAGTGTGTCATAAGGTGCTCAACCTTGTTAATCATCAGCAAAACAAATTAAAAAATCACAATTAGGTAACATTCCATAATCATTACAATGGCTAAAATGAAAAAGACTAACAAAACCAAATGTGGGAGAGGATATGGAACAACCAATGCACTTGAACTTTGCTGGCAGGTGTGCAAAAATGGTGTTACAGTTTTGGAAATCTGCTAGGAAAATACACACATACACCCAACCTATGATATGCAAAGCTACTACTGCTATGTGGTAAGAGCAATGGAAATCTAGGTTCACAAAAACATACATTAAAAAAATGTTCACAGTAGCTTTATTCTTTTTTTTTTAATGAGAGAGAGAAAGAGAGAGAGAGAGAATTTTTTAATATTTATTTTTCAGTTTTTGGCGGACACAACATCTTTGTTTGTATGTGGTGCTGAGGCTCGAATCTGGGCCACACACATGCCAGGTGAGCGCGCTACCACTTGAGCCACATCCCCAGCCCAAGCTTTATTCTTAATAGATAAAAATCAAAAAATGAATAACTAAATGTGGTATGTTTACATAATGGAATATTCCTAAACAATAAAAGGACCAAACTACTGATACATATAAGCACATTAATGAATCTCAAAACATCTGCCAAGTTAAAGAGTCCAGATATAAGTATACACATTGACAATTCCATTTACAGAACAAGCAAAACTAATCTATGGTGACAGAAATCAGAACAGCAGTCACCTCAGGGGGATGGAAAGGATAGACCAGAAAGATGTTTCAAATGTAGGTTTCATTATTCAGGTAAAGTGAGGCCAACAGATCAGAATGTGGCTACAACTGAAAAGCTGATTTATTGTTCACAGTTTCCCAAAAAGGAGGCCTTCCATGCAATGTAGGGCCACATAAAGAAGAGAAGTCTACAGGTCAGCCAGAAGAGGCCAGAGGAAAATGTGGGCAAGATTCTCTATTTCGGTTTCTATGTGAGGCAGGGTAACAAGCTTAGGATGGGCTAGTTGGAATAGCTTTAGTACACTGTGGGTACAGGGGCTGTCCTAAGTTGTATGGAACCTGATGTGTGATGATGAGGGCAGAGGAATATTGGCCTGGAGTGTAAAGGCCCCAAACAGGAGGGGAGGGAACAGAGACTCTGGACTGGTTAGTTTGCATATGGAAGATAAGCTCCCAGGTGAGTAATTTACTATTCTAAGAAGTGGCTAACCATGGGAGGGGCTATGTCTCCACGGTTAGAAAGGTACCAGATATCAAAACATCAGAATAAAGACATGTTTAATATACAAAGAAATATCTCAATATGAGGGAAATGTTTTGTTTTAGAGAGGCCTATGCTTTTGTTTACCTCCTGACCAACCCAATGCTTCCCCATGAGGCCCTGCATGGCATGTTGTGTTCCTTCCTCATTGAAACTATATGAAACCAACTTTTCAAAATTCATCAAACCATACATTTTTGATATTAATTTCATTGTGTGTTAATTATTTCATAATATTTTAAAACTACAGAGAAAAAAATACAGGGAGAGAAAGTTTAAAATTTTTTTGAAGGATGTTAATATTGGCACAAAGAAATGCAATTACAGGCTCTAGGAACTTCAGGTAATCTTGACTTTCCTTTTATCTTTTTGTATGGAAATAGCAATAGGTGACAATGGATCAAAGGGTGTGCCTTGTCTGTTATCTTCCAAGGAAGCCAATTCAATCTGAGTTAACTTTTCTCCAGTTAGGAGTGATTCTGAGAGGCTGAAAGGGATCTGGGCTAAAGGGATATTGGTCCAGACTCCAAGTACTTGGATCTCTCCTCTTTCCAAAGAGTCTCAAGTAAACAAGAGCTCATGGGGGAACCCTCTAAGAGCTCCCTGTTCTACCTTCCTGGAATTTTAAGGCTCAACCAGACTTGGAAAAGCCTTGATTTGTGTCATGCCATGGCAAAGCTCACTTTCACTTTAAGTAAGTAGCCATCCAGAAAATGACTAAAGCAGCATGGCTGACTCACAGCCGCACACAAAAAATGATGGCATCCCTGGGAGAAGCACATGCCCTGGAGAGAACAGCACAGCACATTTACCTACTTTTGAATATATAACAAAGGCGATTTCACCAAGACTGTCAGAATTGGTTAGCTAATGTTTATTCATCTGTTCTCATAACGACAATGGGGGTGTTGGAGTGTTTTAAAAAGAAAATCCCAAATGCAGATATTCAAAAACAGTGGCCAGAATCATTATTTCGTGATATTATTAATAAATGTGCTACCCTATTGTGCTTAAAAACTTAAATAAAAAGATAAAACCATATGTAAAGCAGTTGATTTGGAAGAGGAGGAAGGGAAATAAACTAGAAGCAACCTCTTAAGATTCACAGGAATAGGTAGAGGATTAAGAACAGGGAAAGGAGGGAAAAATTAGAGATGATTTGTTTACTTTCTGTTATCTGCCAAGCAAATCTCCAAAGGGGAAGAGGAGAGGTGCTTGCCACAGCTTTTCTTTATGGGAAACAAAGAGCTTTAGTCCTTCAAATAATGCCATAGAGGCAAATACTCCAAAGCCTTAATATATTATTAGATTAGTGATTCTTAGATTTTAATGTTCATCGAAGATCAAATTAAAAAAATAAAACTTTGAAGGACCAGTAAAAGATTCCCAACATTAGATCTGCATAAGAAATATAAGTTTTAAAAAGTGTCCTCTCCTAATATCACTTCATTATAACCATCTACGAATACCACCATTTTAATATCAAATAAATTAGGAAGAATATAATCTTATGACATAAATTTTATTTAGGCAACTTTAAAATACTAATTGTATTATATTTTCCTCTTTTGCTGCAGATCAGTGATATCTAAGCAAGATATGTGACTGAAGCCCTTAGTCTATCTGCCATCCCATCTCATTAAGCCTCAAACCCCACCATCTTCCTACTAATCTTTTCCAGACAGTAGGGGCCATTCAGGATAGAACTTGGTCCATCTCTTCCTACAGTATGGTCCCATCAAAAACCTCATCTGTACCCACATCTCCATTTTCAGTGGAAGAGGTGTTCTTCTGTCTGTTTCTGGATTCCATAGCCTTCTGTCATATTAGGGACACTAAACCCATCACCAACAACCCTCCCCCTTTACCAACAGTGGTGGAGTAAACTCTTTGACATCCTTCCCACTAAGAGGTTGGGTCTATATCTCCTCCCCTTAGACCTGTGTGGGCTCTGTGACTGCTGGATGAATAGCATATGGAAGAAGTGGCTTTGGGCACATTTTGGGGGACCAGGCCTTAAAAGAGTGGCAGCTTCCACTTTCCATCTCTTAGAATGTTCTCTCCAAGAACCCTCAGCTGCCAGGTCAGAAGTCTGATAACCCTGGAACTACCATGCGGGGAGAGGCCCCAGCTGAGTTCAATCTTCCATCTAGCTCTGCATTGATTGCATTGGATACTCATAACTGGACCATTCAAAGCCAAAAACTACCAAATGACCTCAGTTCATGTTACAGAGACAGAATTGCCTGACTGGGCCCTGCTCAAATGCTGACCCACAAAACCACAAGATAGGTTAAAATGAATGGTGTCAGTACATTTTGACTTAACTTTTAATGTAGCCACAGATTATCAGAACATGAGTATCTTCAAGACCTTCTCTTTCTCCCTCCCTTCAAGCTGTCATTGTGTGTAATATACACATAACCATACTGAAGACTGGCCTGGACTGATAAAAACCTCTGACTTTACCCTAAGTTCCCTCATAGATTCATTTTTTTCCTTCCTTTCATCTATGTTTCCACCTTTCACTTCTCATCTTTCTGGAATGGTGTTTCTTCCCTAACACCATGCTGGTGAAATTATTTTTAACAAGACCAATGATGTTTAAGCTTTGCTAAATACAAGTAATCAGGGCTAGGAATATAATTCACTGGAAGGGCACTGGCCTGACACATATGAGACCCTGGGTTCCATCCACAGCACCAAAAGAAAAAAAATACAAACAGTCAATGACAGGATCATCCCTTCCCTTCCTGCTCTCTCTGCCTTGTGATGCTCCTAACACCCACTCCTTTGGAAAATGCTTCTCTCCTGGCCTCCTCCTGACTGCTCCCTCCCTCTTGGCCTTATCTCCTTCCTAACCCTTCTTTTTCCTCATTCACTCTCTGCTGCCTATAACTTAAATATCAAGATTTCCTCAAGGTCCTCTTCTCCATTTCTATCTTTCCCCCATGCTTTTCACAGTCCTCCTGTAGCCATCCCTATACTCACTGCTTCAAATAAATGCTGTTCCCTGACACCTCTAAGTCTGCTTTTCCAGCCTAGACCATCCTTAAGAATCAAAGGGCCTATTCTTTATTTAAATATGGAGGTGTTCAAACTCAACAAGAGCAAAAATTAAAATGTGCACTTTATACTCTTCAGACTACCATTTTTAAAAAATATTTTTAAATTGTATTTGGACACAATATCTTTATTTATTTATTTATGTAATGTGGTGCTGAGAATTAAACCCAGAGAATTGAACCCAGTGCTTCGTACATGCTAGGCAAGTGCTCTACCACTTAGCCACAACCCCAGCCCCAGACTTCCATTTTACTGTAACTCCTAGTCCACATCTACTTGGGAGTGACACTTGAGTCTCCCTTCAGTCATGTTCATGCTGATTTCACTTTCTTAATTTAGAACTGGCTTATTCCTCTCCCACCCATTTCTATCACTATTGCTTAGGATCTCAAAATTTCTAACTACTCCTGGACTCCAGACTCAATTCCCTCTCTAATGTCCTGTGAGAGTATTCATTCTAAGGCATAAATCCTAAACTATCATCCTTTGCTAAATTTCTCTAGAGATTCCCCAGTAATCCAGGTTGCAATTATAATTCTGCAGCATGACATTCCCAACCCTTACCCTCTATGACTCATCTCTTCCCTTTTCCCACTTGAGTCCCGACAGCCAACTTCATAGAAGTATTTACAGTTCTATAAATTCAGTGGACTCAGTGGTGCTGCCAGCCTCTGTACCTGCTCTTTCCTTCATATGAAACATCCATCCAGGGGAAAGAAAGGGAGGGCACTGGGGGATGAGACTGATCAAATTATTTTTTGTGCATGTACAAATATGGCACAACGAATCCCATTATTATGTATAATTACAATGCGCCAATAAAAATAGATCTCTCCCTGACTCCTAAACCAATTGAATAGTGACTTTTTGTTGAAAGCTCAATTTGCCTATAACCTTCTCAAGAAAGCCTTCCATGCTCCCTCATTTTTCAATAACTTTCTTAGTGTGCTTACTTTGTTCTTCTCTATCATGACATCTATTGAAACATATTTTTTACTTAACAACTTATTTAGAAGTCTGCTTAAGCTCTGAACTGAAGCCTTCTTGGAAGTCAGGGATTTATTTATTTTTAATCTCAGATCTCTACTCATTCTCTACTCATCTCTACATATAGTATGTACTCACAGATATTTGTTGAATGACTGAGAGAGTGAGTGGCATCTATTGAGTTGCCACATTTATGTTTCATTGAATTTCTTAACAATATTACAAGAAAACTATGAAATTCATTAAATTTCTCCCTGTAAAGAAGTAAGGCTAAAAAAGGGCCATATCAATATTCACCTTCTCAGCTTTTCTTTGCTTGAATGAAGAAAGGAAATCTTTTTGCTTTTCTCAAAATCTGGCAATGGAGTCTTTAGTTCAAGTCCAATATCATTTCTTACAGATTCAGCGCTAGAAACAAGATAAAATGATACCACATATTAAAGAGAAAAATTCTCAGGCAATATTGAACAATAAGCACAACACACTTAATCAAATAATGCTTCCTAAGTCTCTTGCTTCATACAAAGGATAACAACAATAAATGTCTCGCTTCCTACAAAGGAACAATAAATACTGAAGCACTTTACCTTATGCATTTTGTGCAGAACATTTTATCTCAAAATTTCAAAAGACTGTATTAAAATCATTGTAAGTTCAATGTTCAAAATTCTAAAATATACTGTAAAGTATAATAGATAAAAGCAGGGTTAAAATGTTCTGATTTCATTGATTATGATATCCCAAATTATAGACAGTCCCCCAACAAACCTTGGTTTGGCTTATAATTTTTTCACTTCACCATGGTGTGAATATACACCAACACCACCTTTCTCTTTTCTACTTTCAGCACAGTATTCAGTAAATTACAAGACATATTCAATGCTTATGTAACGTATTATAAAACAGGCTTTGTGTTAGATGACCTTGGCCAATTATAAGCTAAGATAGGTGTTCTGAGCATGTTTAAGGTAGGCTAGACTAAGCTATGCTATTCACAAGGTTAGGGGGATTTGATGCATTTTTGACTTATGGTAATTTCAACTTATAATTTAAGTTTTTATTGGGACATATCCCCATTGTAAGGAAAGGAGCATGACTGTATCTACTCTTCAGAATAAACAGTACCAGCCAAGAAATACCCTTTTCAACTTGATCAGCAGAGGGCAGGTTCTTTCTATTCCAAAATTGATTGTTTAGTGGACATTTTCTGGCTCTTCTATTTTTCAGGAACTTCTTCAGGCTTTTCAATTGATATTTTTGTTTTAAATCAACCTAAAAATCATGCAAACTAATCCCATTTCCTTTATCTAAAAGAATAAACCTTGATTTGCACATTTACTCTTATTTATAGTTATAAGATTCTGAGAAGAGACAAACATTCAAGATGAGTAGAGATGAAAAACTCTTGCAAGTAATATACAAAAATCAGAAAACCTGCCAATACCCTTCCCAACCTCATATCTGAGATATGGGATCACCTCCCAGGTACAGTAAAGCTCTTTGAGGTTAAGATGCTAAATAAGATTAAAGAAGCTGTTGCTATCTCTGTACTACTTAAGTGAGCTCATCTTTGGTTTAACCACACTTAACTGGTTGCCAAGTCCCTTCCTTGTTCAAAATAGCAGATGGCCACATTCTACAAATTCTAGATGGGACTGACTAAATTCTCAACTTAGTACCCACAGCCTAGGCACTTACATCCACTTTGTAGCCCTAGGCTCTATTTAAACCCTCTGTGGAAATTAGCTCAAAGTAGAGAAAGAACTTCAGAAAAACTTAATCTTTATAAGAATACAATGCTAACATTGGAAGGATCTGACCTGCACTTCAACTGCCTGTTCAATGCAGATTTAACTTCCAGTTTTAAAAAAGACAGACAGCTCTGAGGATGACAGACAACACTGAGAGAAAGACACTCTATAACTTGCCCTGTGTGTCAAGGCAAGCTACATGAAGTCTGTGGAAGAATCTCTTGAGTTTTTTTTTTTTGAGGAGGGTTTTCAGTAACTGCAGCAATGAGTTCAAAAAAGACAACAAGGAGAAAGTTGAGTGGGAGGGGGATAACAGGTAAGCCTGCTTTTTCTGTTTAATTATTAGCGTTCCAAGTTTTTCTTTGAAGAAAGAATTCTACTGCTTTTTAAAAGTTTGAATATCACTTCCATTATGTAACTTTGATTATTAATAACCCAGACTCAAACACTGATACATTTCCCTGGGGAACCTGCTACCTTACAATTTGACCTGTTTCCCTGTGGTCAACTACAACTGTTAATGGAAGCCTTCTTATATTGAGATATTTTTGTAATGAGTACCCACAGTTCCCACTCAGGTTTCTGCAATACAAAAAACATCACACCCCTCTTCCACAAAAGAGCTTTTTCTATTGCATCATCCACAGCACTTCAGCTATTTTCTCATAACCAACATTTTTTTTTAATGATCACAGTAAAAATTGCTAATATTAAAAAAATCCACTAACCAAGTGAATAGATCAGTGGAAAAATACTCCAGGTGTTCACTGAAGGTACTCTGTAGGGGTAATTCATGTTCTTCAGCCCTTATAGCATTTTCACTCTTATCTGAAAGAAAGAGGACCATTTTAATTCTAAGCAATTTTTAGATTTCAGTCTGTGAAGCACAAAATGACCCAAGTTAGAAAGCAAAATTAAAATACTATTTACCCCAGAATATCCTCTTTTTCAACCAAGTGACAGGTGTGCTTAAAACACATTCCACTGAATTTATTTATCAAATTCCTATTTATAGGTAAATGTCAAGAGAGAAAATATGTATGAGTCTTCAATAAGCAGCTGCATTGTCAAAATATGGCTCTGAAAATTTTTTTCTTTTCTTTCTTTCTTGTTTTTTATTTTTTTTGCAGCTGCTCATCCTTGGAACAAAGATGAGGCAACTGGAAGCAGGCGTGGTCATGACCAATAGAAGGTTTTTGGACAGGTGATGAGCAGCTGCTCTGTTTCTACTGAGGACTAGCTAGGAACAAATTGCCAAAAGGACCTTGGCCACCACAGTCATTTCCAGGAAGAACTCTGACACTGCAGGGGCTGGGAGCCATGGGCGTATTACAAGGAAGACTCACTAATCTAAATATTTTAAAATAAGATTTTAAAAAGTCAGGCTGTACTGAACGCTGTATCTTCTGGAATATGAACGTATACAGGATAATTCTGAAAGTATCCTAAGGCATATTGTAAGAAAAATATTAATTTAAAAATGTTCTACCTTTATTGAGGTATGACTGACAATCCTAAATTGTATGTGTTTAGGATGTACAATTAGAGTTGATATATACTGTGCAATAATCACCACAATCAAATTAATTAACGTATCTACTACCTCAAATATTTATTTTCTCTTTTCTGTGTATGTCATGGGAACACTTAAGGTAAGTATACGGTACAGTATTGTTAACTACAGTCACCAAGCTGTTTGTTAGGTCTCCGGAATTTGTTCCTTTTACATAGCTAAAACTTTGTACCCCTTCACCCACATCTCCCCATTGATATCATCTTAATTCTAGAAGAGTTATCAGCTATTGTCCTAGGCCTGCAACAACCAAACAATAGTCACTGACCAACATTAATTCCAGTAGAACAGGATTTCAGAACCTGGAGCTTGTCCTTTTACAAGTAAAGCCAATTTAATTAGTTTGTGTTTAGATTCTAGCAATACACATAATACTGAACAGATAAAGAGGATAGGAAAGGCAGCAGAATACAACAGACACTAGTATGGCAATATGTAAATCAATGGAAGTGTAACTGATGTGATTCTGCAATCTGTATACAGGGTAAAAATGGGAGTTCATAACCCACTTGAATCAAAATGTGAAATATGATATGTCAAGAACTATGTAATGTTTTGAACAACCAACAATAAAAAAATAAATAAATAAATAAATAAAGAGATTAGAAATGTAAGGTCTAACTGAAGCATTGACACTAATTCTCTGTGTCTAGAGATTTAGAAGAGAAATATAACCATCCTATTAAAGAGACAGAATAATTTATTTTATTATTAATAAAGTAGTATTCAATTCATGGCTAGTGCCTCTGAATTTTAGACATTCATAGAATGACACAGCATGATTGACTCCATCTTAATGACTAAGAAAGTATGGTAGCTATGCTATAAAAAAAAATTAGTCATGATCTTTTTACCAAAAAACAAAACAACAACAACAACAACAACAAAAAACCACCTGAGTCTACCACAAACAACACTGTATTATGCAACACATTTTAAGCCTCTAAGATGTAAGTCTTTTTCTCTTAGGTTTAAACAAAGTTTTCTCTTTATTTATACTTTATTTTCTTCTGACCACGATTAAACAAAGACTACATGTTTGTTAGAGTATGTAGCAAATAGTTAATCCTCAGTAAATAAGATGTGAGTACAAGTGGGGACAAATATAAAAATGTATAGGCGTGGTTTCATAGAATTTTAGTGAGAATTTTTCAAACCTTTGGATATTTATTTTTCACTCACCTGTATCTGAGAAATATGTTTTCCAATATTTTACCACAAGACTCATTTTTTCCATTGTCAGTGGTTCTGTTAAAGTAATATCAGCTCCACACCCTGAAATACAATCTAAGAATTTTGTATTAAATATTGACCTTATGATTTCTGTTTGAAGAAAAAACAAATGCTATATCCAGCAGGCACATACCTTTAAAATTTTCAGGGATTATAAAAACAAACAACCAATGTGTATTTTTCTTCTTGCCAAATCTGAGAGGGAAATAAAATGTTATAATGAAGCAAAATCATCATTCACAACTTTGGAATTCAAAAGCTAAACTTACTACAAACCAAGCTAGAGTGATTTTTGTTATTTCTTTAGAACTTAAAATGATGGCATTAATATGAAAAAATTAACAAAAGTGGTATCTTTAGTCAGTGAAGTGAAAGATGTACTACTTTTTCTTTAAAAACAAAACAAAACTACAACAATAAAAACACCTACAACAGCTCAGGAGGATAAGGCAGGAGGATTAGAAGTTCAAAGCCAGTCTCAACAATTTATTGAGGCCCTGTGCAACTTAGTGAAACCCTGTCTCAAAATAAAAACAGTCTGGGGATATGGCTCAGTGCTTAAGCATCCCTGGGTTCAATCCCTGGCCCGCCCAAAAAAAGAAAAAAAAAGGGAATTTAAAACTCACCCAAATTTTTAAATTGCTCATTAATTTATAAAACATTAGGGGAAAGATGAACATTTTAAACAATATCATAGGGATGGGACCAGTAAAATACAGAATGTAGGAAATTTTATAAGACTTATGACCCCTTTTAAATATAGGTATATATGTAGATGTTCTTTAGGTTTTATAAATATATATATATATATATGACAAAATAAAAAAAATGGAAGAGAACATTGAATCTTTATTTGTAAACACACTTTTTTGAAAAAATTGTAAGATAAGCAGGAAAAATTAAATACTGATTAGATATTTTTACAACATTAAAGGAATTATTATTAATTTTCAGGTAAATATTGGTATTGTGGTTATTTCTGAGTCCCTATCTTAGCTGTATATTAATTTATGGATAAAATAAAACAATGCCAGATTTTAAAACAAACCACCAGAGGCAGGATAGCTTGGAAAAAGAGACAAAACAAATTTGTCCAGATGTTGATAATGTCAAGCTGCATTATGGGCATGTGGAAGTTCATTATACTTTTTTGTCTACTTTCATATGCCTAAAATTTTTCAAAATAAAACTTTTATATTTTGTGCCATTATAGTTAACTATACTCAGTAGTCCATAAGCTGGCTAAACCTTAGCATTAACGGAAATGAAATATTTTTTCCATGGGCAATGTTATTTTGAGTCAAACTTTCAATTGAGTGAAATAAACAAGCTTTTTTTTTTTTTTTTTTTTTTTTTGAGACCAGGGACTAAACACAGGGGCACTTTACCACTGAACTATATCCCCAACTATTTTTATTTTTTAAATATTTTTGGCTGTAGGTGGGCACAATACCTTTAATTAATTAATTTATTTTTATGTGATGCTGAGGCTCGAACCCAGTGCCTCACATGTGCCAGGTGAGCACTCTATCACAGAGCCACAACCCCAGCCCACCTGTTTATTTTTTGAGATAGTGTCTTGCTAAGTTGTTGATGGCCTAAGTTGCCTAGGCTGGTCTCAAATTTGTAATCCTTTTGCCTCAGCCTCCTGAGTTGCTGGAATAACAGGCATGAGACACCAAACAAGCTATTCTTAAATAACTAAAAACATCATTTATCAGTATGTGGTTATACATGCTTATAATTTATTCATTAAATCCAGAATTGGAAGAAACCCCACTATATAATATTGTTAGTTTATTTGAAAACATATATGTTTTCTGTTAGAAATATATATTATTCTGTTAGAAATTTTAACCCTAAGTATCCATGGGGGATTGGTTCCAGGAAACTATGGGGATACCAAAATCCTTGGATGCTCAAGTCTCTTATATAAATAGGATAGTATTTGCATTCAACCCACACACATCCTCTTGTATACTTTAAATTATTTCTAGATAAATTATAATACCTAATATAATGTAAATTCTATGTAAATAGTTGTTATCTTTAGAACAACTTTGAATAATGACAAGAAAAAAAGTCTATACATGTTCAGTAAAGATGCAATTTTAAAAATTATTTTCAATTCCCAGTTGGTTGAATCTAAGGATGAAGAATGTGCAGACATGGAGAGGTGAGTGTGAATGATTTACATATCTACAACATGTATATCGAGAACCTACTATGTACAAGACTCCAGTGTCAGCTCTGTGGTATACAGGGGTAAACAGACAAAAGCCCTGCTCTCACGGGAGGGCAGATGTTTAACAAATCATGGAGGATAATTAAACAGACAGAACTGTGTCCAGTGCAGTGAATACAGGCCTCAGGGTCCATGGGAGCCCTGCAGCCTTTGGGGAGGCCTCCAGGCAGACAGGCTTCTACAGCTGGCTAGGAGTCAATCACACAAAAAGTGGGGGAGAAGGGAAGGAGGAAAGAAAAAGAGAATCAGAGAATACTCAGGGCAAAGGCAACAGCATGGGCACAGGCCTTGGGAAGGTAAATGTCAGGGTAGGATGGTTTGAGGCCAAAGAAAAGATTTGCTGTTTTATGAAAATGGGAAATGAGAGGCTATCGAACTTGAGAGTGATGTGATTCTATTTTCATGTTAGAAAGATCACTCTGACTATGCTGAGATGGGTGGACAGGTCCGCACAGAGTGTGAAGAGACCACACTGCAATGGCCCAGGCAAGAGCTAATGGTGGAGAAAGCAGACATATCTGAGAACCTTCTGTAAAAATAAGTCACTCAGAATATTTGCTATATCAATGACTCCAGACAAGCAAGACTTTGCTAAAAATGTGTCACCCAACTGAGGTCTATTAAGGCTTCATATTGTTCTGTGAACTCTGAGGAGCTGGGACTGGAAGAGAAGACAGGAAAGGAAAGGAAACATGGCTTTCATGAGGAAATAGGCATGTGCAAGGGGAAGCTAGGAATGAACTGGCCATCTGAAGGTGGAGGTAAGAAAAGCACATCACTCGACTGATGTGGATGGAGAGCATGGTGGCCTGGAGGGACTGGGAGTACAGAATGATGCCCACCTTGATGTAAAAGTATTTTATATGTTATTTTTAAGTGATGAGCAAGGGTAGAGTATG
This sequence comes from Spermophilus citellus, assembly GCF_964194105.1. Lineage (NCBI taxonomy): Eukaryota > Metazoa > Chordata > Mammalia > Rodentia > Sciuridae > Spermophilus > Spermophilus citellus. The sequence continues at coordinate 32,393,146 of NC_138182.1, forward strand.
TAGAGTTATAGAAATACAGACAACAGGATGAGGAAAGAGGAGAAAAGGAAAATGGACTGAACAGAAGAAAAAATTATTGGATGGTTCAGTTGAAATAAAAGATACTTCAGAGATTCATCAAAAGTAAACTATAAGTCAAAATACTCAAACTAGAGAACTGAACAAAATAGATTTACTTTAAGAAATCACTCTATTTTCATTTTTGCAAAATCATACCAATTGATTTTTTTGACATAGAATGTTAGATTTGTATATATATATTTATATATATGATGACTTACAAGCTTTACATCAGTGGGGATTCCTGAATTTTTGTCATTAGCTCAGAATCAATGACCAACCCAAACACTCAAGCTACTAGTGAAACCCTAACTGTAGAGCTGTACAGGGACTCACACAATCAATAGAGTTCCCAGAATCCAACACTCTGGTGCTAAGCTCAGCTTATCATTCACATTCTGTCTGCACAAATCAATAAGCTAAAAAAGAGTTTCTGGCTTCCAGGATCACCAAGAAAATGTCCTCTTTCTAAGGAATGAATGTTCCTTGAAACAGCACTAAGCAACACAAAAGCAAAACTCTTTTATCCATCCCAACCAAAATCACTTCTTCCACATTCCAAAATCCAATTTGAGGCTGAGACATCCTGTGTGTTTTTCAATTAAAAGAGTCTTGTGTTTTAAAAATTTGCAAGTCATTTGGGACAATTCATTTGTCCTTGTGTTTCACATATTACACTGTTCAAATATTATGATGATTCCTGAGGTGCTACCCAGGATCTACCTCTAGTGTTTAGATATGAGACTGGACGAACATTCTGCTCTCCATTCCTTTGCCAGCCTCCAGTACTCTATGGAACTGAGGCCAGACATCAGCTCAAAATGCAGCATGCTTATTCTCAGTCTTGGCCCACTCCCAGGTCTGGCACCTGGTACAGTACTACTAAATAGAAAGATTATATAAAAGTGTTTTGAGCTGAGTTTAGGAGAGTCCTGACCTCTGAAATCTACCATCTAAGAAAACCAAAACAATCTTTTTTATTTTTAAATACCTAAACCTGAGCTATATTCTACCAGCCCTTTTTATTTTTTGAGTTAAAATCTGCTGAGGCTGGCCTCGAACTTGCTACCTTCCTGCCTTAGCATCCCAAGTTGCTGGGATTACAGGTGTGTACCACTATGCCCAGTGCCAAACAGTATTGTAAGTCCCTATGAAGCTTTGTTCAGGGCCAGAAGGACTTCAAGGAACCAAAGCTAGTGTCACATTTGGGTTGTAGCCTCTTGAGTACAATTATTCCTTATGCTGTCCATGGACCACATGCAGCCAAACTAATCTGGCATGGCCTATTTGAGGCCTATAACAAATAGTTTTTTTTTTTTAACCACTTAATTAAAACAACCATTTTCAGTAAGAAAGTTAAAACTTTTACTGTGAATATGAGAACACTGAGCTCACTTTCTACCTGAGATAAAATGTAGTATTTTAACAATGTTATTCTGGCCAATAATGAAGGTCAGTGTGCCCTGCTCCCATTACATTATTCCACAGAAGAGTCCCTTTTGTAAATCTCGCAAGTTAGATGTATAAGAACCATTTCAAGAAAAGTAAAACTGCAGTTCTAGAAAGGATCCATACACTGTTGATGAATTTGAAACATATTTTAATTTTCTGTTCCTGCTTTTAGAAGATCAAGTGTCAAGATGTATCTGAATTATCATGTATCTGCTCTTTGAGTATAGCTTAATTTTGACCACTGACTTAAGCCAACAGTGAAATATTGTGGGATTCTGGGGCTAAGCCTATGAATCCTAGATTATCTTAAAATATTTTACCACTGGATAGTGTCCGAGTTCATCTGGCTCAATAAAAATATGTTCTTTAAACACATTCATAAAATGAAAACAATTAAGGAGTACTATTAGGAATGCCGACCCATAATGGAGATGTATCTACTGCTTGAAATAAAGTACCAATATTTTTATGAATGATTAAAATTAATTAATGATTGATACCAAGCTCAAAAGACAGTTCTTTTCTAAAAATCAGTTTAAAAATCCTTTAAGGAGACTTCTTTAATTTTATTCTAAAATAACCCTAATATTATAACTCACAGGCTAAACATCATCCTTATTTCAATAAAAATCCATATGCTTCATAGATACATAGGTTTGTGATCATGTGCTCAAATACTACAAATAAACATGCACACTTCTAGTCCACAGTAAATTCCTTATTCGCTGCTAGGAAATACAATGTGGCCAAGAAAGAAAAGTAAGGGAAATAAATAATTGTACATTTTCCTGGACCCATCCAGATTTTGAAATACTACGAAAAACAATAAATATCTAAGGGGGAAATCCACAATTTAGCAGAAGGAAAGCTAAGCCAAACTCTTCATTTTGGGTTAGTCATTAAATATTAGTCAAAGCTCAAAAGACATTATGCTTTAAAAAGATAAATTTTAAATGTCTTATAAAGGAGTCAGTATGTTTATAAGACTCATTGCCCTATGAAAAACTACAGGTTGAAAAACTGTAAACTTTCTCCACAATAATAAATAATTTAAGAATTCGTAAATAATGAACTCATAATAGTTCTCAGGGCAGGGAAGAGAATTTCAGAGCCATTCCTATCTGCTGAGGCCAGCAACACAATAGCAGTTTCCACAAAGAAAACAGACCCTTTTCAAAGAGGAATACAAAAGCTAGAATTCATTTTTTGTCTCCAGAATGGCATTTACCTCATCTGTTCAGTCATTCACTTATACCTACAGCAAGGGAGATAATGCTGGCTAATAGTCAAGATCTACCCTGGGAATTGAGAATAGAGCAACAAGAGACAAGGAAAACAAATTGGTGTATTCCACAAATGATCCTTTTTTCATTTCAGACACATACTTTTACAGCAAAATGAAAGCCCTACCATATGCATATCCGTAACTTAGTGCCTTCATGTGTCTTCTTTTGTCTACTATGAAATAAGCTACAGGCTTGGGGTGTAGCTCAGGGGTAGAGCACTTGCCTGGTGCGCATGAAGCCCTGGGTTTGAGCTTCGGCACCACACAGGCATTTACACACACACACACAAACACACACACACAAAAAAATCTTAAGCTGTCATTTAAAGTAATGAAAGCCATAGGAGGTAGAATCTGCAGATATAAGTATCAGACAGGAAAATCTGTCCTTGAATCTCCTAGGTTTTAATGACTGTGATTAAATATCAAATTTATTATTAAATAAAACTTTATTTTTACCCTGTTCTAAACATCAATAATGAGCAAATACAAAGCTTTATTCCATTCAGAGAGACAGATAGGATGTCACACCTGAAACAAGGGAAGAGATCAGCCATATAGTTTTCCAAAAATCACATGTGTTTGATTTATACCAAGTTTTGCATATGCTGAATCTCAGAGGTATAAAAGAAGTGGCTTCAATACAAAAGTCAAATAATTACCTACTTTTATAAAGAACCTGAAGCAAGTAGTTCTAAGTTTTGGGGAAACAAGACATGTGCTCTTAGGCAGGTCATTTCATTCTCTATTTTCATATCCGTCGAAAGTAGGGACAATGAAATCCTGCTCTGCTCACATCACAGAACTGCTATAAAATAAAAATACTAAATGCATGAGATATCATGAAAAGTCCCCAAACAGGGAGAACTCCATCTATGGCAGATTTTTTTTTAACCTTTTAGTTCATGTGACTTTGTTTGTTTGTTTTTCAAAAGGCTGTGATAAAATAGGCACATGCTCTGGAAGGGGGCTCTTCATAATGTGTTTGGGAAGTGAAATCTACTTTTGAGGTGTGCCGGTTTTTCCAGAATTTAGATTCTCAGTAGAAAGCTGAAAGAAATGCAGACCAGTGGTTCTAAGAAACCCCAGAAATAGTGTCTATCTGTCTCTCCCTAAGAAAGGACTCAATGGCTTGGGCTTTCCATTCCAACCCTTCTCCTTCTCTAATATAATTTGCTTGACCCTATATATTCAGTGATCACAATATTGACTCTGAATTTTCACTCTAGTGCTACCTACAGTTCTATTTTCTCTATCATGTGTTTTTATGGAAACACAACAAATTTGTTCTGTCCTAACCCTATTTAAACACATTCCAAGTGGCTTAACATTCTATGTAGTCAGAAAGAACTGGACTCCAGTTCTTGAGAGTCCAATGCTCTTTAGAAGAAGACCTTCTGTGGACTTCCATGATGAAACAGAAATATTGGAGGTACTAGTCTCTGGGCTAGATGGACAAAGAGAACCTCAAGACTCCAAGGGACAGTTTCAGTCCACAACCAACATGGCAGAGCTGAAAGTGCTCACTTGCTTTAATATCTGCTGTAATAATTAATGAATTCTGGAAAGATGTGTCATTTTAATGATGCTGTTATTTATAAGGCATATCTATGGGAATAATGTAAGCATTATAAGCCAAGTAAATTTCTGGGACCAATTAATTCTTACCCATACCTATTCTCAAGTTAAAATAATTCTTATAATAATATGTCACACTGGCAATAAAAATAGCAACATGTACAGAGTTGAACCATGAAGATATGCTTCTTTTTAAAAATTAAAGTAGAAATAGATCATCTTTTAAGAATTTTTATAGAAACCTGTTTTTAAAACACCAGTCTAAAGATATAAAGTCAAGGTTTTGAAAGTTTACCTAATTGACCTGACAGCTTCTAGCTCCTCCACACTTAGGAAGGAAGTTGTCTTCAGGAACACCATGTCGAATGTGCAATGGTCTAAAAGTGTGGCTGCCTTCTGCACATCACTAATGGTGATGGTGACTTCTGCTGTATTTGCAAAAAGCTTCTGTAGAGCATCAGCCAGGTGATAAACAGTGTCATCTCCAACCAACAAGAGGTCTATTTTTGCCTGAAGGAGAAGGAAGAAAGCAAAAGCACTACATAATTAATATCTGGACATAGAAAAAAACATTGTGCATGAGAGGATAGAATAAATAAAGGTGACAAATAACAGCTGTACTGGATGGTGAGCTGTAAGTACTTCAAAGGTAGGAATGTCCTCAGTACCTAGGATTCAATGGATTGGAAGGGCATTCTATTTTTTAAAGTTTTTCCTACCCATTTTATTCTACTGTGTTTTCCTGCAAATTTCTATCTTGTCCTATTAACAACAGACAAGAATCTTATGACCCAATTTCTCAATAGTCCATCCCACTGTAAAATCTGTTTACTGCTTAGAAAACCAAACTGGTGCTCTCCCACACAATTTATTTTGGTGAAACACACATTCCAGAAAACAGCAAAAGATCAAAATTCCCGAGAAACACTCAAATAAAGTCATTTGAGGGGAATATATATGCTATTTAAATCTGAATATCAGGAACCAAAAAGTTTCTTCATTTCCATGTGGGAGTATTTTCAAATACAATTAGAAAAAACAGAATTCCCATCCTCACTTTTAATTTTGCTATCTTTTATTCCCTATAGCTAATGAACATAGCCCATGGAAAAGGCCCAAGGTTGGAAATGCTCGAATAAATGAAAGTAGTCAAAAGACAATTGGAAATGCCAAACCATGGACAGATCTATGTGAGAAAACAGATTGGGGAGTTGAGCGTTGAAGCCAAAAGTAGTAGGTGGAGGAGTTGGAAATACTTGTACAAAGAGAAAAGCAGCCTGTCGAAGATGCACCTCTTCAGGGCAGGATGCTGGTATAGTGGCCTCCCCGGGCTCTCCCCAGCTTCATCTTGGTTTCCCAAGGATTGCAGGAAAGAACTGGGAGGTGTAAGAAACCAGGCAAGAGAGTGAAGTAAGCAAAGATTCTGCACTTTTACCTGCTTATCTTCTCATTTTCGTCCTTATTATTTTTTAAAGTAAGTCTTCCTTTATCATCTCATATCCTCATTCAATTCCTTCCCTTGGAGCAACCACTATTAACAATTTGCTGTCTATCCTTCCACACAATTTTTATGGCAGATGTATCAGTGTAATACACCCACGTACAGCTTTCCCTTAAATAAATGGGATATTATGTTTTTTAAAAGTAAGTTGTTTTTCTCATTTAATGATATAGTTCAACAATTCCTCAAAATTTTTGGTTCAACGAGAACATTCTCATTTTCCAGAAGGTTACACATGTATTTTCTTTAAAAAAAAAAAGTTTCCTATCTTTTGTTGGGATCTGGGGTGGATGTGCTCATCTTCATCCAGTCTTCCTCATGTCCAGTGATAATAACTCATTAAGCCACTCTCCAAATGTTGAACTTCAATGTTGTTAAAATGCTGTGATAATATCTTTATAAGCATTCCTTTGTGTAAATGCATAAATCCTAGCATCAAAGCTATACAGAAAGGTTTTCCATTTTCCATCTTAGATATAGCCAAATTGCTTCCTAGAAGCAAAAGTTTGTGTCCCCACCAAGAGTATAGATGAGTTCCAATTCCCTGAATTCTTAATAAGACTGGTTATTCTTAAGCTTTTTAATTTTTTTTTTGCATTTTCCTTTTCATTGGTATTTTTCTGATCAATGTTTAATATCCTTTCATTTTAATGGCAATTTACATTTCTACTTATTCCATATTCTATTCATCATGCATGCCCATTTTATTATGCATGCCTTTGTGCACCTTCCTATTTATGGTCTTTTTCTTATTGCTTTGTTGGATTTTATGTATTGTGAATATCACTCAACTATTTCGAGTCTGTGGATCCATCTTTAAATTTAAGGTATCTTGTCAATGGTGTTTCGTATGTAGTCACAAGTCACAAATCTGTTTTCTTTGGGACTTTGGTGAATTTTGTCTTGCTTTCAAACCCATCTGTTTATATTAGAATATGGATTGATATGTTAAATGCTTTTATTTTTTTCACTTAGCTTTTTATCTTCTTTGAAATTTACTTGGTGATTAACATGAGGTAGTATTCAATTTCATCTTTCTTAAAAGGCAGAGCTAAATGCCCTGATAGCATTCTCGAAAAAAATAAACTTTCCTCAGTGCTTTTAAATGCCACCTTTATAAGTGATTTTGTTATGTTTTTCTGAAACTTATTTTGATTAATCTATTTGTATATTCCTGGTTGATAGCATACTGTTTACTAGCTACTTATAAAGTGTTTTTCTATTTGATAGAGTACATTGACAGTTTCCTTCTTGTTATTTTAAAATTTTGTTTGCAGTTATTTCCCACAACTTTTTTTTCCAATGGAATTTTATCATCTTCTTGTCAAGGAACCCTGCTGAAGTTTTGATAATGCTTGCATTTATCTTAAATGTTAGGGTATATCATCACTGTATTAAATCTCCCTATTTAGAAGATGTGACTTTCAAGAGAATTTGGGTCTTTTGTGTTCTTCACTTTTATAGTTACTTTCATATAGATTTTGCATGTATCCTTGAATATTTATCGTTAGATATTTTAACATTTAGAGATCACTGTGAAGGGAATATCTTTTCTCATTTACTGAATTTTCTCATTGATATAGCTGTCATATAGAAGTGCTGTTGATTTCTGTATAAGGAAGGTGCTTCATATATTTTATGATATAACATATTTTAGTTGATTTTTCTCAGTTTCCTTGATAGACAATCATAAAATCTTCAAAAATGACATTTTTGTCTGTTTCCAGAATTTATGCCTTTTACTTGTTGATTTTAAAGAACTGGCTAGTGCATGGGTTTTAGAGCTAAGTAAAATGTATTTAATACATTGAATATGTATACATATATTTTACTCATAAGTATACATCCACATAAAATGTAAGCATAGTATATACTTTAATGCTAACAAATTGTCAAAACTGCAAAAATAAATAAATAAAGTGTTGGCTAGAATATCCAAAACAGAGGTGAGCAGTGAAGTGAAAATGAGCATTCTTGCTTTGTTCCTGGCTTTAGTAGAAATATTTTGAAATTCTCTTACCACTAAATATGATATTTTCTGAAGATTTCTAGTCAATATCCTTTATCAAAAATTAAAAGTTTATTTCTATTTGAAGGTAAAAATTTTAAGTCATAAATGGGTGTGGAAATATACTTAATGCTTTTTCAATATGAACTTGATCATACTGTTTTTTATTTTTCCTTTAATCTGGTAGGTAGACAATCATAATAATACATTTCCTAATGCCAAGCCATCATTGCAAGTAATAAACAAATTCATAACAGATTCAATTCATTGTTCAATTTTTGTATCTATGTTCACAAGTGAAACTGGAAACTTTTTTTTACTTTATTGTGTTGTCTTATCATGGTTTGGGTACAAGGATTGCATGGCAACCTTGAAGAAGAAAAAAAAAAAGCATTGATATTATTCTATCGTCTCAAATATTTTAGAAAACAGAAATTATAGGTTTACTGAGATTTATTTAAAACATGTTTATAAAAGTGCATTTAGACTACCTTTTACAGATTTTGATTGATTACAGTTAAAGTTTTCCAAACTTCAATTAGGTGAATTTTGTTCATGCATATTTTGAAAAATCCATTTCATCTATATTTTAAAATGTATTAACTTTTAAAAATATGTAATATGTATTACTGGGTTCTTCTTAATTTCTAACTCAAAATTAATGTTTTTTTTTCCTTTTTTTCTTTGTTTTTCCTCTGCTGATGCTTTATTACAGACTATAAAACTCTGTGGTCCAATACAGAAGACATAAACAATTTACACTCATGTTCATAAAACTTATTCTGCATTCAGCCCAGTTATGTTAGCCTGTTTCAAATGCTCAATATCTATGCATAAGTCGCTACCATATCAGGCAGCACAATTACAGAATATTTTTATCATTGCCAAAGAAAGTTCTGTTGGACAGCACAGTAGAGAAAATAAGCTTTCCTTCAAGTGACATCTTGTTGTATCCCATGGATTTTGACAGAATCAGCATTCATGTTCATTCACAAGTAAAAAATTTTAAACTTTCAGTTAATATTTCTATTTTAACCTGAGTTCAACTCCTATATAAAGCTGTTTTTAATTTTAAAGGATAGTATGCTTTAGTTCTTGATGTTTTGCCAATCCACCAGGTATTCATTTCTTATTTTGATATACCATCAAAAGTGAATGTGCCCTGCATGTTGTCTATTTTTTTAGAATTTGACATTCTTTTTATATCCTACAGTCAATTTTTGTAATGTTCTATGGGTATTTGAAAACAATGTCTATATTCTAGTAAACAAGTTCTATATATCTTTTAGAACAAACTTGTTAATTGTTTTCTTTTGTCAGGCCCAGTTACTCTTTCAGTTTATAAGGAGGTATGTTAAACTCTCCCTCTCTAATTATGGTTTACAATGTCTTTATCAATGTCTTTATCAGTTCTATTTGTAACTAGGGGTCATGTACATAAAGGGGTCATGTTCATGACAGTTACACAAATTTATATGGAAATATAACTATAACATTACTGTATAATGATTTGGCTTTATGTATGTTAAACAGCATATGTATATACACATATATATTATAAAGAAAGCTAAATATGAAATATAACTGTTACTTTTAATACTTTACCTGGAATTTTACTTGTTTCTACAACTTTTTTCATATTCCTTTATTTTAAAACATTCTGTATCTTTGATTTTGTGTGACTTTTATAAATAGCATAAAATTGAATATTTAGTATTTTTAACAATCTGAGCTTTCAATTTTTGATGTACATCTAAAAGTAACTTATTATATTTATGACATTTACTATTTCCAATAATGTAATATGATTAATCAGCTAATATTAATTAATTATGAAACATTTACAACCTAATGTGAAATGGTCTAATTCCTTTCATTTGTCATTCCTACTTCCTATAGTTCCGTCTTTCTCCCACGTCTTTGGTTAAGCTGATCAATTTTTTCTTTTTCTACCCTGCTGTACCTATAGTGCTTTGGGAATTAAATTACTTATTTCTATTCTTTGAGTAGTCAATTTTCTTACCTTTTTATTTTGAATTAATTTTAGATTTACAGAAGAGCTATAGAGGAAAAAAATAATCCAAAAACAGGGGGGAAAAATGAAGAGCTATAGAGAGAGAATGGCGAGTTCTCAAAAACTCTTCACCCAGCTTCTCTATTAACACCTCACATAGTCAGGCTATTTTTATAAAACCTAAGACATTGTGGGTTTTTAACCACAATTTTAAAAACTAAGAAATAAACACTGGTACAGTACTATTAGCTAAACTGTAGGCTTTAATTGGATTTCATGATTTTTTTTCCACGAATGTCCCAAGATCTCTTCTAGGATAACACCGTTAGTTGTCATGTCTTCTAGTCTTCTCTAATCTGTAAAGATTTCTCAGTTTTTATTTTTCCTGACTTTTATTAATTTTTTTACACAAATGGAGTACAACTACAACTTTTCATTTCTCTGGTTTTACATGATGTATAGTCACACCATTTGTACAATCATACCCGTATATAGGGTAATAATGTTTGTCTCATTCCACCACCTTCCCCCGCCACACACCCTCCCCTCCACTCTGCTCAATCCAAAGTTCCTCCGTTCTTCCCTTGCTCCCCTGCATTATGGATCAGCATCCACTTATCAGAGAAAACATTTGGCCTTTGGTTTTTTTAGGATTGGCTTACTTCGTTTACTGTCCCTTTATCTGTAAATGCCATAATTTCATTCTTTTTTAAGGTTGAATAATATTCCATTGTGTATATATACCACAGTTTCTTTAACATTCATTTATTGAAGGGCATCTAATTTGGTTCCACAGTTTAGCTACTGTAAACTGAGCTGCTATAAATATTGAGGTGGCTGTATCACTGCAGTATGCTGATTTTAAGTCCTTTAAGTGTAGATGGAGGAGTGGGATAGCTGCGTCAAATGGTGGTTCCATTCTAAGTTTTCTAAGGAATCTCCACACTGCTTTCCAAAATGGTTGCACTTATTTTTCCTGAATTTGAGGGATGCTGGTGAGGTATTTTGTGGAATATCCACAACTTAGATTTGTCTGACATTTTCACATGATTAGACTGAGACTTTGGAAGACTACCATAGACATGAAGGACCTTTCTCCTGGTGTCATGAATCAATGACACATCTATATCTTCACCTTGGTTCCTTGGTGAAGGTGGTGTCTACAAGAGTTCTCCGCTATAACATCACTATTTTTCCCTTTCCACACACCCTGTTTTCAGAAGGGAGTCCCACTAAGTCCAATCAGACTCAATAGAAGGGGTCTCAAGTAACCACCTCTTGGAGGAAGGAAGAGCAAACTGTGGAAATGTTAAAACTGTCATAGTAATTAATGAATACATTGGGGGAGATTTTGGAGGGCTATGAAGATAACCCATTTCTCCTAAAAGTTATACTCCCTAATTTATCATTCATCAGTGGATCTTGCTTATAGGTCCATTATAATGATATCAATTTACAGTTTAGCTACTGTAAATTGAGCTGATATAAATACTGAGGTGGCTGTATCAAATGATACATATATATATATATATATATATATATATATATATATATATATATATATATATATATCATTTCCTTCCTTTCTTCTACATTATTTGGCATTGGTTGGGGGGTACTCGGGATTGAACTCAGGGGCACTCAACCACTGAGCCACATCCCCAGGCCTTTTTTTTTTTTTTTTTGTATTTTATTCAGAGATAGGGTCTCACTGAAGTGCTTAGCACCTTGCTTTTTGCTGAGACGGGCTTTAAACTGGAGATCCTCCTGTCTCAGCCTCCCAAGCCACTGGTTTTACAGGCATGCGCCACCTGCTGGCCATTATTCCATATTCTTATGTAAAGATTTGCCCCTTCTCCCTCATTTACTTATTCATCCAATCATTCATCTATATGGTATAGACTTATGGATATTTATTTGCTGGGTTTCGATCCAATGCTACTATTTGTTAGTCAAATTACTCCAGTTTGGCCACTGGAAGCTGGGAAGGGCTTACTTTTTAATAAGCAAGTGTATCTATTTGTGATTAAGATTATCTAAATCTACAGCCTCTCTTCCAACAAGGCAGTAAGTATCCTTTACATGTCTCCCTCCACTCCATACTCCACCTTAGTCCATCTACTTATATGCTAAGTCTATCTGGAATTTAAATTCTAACCATTATTAAATTTTTACATTTTTATTAACATTTATACTTAATGACTTTTGGTTCTCTAATTCCTACTGTTGCTAGAAGCTCATATTTGCTTCTTTCTTGGATTCATTTTATTGAATCAGGAAATTCTTTTAAAGACTAAGGGCACAAAAGGGAGTCTTAGCAAGTCTGAAAACATCTTCATGCACCTCATAATTCAGGACTAGTTTTACCTGGTGAATACTTTCAAGGTCAAAATTACTTTGCCTCTGAATTTTGAAGATATTGGTCCATTTTCTTCTGCTAACCATAGTGGCTGATGAAAAACATCAGATGCTTTGTTTCTCTTTGGGTGACTGGGTTTTGTAGTTCTCCAAGATGCCTCCAAGTGTAGCTTTTATTCACTGGCTCTGGAAATGTCTTCCCATTATATCTGTGATTATTTTCTTCTCTCTCCTGCCTTGTAAATCTTCTCTTAGATACAGGAAATCCTAAATTGGTTTTTCATGTCTCAACTTCTGAGAGACTAGACTTCCTCCACTTTATTTTCTAGAGCAGGAGCTCAGTCTTTGGTCCAGAACTTCTAAAGAGTTTTGCAATTTCAGTAGTTTAATGACTTATTAATTTTTAAGATTTCTTTTTTTTGTAATTTTTCATAACTTGCTATTTTTAAGTTTCAATGTCCTGAGAATATAAATTAGAATTTTTAAAGTTTATTTCTATCCCCTTATGCCCTAGGCTCCTAACCATACTTAGGAGGAGAACTGCCAGACATCAGCAGAACTAAACATAAATGCACAAATACAACAGTTATACCAAAGACTATCATCTGTTGAAATCCTAACCCCCAAGGTGATGGTGTTAGGAGGTTGGGCTGTGGAGAAGTGATCAAGACAAGAAAGCTCCCATCATGAATATGATTAGTGCCCTTTTGTAAAAGAGTTCCTATTAAAAAGATACAGGTTGCTATTAAAAAGATACCAAGTGCCGTGCGCACACCTGTAATCCCAGCAGCTTGTGAGGCTAAGGCTAAGGCAGGAGGATCTCGAGTTCAAAGCCAGCCTCAACAAAAGAAAGGTGCTAAGCAACTCAGTGAGACCCTGTCTCTAAATAAAATACAAAATGGGACTGGGGATGTGGCTCAGTGAGTGCCCAGGAGTTCAATCTCTGGTACCAAAAAAAAAAAAAAAAAAAACAGGGTAAACAACAGAAACTTATTAAAATTTTGGAGGTTGGGCAGTCCAAGATAAGGTGCTAGCAGATTTGGTGTCTAGTCAGGGCATGATTTAAGGTTCATACATGGCAATTTCTGTTTTCTCACATGGTAGAAGGGGCTACGGAGTCTTCCTGGAGTCTCTTTTACAAAAGGGCACTAATCCTATTCATGATGGGAGCCTTTTGTCTTGATCTCTTCTCCACAGCTCAACCGCCTAACACCATCACCTTGGGGGTTAGGATTTCAACAGATGATTATCTTTGGTATAACTGTTGTGTTTGTGCATTTATGTTTAGTTCTGCTGATGTCTGGCAGTTCTCCTCCTAAGTATAGCTCATTGTCCTTAGGGATCAGTTCCTGGGTTGTTCCCTGGGGTTAAAGCACCACTGCTCCTGCTATGGCAGGAATGAGCTGGGAGAGTCCAGCTAGGCAAAGAAATCCAGGCACCCATCTGGCCCAAGTGTCCTGCATCCATCCAATTCAAAACCAGGTGAGCACCCTCTCTCACTTTGTTTCTTCAAACGCTGAATCTAACCTATTACTATAATTATTTACCTCAGTATTTCTTAATGTCTGCTAAATTCTAGTTTCTCTTCTATTATTTTATTGGAAATTTGATCTTACCTGCTTTGTAAATTTCAAGTTTTCTTGTGGAATTTTGTTTTGTAATGTTGAGAGAAGCTGTTTTGTTTGAACCAAGATCCTATTAAGAACTATACGCTGCATTTGGATATTATGTTCCCCTGGACTTTTAATTTAGAATACCAACCCACTCCCACTTTTCATATTTATTTGCTGAAGTTTTTTTTTTCTTTTTTTGTACTGGGAATTGAACCCAGGGGCACTTAACTACTGAGCTATATCCCCAGCCCTTTATTTTTATTTTGAGACAGGATCTCACAAAGTTGCACAGGGCTTTGCTAAGTTGTAAAGCTGCCCTCAGACCTGCATCCTCCCTCCCAAGCTGCTGGGAGCCACCAAACCTGGCTATTTTCACATTTTTGAAGAGTATCTCCTATATGGAATTTGGAATGAATGGAAGGTTTACCCATGTACTGAGTTTCCCATTGTGAACCAATCTCGCTCCTCTGACTCACAATTAGGATTAAAATGTAAACTCCCTAGTACAGACTTTTATAGCCTGGTATCAACCTACTTTGCCAATTTTATTTCCTTCTACTTCCCTCAAATACCCTACATTTTAGGAAGACAGCGTAACACTTTGAATGAGCTTTGAAGTTTGGAATTTCTATAGCAGTGTGTAGGGACCCTTCCAGTGTGTTTGTTTTTTATTTTATAAGCATTCCTCTTTCTAATAGTATTTTCGGAGCACTTTTTGAATACAGATTGTTTGTGACTCTCCACTGTAGCATGATGTATTCTATATCAATAAATTTTCTCTGTGACCCCCAAAGTTGGAGCACTAAAACAAATCACTAACAAATGGTCATCATAGGAGTGATTATAGTTTTGGTTTTGAATTAACCTATTAATTGAAGCAACTTACAAATGCCCCCAAATAACAAGCTGGTATATATAATCTAACCTTTTTTGAGACACATTTTAAGAATTAAAAAAGTGCTATAATTATATTAAAATATTATGTATAAATCAGGGTGTCCTGTATTATGAATAATTTGTAAAACTCTATAATAGAAACACTTTTTCTTTTAAAACACCCTGCCATTTTGTGTGCTGCTTAAATATGCTTCATATTTATTATCTCCATAGATATTGAACCCCTCCTACTGGGCAGATGCAGCCCCTGCCCTGACAGGGTTTACAATCTAGCTGCTTTTTACTGTGCTGCTGAGAAAGCATGGCCTTTCATCCTTGGAACACAGAATAGTGTTTGGGCTTCACTTTTACAAAAGCTGCTACTTTTTTTTTTTTTTTTGGACAGCTTGATGCAGTGAGACGGGAACAAAGGCTTTTGAGGCAGAGACCAGGGTCTGCCATTTAGTTCAGACACCTACTAGGGCTTTGAGTACAATACTCATGTGGTCCTCTTCTGGAGGATAATACTTAGATTTTACATTGCAAGACTGTTATGAGGACAAATGTTTGTTCATGCCTTGTGGGTGGTAGTTATTGCCATATTTTCTCAAGCAATACCAAACCTGAGCACAAAAAAAACAGAAAAATGTCAACTCAACCTGACAGGGGAGGGGGAAAGGGAGTGGTAGAATTAAAGTGGGGAATGTGTCCATGCTGGGTAGTGAAAACAGCTCTGAATGGAAATGAAGTCTGCATTGCTTGGCCTACAGAGCTCAGGAAACAGGGCAGCTGAGGAGCAGAAGGCAAGTTTGAATAACAGAAATCAGCTGCTTAACTTGAACCTTTTCCTGGTCAGCACCTGGTGGGCTGACTGCAATGTCCCCAGAATCTCAGTCTTGTGGAGAAGAGCTGAGAAAGAGCAGAAAGGGGCAGAACAAGGAAGTGGAGAGTGGAGAAGTAGAAAGGAGATCCAGAAGGGGGTTGGGAAGAACTATCACCCCAAACACACTGCCATGCACAAGAGCCTGCAGTTCTGCACAGTGCCTTGCATGGTGGCAGCAGCAGCTCAAATAAGGAAGTTTTGGAAAGACCTGAATTGCTGTCCTGTCAAAGGCTTCTTTCCCTGCCCTACAAAAATCAATGCCAATAGCACACTTGGAATGTTAGTAATCAGACAAATTAGAACATTGCTCCAGTCCACCACCCAGCAACTCGAATTAAGCAAACCGCTTATAATCAACATAAATCTGAATATTTACTTAGTTAAATAAATAAATCATCATCTTTGTTGATAGTATGATATACTGAAACAGCAACGAGAAAGATCTGATAATAAAAAGGAATAAAAGTTTCTAGTATATTCTGCTTTGCAAAACTGCCTTTTAGAACATCTACGGTTTTCACCTGTGAGCACAATTTGGAGTGATACTAGACTTCATTTGACAGCAAATCGCTTTCTGTTTGAATTGCTTATTGCACCTTTAGAAAAAAAGCAATACATATTCATTGGGAAAATTTAAAGGACCTAAAGTAAAATAAAAATCATCTGCAATCCCACCACTCAGGGTATATACTGTTAATGCCTTGGTATACGTCTTTTAAGTATAGGCAGTTTTAATATTGTGACATCACCACCAACCTTCTTTATCCACTTCATTTGATTTCCATGGTCACAGTAATACACAGGGCACTCCAATCTCACAATTTTTAAAACACAGGATTTCCATTTGCAGTCTGTGGCAGGCTAAACCTTAATTAGTAACAGCAGGTGCTGAAGTGCTTAAAGCAAATCACTCTTACATTTTAGTGAGTTGTTATTTATGTCACTCTTATCACCCGGGAGCAGTGCTGACAATCAGCAGCAGCTGCATGGGCCATGCTCTCAGGAGGCAATTGTGGGCTTCCAGTTTCCCCAGGAGTCAAGGGATTTAAGCAGCTCTATCTGGAGAAACTGAGCAAGCTGTTCTTCTCAAAATGGCCTACAAAAGGTTTAGTCAGGGCTTCATAGTCTCACGGGTAGGAAACCACAATTATTTATGTACTACTAGATAATCAGATATTTTATTCAGAATTCCATTTTGTGCAGCTTGCTTAATCCTGCACCACAAAATACTACTTTTCATTCTATTTTTTTGGTATTAGGGATTGAACCACACAGGGTACTCATACCACTGGGCTATATCCCAGCCCCTTTTAGTTTTTATTTTGAGGCAGGGTCTTATTCCCTCATCTTGAAAAAATTAAGAAAATCTGTTAAGCGGGTCCATTTCAAAATCACCATTCCATTTCAGGAGGTATGTTCTAAGAAGTGAAGTGATTAAGTAGGTAGAGTCTTCTTAGTGTTAACAAAACTGCACTCAGCCCTTGAGGCTTCCCATACTTATCTGTAAAGTCTTGGAAACCATCAGGAGAGACACCACTGGCTGCTTTGCTGTCTGGGGTGGACCAGGTTTGGTTCATGATTAAAAAACCACCTCACATTTTTATCTACAACACTTGCCATGATCATTTTGGGCTTTGCAAGAGAATAGCTAAACGGGGGGGCTTTCAGAGAGGCCAGTGATTGCCATGGGCAGGTGGAGGGTGTGTGGAGCACAGGTACCTTTCTTGAGCGCGGCTTGGGTTTCCACTCTAACTTGCCTGCTTGGTCACAAGCTTGAGCCTGGGTACCTTGGGACACCATGCTAGTTAGCAAACCCGAAGGAAGCCAACTTGTGTAGCGACAGGAATGCAGAAAATAAGCTTCCTATGTGAAATAAATGTCTTCCCTATATTAACACTGAAAAATATTTGACATTTTGTCCCCAGTATCTCCAGTACATATTAAACTTTGCTCTAGGTAACTCTCCAAGCGGCCTTCTTTAAAAAAATGATTTTAAGTTACGCAAGTGTCAAGAGCTGGGAGTCAGGTTATCTTTATAGAACGGCTTAACCCCCTTTCTTCTTGGCCTCTTTCCCTGACGTAATTCGGCCCCATCCCCAAAATCAAGGCTCCAAGGGCCAGGGCCTGGCGCTTGGGGGGCATCTCAAAAGCAGGGGCCACGCTCGTCATCTGGGGGCACCTGGAGGCTGCTGGCGCGCCCATGAAGTGGCCCTCCTAGATGGCCCCTCAATGAGGGCGGCCTGAGCCCGGCTTAGAAGGCAGGGGCCTGGGCCCCAGGGCTCGCCGCGCGCGGTTATAAACGCAGCTGCCTCCCCTTCCTTCTCCACGTCTTCCTCCTCTTACCTGGCCCGAGATCTGGACGAGCTCCTGGCTGATAATTGAGGCGGCCATGGCCCGCAGCGCACGTGCAGAGTCCTGGGGCAGCCTCCCTGCAGGAGGAGCTCAGCGGCCCATGGCGTCCTGGCTTGCTCGCTGCACTAATGGCTCCTTGGCGCAGCAGCTGTGGGCGCGCACGCCCCGCTGCCCTTAAAGTGGCCCTGCCACTGGCCTGGCACCTGGGGGAGCTATAGTCCGCTCCAAGGAGCTCTCCCAAGGTCTCCTCAGGGCTGTCAGGAGATTGTCACTGACCCCCTGCCCAACCCCAACTCCCTTATCCAAAAGGATCTCACACCAATAGGCCTGGGGTAGAACTGCCACTGCCCCCGCATAAATGGGAAGCCCAGCCTTACCTCAGGCTGGCCAAAAGACTTAAGTCTTACCTTCTGACAGAATGTTAGGAATTTAGCTAACACAGGTTTTTCTCCTTATTCAACACGCACTCGTGATCGGGAAAGCAAGTACTATGTATGGTGCTTTCTTCTCAAACTGCTAGGGAATTAAAAATTTTAGAAAGACTTGATTTTGTCCTGTGATTCCACAAACACTGTCCCCATATTATCAACTGAAAGAGTGAGGCAATAAGAAATCTTCTGGCAGAGGCTCTAACCCCTTTATTCAGCATGAAGCATTTTATCGCCATCTATGGAGACCCGGGGTTCATAAAGGATACTTCCTCTTGTCTGTCTTTACTACCACTATGATTTTTCCAGTGCTAGAAGGGAGGGTTGCTTTGGTTTTGGGTAGACACCTGATCTCACTTTGAATGCGTCAAACGAAAGTGATCTATTGGAACCACCACTGCAGACAGTTGGTATCTGGGCAGGCATCCTGGTTGGGGAGCAGCAGGTGCTATGCTCTGGGGGCCTGATTTGGATCATGAGAATATGCAAAAGTATTGCTGTGGTTTTATACTGTTTTGATAGAAAAGGTACAAATAAAGTTCTGAAGAAATCATTCTGTTTTACTTTTGGAAGTACACTTGGCTCTCTGAATCTGTAGGTTCCCCATCTATGGATTCAACCAAAGGTAGTTTGAAAATATTCAAAAAAGAAAATTTTGTCTGTTCTAAACATATGCAAACAATTTTTCCTATTTCACAAACAATACAATTATAACAATTATTTACATAGAATTTACATCATATTACATATCAGATTATACCTTATCTGAAATGCTTGAGATCTAAAATATTTAAGATTTTGAAGTTGTAGATTTGGGAATATTTACATGTACATAATGAGATATATTGGGTAATGGGATCCAAGTCTAAGCAAGAAATTTGTGTTTCATAAATACTTTGTACACACGGACAGTTAATTTTATTCAAAATTTTAATTATTTTCTCACTTGAGAAAAATGGTGATACAACTTGTGGGGTCATGTCAGGACTTTAAAAAATTGCAAATTTGGGGGCATTTTAGATTTTTGAATTAGGCATGTTCCATCTACACAAGTAATGTAGAGATGAAGCATATAGGATCATATGAGTAGGTTATACACAAATACTACACAATTTCATATAAGGGGCTTGAGCATCTGAAGATTTGGGTATGTGCAGCAGTTGTGAAAACAATTCCATTTAAACTAAGGGACAACTGTAAATGTTCACACTTTAATAAACACGAATATCACCTCTTTATTGCTTTTCCAACTAATCAGGGTCTGAAAGTATCTAGATAAATGCCTGGGAGGCAGTTGGTTTGCCCACAAATACAAGGCAACAAGGGAAGTCATGGCTAGACATTGGGGTGAGGTAGGAATTGAAGCAGTTTTGAGCATCTCCTCCTGAACAGTAACCAGGTTTTTGTTGCTCAAGAGGGTAAGAATAGTAAGTCTGATGCTAACAGTGTCAAGGACATTTGTTGAAATTAACAAAGACATATTGTTTTTGAGTTTGAATTTTAAAATGCCTCTAAGATTAGGTGAGAGGAAAGCGTCACTCTTATTTTGGAAGAAGGAAAAAAATAACAAATTTCTTCTGTAACTAAAATATAAGTGTTCATACTTCAAAAAGAATCAGCCTAAATATTTTTGTTTTCAATCTTCAGAAAGAGAAAAGAAAAAGAAAGCTTACTTTATAAAAGAACAAACATTTACTATAAAACAATGGCACTCCCTGAAGGGGATTGTGCTCCCCATGAGACATTTTGCAATATCTGGAGGCAGATTTCATCATCACAATTGGGGGTGAACTGGCTTCAAATGAATGTAGTTCAAGGATGCTGCTAACTATCCTACAAGGCACAAGACAGCCTTCTACAACAGAATTACCTGTCCCAAAATAGCATTAGTGTCGAGGTTGGGAAAATATTTAATGAAAGAATGAATTAAGGTCATTTTAGTCATTGAGTGTGACCTTAGGAATCATATTATCTTGCCCTAATGTGGCTTTCTAGACTTAAGAGTACAATCAAGTCAACTAGATTAGTTTCTATTCCCTAACAGTTCTGGGATTCCCACCAATAGTTCCCAATAAGGACGCACACATCCAGCTAGAGGAACTTTTCTTGAAATTATAGTGTTAGATGAATCAGCTAAAGCCCACAGATGTCCTGGGAAGTCCTTAAGGGATGACCTTTACCGTCAAATCTCTTTGACATAGTTTATGATTTGGAAACCAAGCTGGATATTTCCTCTGATCTTCCCCAGATACTAATTTATTTGTTGGTCTTCTTTGATTCTGATCCCAGCCTAAAAAAATTTTCTCGTCCCACTTTCCCTGCATCAAAGAAGTTAGAACCTCTCCTGCTTGCATACCTCCTTTCTGCTTCATGTTCAGTTTTTCATATCCTTAAAGTATAGCTCTGACAACAGCTGTATTGTCTAAGGTTTAGCACTCTTACCCCTAAACATTCTCATTTGTCCTGGCTTGGGTTTCACCCATGCTATGCACTGACTCACACTTTCCTTCTGTGGTTACTCTGGGGAGACAACAGGAAATTTTCAAAGTATTTCTAAATCTACCCACTATAGACTGAATATTTGTATCCCCCTAAAATTCATATATTGAAATCCTAATTCCCAATGTGATATTAGGAAATGGGACCTTTAAAATGTCATTAGATCATGATACAGGAATCCTCATGGATGGTATTAGTGCCCTTATAAAAGAGAGAGGTCCCTTGCCCCTTCTACCATGTGAAGTACAGTGAGAAGACACCATCTATAAACTAGGAAGCAGGGCCTCCCCAAACATAAATCTGCTGATATTGTATTGATCTTGGTCTCCCCAGCTTTCAGAACTGTGAGAAATAAATTCCTTTTCTTTATAAGCCACTCTATGGTATTTTGTTATAGTATCTCAAATACTCTATAACAACCTCTCACACCTGTGCTCAATAATTATAACTCCATAGCAGTAGCATGATAAAGCAGACACTGTTTTACTAGATTTCAAATCCTACTATCTAATTGGTAGAAGATAAAAATAAATACATATTTTCCCCATTGAGTTAGGAACTACTGCCCTTAGGCAAAAAAGAGGTGAAGCAATAGTAACAATTTATATTGGTGCCCTGCACTAGACTTCAATAAGACTTGACAGTTTCTCATCACCCTACATACTAATGCACTTTCTGAAACAGGACTTTGTCTAATAAATCTGCCTCGTTTTAACCATAGTTCTTTGCTAGGAAGTGTGGAACTAAACCAAAGTGACATTATAACTATGGATAAGGGTCTGTGTCACGTAAGGTCCAGAGCGAGGGTATGTATTGCCATATTGTTTCATTTTGAGGCCATTTTCTCAGGACAGCAACCCAGCCCAGCCATTAGAAGTAGCTCCCCAGGAGCGTGTGGTTATAATTCTACTACCTGAGATCTGAGATCACAGAATGACAAAGTAACTCATTTTCCATTGGCTGAAAAGACAGCTGACTTGAGTCAGGAGAAATTTCATAGCCAAACAATTCAGACATTCTTAAAAACTTGTGTGTGAAGGAGAGGCATTATATGAAGTAGAAAAAAATGGCATCCATAATTCCCTTATGAACAATATGATATAAAACAATATGATTTAAAAGTCAACTAATTTTTATTGTGAAAAATTGTATATGTGCTCAAAAGTGTATGTATACATATGCAATATAAAGTATAATAGTATGAATATTATTATTGCAACCTAAAAGACAGTAACAATAATTTTTTTGTTTTTTGCCACAGTCTGACTAGGCACAAAATCACGAGCCACTCAAGCAGGAACAAACTTTATTTTTTAAAACTGCCGCCAATGCCCCGACGCTCCCAGGAAGATTGCCGATCAACGCCTGCGGTGTTCTCCCGGATCCCAAGAGGAAGTTCCTCCTCCGGAAATCCCTCCTACTGCACTTCCCCAACCAATGGGAACTCTCCAGGAGTCTTGTAGCAGGCCAAGGTGGACAGCAGGAGTCCAATATCCATATGAATGTAAATCTTAACATACTCATATCATCTCAATGGCTAGCTGGTGTCACCTTTCAACCAAAAATGC
Organism: Spermophilus citellus; assembly: GCF_964194105.1. Classification (NCBI taxonomy): domain Eukaryota; kingdom Metazoa; phylum Chordata; class Mammalia; order Rodentia; family Sciuridae; genus Spermophilus; species Spermophilus citellus. Next base: position 32,415,621 of record NC_138182.1, read on the forward strand.
CATGCATCATATTACTTGGCTGTGGCTCTTAGCAGTTTTGTTTTTGGTGGTGTTGGGAATTAGTACTGATGATTTTTAAATTCCTTATGTATCTCTCATTCCCATTTTCCTTTCTTTCCTTGGATATAAAGACCATTTTAATTTTGCTTATTTTATCCCAGAATAGATTTTTCAGTGAGAGAGAAGGAAACTTTTGTATCAAGACTCTGAGGTTCAGGAGTTGTTTGCTACTGTCTTAAGATAGAGATTGATTATCTGAATTTAGGGGCTGCCTTAATAAAATACTAAAACAAGTGGCATCAATTTAGAAGGTTTGCAGTGGGAAGCAGAGAAACAAATATAGGAGGTTAGAAGACTCCTGTTTGCCTTACCAGACCAAGTTTAGAAGTCAAGGAAAAGATGTTGGGGAAAAACTAATAACTATGTGTGATGAATGTTATTGGTTGCCTTTGATAAAGGCAAAAGAGAAAAAATACAGCTTATGATACAATTAACCAGTTTGGAAGGAGATATAAAAGGAGAATAGAGAGAACATAAAGGGAAATCCAGAGACTGGGAGCATCAAAGGACATAAAAGGGTTTAAAAATCAACTATCTCTAGATTCTAAAGAGAAGGATTTCGAAAAACACAAGGCCACTAAAATTATGGCTTGTGGCAAAGGAAGTGTTATTAAGACAGATTAGGAGTGATAACCTCACCCCCTAACCTATTATTTTAATACCTTCATTGTAGCCAAATTCAGAGGAGAGTGGAATGGGCCAAAGAAACAAATCATATTCCAAAATCATGATTATTACATGTGGATTTGGCTGCTATTTTGATAGCTATATTGTCCAGGAAACCATAAACTTGGACAAAAAAGACTTTAGAACAACAACAACAACTAACAAAAACTACCTCCAGATACCCAAGTTTGTTCAAACGAAAAATAAGCCCTGAAATCTGTGCATCCCCAAAGGAGGGCATAACTCCCAGCACCAACTTCAAATGTGAGAATGAAGATTAAAAAGGAAGAAACTCCCATGAAGTGGAGCCAGAGGCTACTGAGAAAAATGCACAGCATGTATATAACTTCTTCCTAGGAATCAGAATCATAGACTAATTGAGGAACATATCCCATTCATAGGAAAGAAGGCCTTCCCTCTCCCCGTCCACTGGCATTCCACAAATGCTATCTACCAATAATATCGCACATTCCTCTTTTCTGGGTGAAAGTTATTCTGGGCATCCTTCCCTGCTCAGACATCAATAGGTGCATTCCACAGCTGTTTGGGCACAGCCAATATTTGGCTATCAGATTATACAGTATTAGAACAGAGGCTTAAAGAAGAGCATCCTAGAAAGATAATGATAGAAAAGCAAAGAGATTTTTTAGTTAAAAATAAATCATTGTTCTAGTTATGTTCAGCAGACTTGAAAATATACTAAGTTGAAATCAATTTTAAAATATCAGTTGAGTTTCTAGAATCTGAATCAGTGGTGCAGGCAGGCTTGGGGCTATCGCTATCAATGAATGGTTGAATTTATCTCTGTAGCTGCAAAAAAAGATATTGTCTATTGAAAAATCCAAATCCTCTCAGCTTTACAAAAAATCTTGTTTGATCCAATATAAGTGGGCATAGGATAAAAATCTTGTTTGATGCAATATAAGTGGGCATAGGATAATTGCTTCAAGTCAAACCCAGCGGCTTAACATACACCAACATATAACAAAAGATTCACTTTTTCCTCAAACCACAAACAAATGAGGATTAGCAAAGTGAGAAGAATGAATCTACTATCTGCAGTGATTTAGAGACCCAAGTTTTTTCCTACTTATGGATCTATCATCTCCTGGGGCCTTGGAGTTTGATTATAGACCTTTTACAAACACTTATAAAACAAGATTAGGAATGAAAAATGAGTAGAACCAAGGCGGCTCATCTGGGAAGATTTATAGGCAAGTCACAGAAAGACATATGTCTTATAAGAGTATGTGGCCTGAAGTAAGCACAGGATCACACATAGCTACACACCACAGTGTTTCGTACCTGTATCACAACAGCACATATGACACACATTAATCAACAGTGGTTCACTCACATGATTAAAGAAAGGAGTATGGACATCACCAGAAAGCAAAGTGTTTCATACATGTGAAACGTATCCTTGTTGTGTATTCTATAGAAAAGGTGAACAGTTCAGTAAGTATGTATAGTAGCCTTTACCACGGACATCAGTTTGATCACCAAATACTCCTTTGCTTTTTCTTCCGAGACTATACTCACCTCCTCACTAAGGAAGATGAAATAAAGCCCTGCCCAGTCATTTATTCCAGCACAAATGTCAGTGAATAAGGTAAGAAAAATATGTTAAGTGATGACATAAAGAAATGAAACATATGCAAAGTAAAATAGATTTTTATTGGATTTTAAAACACTTGCTTTTTATTCTTAATACTTTAAGTGGATGGATCCTTCTGACCCTGAAGGGGTAAGGGTCAATATTTACCCATTTGATGCAAAGAAATAGAAAACTGGACAAAAATGGATGAAATAATTATTTGCAGATATTTGGCAACCTACACTATAAGACTGTGACCCCTGAGAAAAATGACATGAGCCCTACCATCACTCTAGGTTCTGCCTGGAGGTACAGTGCAGAACTCAGAACAGCAAAGGGGATCCCAAGTAAAGAGAGGTAGGAGACACAGGCTGGAGTTCAGGGAGGCTGAAGTGACTAAAGTTACAGGGAGGAAGAAATTATACAAAAACAACTCCAGAAATCTGCATGGAGTCCTCCAAGTCTTTGTTGTATACTAAGCCACATAAGCACAGAATGAAACTCTCAGGTGAAGCTCGTATGCTACAGAGACCAGGGAGGTATTCAAGCTCTAACCATCCCTGTGATCAATGGAAGGCATTTATTTAGCAGAGGTTCTGCATTAGCTATGCCATAATATCTCTTGGATAAAGGTTACTCTACACTCATCCCAACAAATATTTGAAAAGATTAAATTGAACTGTAAGTAACTTGACTGCCTGTAAGAACAAGCCCAAGAAAGCTTATAACCAATTATGTGAAATCATCAATGCCCAGCATCCAATAAAAAGTGAATAGATACAACAAGAAGCAGAAAACAAGACCCCAAACCAGGACAAAAACTGGGCACTAGAAACAGACTGAGAAATGACAAAGATAAAGGAGATAGCAAGTAAGCAGGTAAAACAGCTATTATACATATTTCAATTATTTAAAGGTAACATAATATTGTGGGAAAATGGAGGATATAAGAGAAAGAATCAAATTAAATAATACCAAGTAGTCTACCACAGGTTATAATTAAGTTTGTAAGAAAAGAGGCAACACAAAAAGAATATAAAAATGGCCCCAAGGGGGCCAAGGCAGTGTGGTTACCTGGCACGTGTGAGGCACTGGGTTCGATTCCTAGCACCACATAAAAATGGCATGCTGTTCATATATAACTACAAAAAAATTTTAAATGGCCCCCAAATTTCCAAATTAGATGAAAACTTGAAACCTATAGATCTAAGAATCTTAATGAACCCATGCAGTATAAATGTAAAACCACTCTGAGGCTCATTGTAATTAATAATAGAAAAATATTAAAATCATTCCAAGGGTGATGACTCAGAAGGCTGAAGGCAGGAGGACTGCAAGTTCAAGGTCAGCATCAACAACTTTGCAAGACCATCAGCAACAATTAGCAAGATCCTGTTTCAAAATAAAATAAATAAAAATAGGTCTGGGGTGTAGCTCAGTAGTAAAGCACTGCTCGGTTTAATTCCCAGTACCCAAGAAAAGAAAAATCTTAAAAATCTTCCAGTTATAAAGATATATTATGGATAAAAGAAATTTAAAAATCATAGATTTCTCGGTCAGAAGCTTTGTATGCTATAAAATAGCGGAATGATATCTTGAATGTATGGAAAGACTAAAACTATCAATCTACCATGTTCCCTTCTATTTCCAAGGCATTATTCCTCTCCTTCTCCTTCCATCCCTGGGATCATCATTTGAGGTCAGTCTATTCCTTTTCCTCTGTAAAGTTGATTAAACTGTACATTATACTTTGTCATTCAAAACTGGTGATGATAATTTTTCCAAACAAAAGTATAAATTCATTACCAGCAGACTTTTACTTCAAAAACCTGTTTAAGAATTCCTTCAAATGGAAGGAAGTATTGTCAGATGGAGACTGAATATGTAATATATTCCATAGGAATATATTACATAGGATTAAACATGTAATATATTTTGTAATATATTACATAGGAATAAACAATGCCAGAAATGGCAAATATATGAAAACATAGAAATTAAAAAGGATGGATTTCCAGGACAAGTTATTATGGTTTATTAGAATGGGGAAAAGGGGTAAATGTTAATCAAAAAATAATATCAGTAGTACTTCACAGTGCATTAGACTTAAGAGTTTACAAGTACCTTATTATTTCATTATATATTTACAAAATCTGTAATATTATATAATCATCTTTATTTTATAGATGGGTATACAGCAAAAAATTAACCTTACCCAAAGAAAGGATTGACCTTTGCTCTCAGATATTGAGAGATGATAGCCAAGCCCTTAGAATGTCTTGTCCTGACAGGTCTTTTTTTAATATTCATTTTTTAGTTATAAGTGGACATAATATCTTTTACTTTATTTTTATGTGGCACTGAGGCTCAAGCTCAGTTCCTCAGGCATGCTAGGCAAGTGCTCTACCTCTGAGCCACAACCTCAGCCCCTATAGGTCTCTTTGTTTGCCTGAAAGTTTGATTTATGATGGAGAAACTGGGCTACACAGAATCAATCCCAGAGCAGGTGAGCAGTAAAGGTCTACCATGTGGTACCAGCTTTAGCTCCAAAAGGGTCAGAGACTTAAGGTCAGCCCCTTGTAGTGTAGGTAAACAAACCTCTCAATAAAACCTCCAACGAGGCTTGGGTGTTTCCCCAATTGGTAATATGCAATATATGTTGGCACACATCATGGCCAGAAAGAATTAGCACTAAGATTCATGGAAAGGAGACAACTAGAAGTCCCATGTCTGGACCTCAGCTGGATTCTGTCCTGTGTGTTCCCTCCCTCCAGTGATTTTAATCCACATTTTTCCTCTGTAATAAACTATAAACATGAGTATAATAGCATCAAGTCCTTCTAGCAAATTATTGAACTTGAGGGTAATTATGTGAACCTACCCCCAAACTTGAAATTGGTGTCAGAAGTGAGGGCAATCTTCTGTGGCCATTTATCCCTCTACTTTCTCAGTTGGCTGAACTTTTACCATGAGGTAAATAAAAAATGATAATATCAAACACATATATAGCAATTACTACATGCCAGACCCTTTTTTAAACATTTTATATGCTTAAAAGTATCAAAATAAGCCCACTATAGTTACAAATGGATGATTTGTAAATGGTTAATTTTTTCTCGATTGTTTAGCCACCTCTCAAGGGAAAAGGGAAAACTTCTCCTCTAAAATCGGTATCCCTGCACATTTTCACTTTGTAGTTCTCCCTTTATCATCCAAACTAGTGGCAATAATTTAATATAAAAAGGATTTCAGTGCAATGTCTCTGTATTTCTCATTTCATTTTGGCTCTTAGCAGATTAATTTTTTAAGTGTTATCCCCAATCTAATGTTCTTAAATTTTTGATCCTTGGGTTACTAATTCATACTTTTTACCCTATTCTTATATTACTTAAATTCCAAGTCTCTTTAATTCCATAGGCCCTTAAGAGTCCTTAAAGGACCCTTCCTTGCCTTATGTTTCAATCTAACCCTTCATTCCAGATATTTACTGAGCATCCAAAATATGCATGTTCATGGGCTAATTCTTGATAGAGATACAATGATGAATAAGGCATTGCCCAATCCCTACCCTCAAAAACAAACCCTTCTACAGGTTATAGAACAAAACATGCTAATCTTTTATGATAAAAAGTGATTAGAAGCACAAAAGGAACATAAATAAGAAAGTTAAACATAGTGATTAACGAGGAGGTCAATTCAACCTAGGAAGAATTAAGTAAAGGATGGAGGTAAAGAGAAATATTCTCCTTAAAATTGTCAGCTCCCCAGTGTGGCTATTTCTTTAACCTCTTCCCACTATTTATATTCCCCAACTCCTTTAACACTATATAGACAAATTAATGTTGTTATTTTCTTTCAAAACTTAACAATTTGTATAGGATAATTCAACGTATTATTTCCAGATACTGCTTAGAATTCCATGATTTCTATTACCTTTTTTTTTTTTTTTAGGGATTTGAACCCAGGGCCTTGTGCATGCCAGGCAAGTACTTTACCACTGAGCCACATTCCCAGCCCTCTATTACCTATTTTTATAATACTAATATCAAAAATGTTTAATAAAATATCCTTTTCCTTCCCTTTCATACACATGCAAAGGTGCCTTTAAAATCAGTTAGTTCTATCTTTAATACACAGAGTAAAACATTTAGACAGGAAATTCAAGTAATTTCTCTTAATTATATTGCTTATTAAAACAGGTTCCCTCAGAAAGTAAATGGTCTTATGTTTTCTTTCATATGTGGAAGCTAGAGAGAAAAAAAGAGAAGTAGGGTGGCTATCATATGAAAATAGAAGGGAAACCAGTACAGTGGAGGAGGGGGACCGAGGAAGGAAGGATGGGAATGAAATTGACCAAATTATGCTGTTCATATTTTGAATGTGTAACAACAAATCCCTCTAATGTGTATAATTATAATGTACCAATAAAAAAAATCATTGCACAAGATATATATGTACCAACAAATAAATAAAATATGGTGATATCTAAAAAAAAAAAAAGTTTCCTTTTCCCTTTCCACAAGTTTTCCTCCTTTTCTTCTGCTTTCTCTAGATCATTTGGAGCCTATATCACCTTCCTCTGTAAAATGGAAATGGAAAATGTATACACTAGAAATACACCCAGGTCCCCTTTTTTATACCTTCCTCTGCTAATATCTTTAAATAGTTAAAATCATATTGTATATACGACTGTGCATAATGGTGTAAGATTTTAATATTAAGTCTTCTTATGATTTTATAAAATCTGTTTTACAAACATCCACTTAAGTGAAACAAACATATTAAGTGCCTGTCACAGTGCTAGATACTAAAATACCTGGTGACAAATGATGCATTAGATTGTTCATTACATTAAAGTCCTGGAGATAAATACACTGAGGTGCTTTAGAATGCAGGAAACTAAGAAAGGTTTTTAATGTAAGATAGCAAATGCTGATTGCTGCATAATATTCAACATGTGGATGAATCCCCATCCACTTAAGCATTTCACTCTGATTGCATAGTAAAGAAGTCTACATTTTTTTGGTATTATAAATAATCCTGATAAATGATTGTCCTTTGTTTTCTATATGCAGGATTTCTCATTAGAATAAGTCGTTAGAAGTATAATTATTGAGTTGATGTATGAACATTAAATCTATTCAGTAACATTCAGTAACATCAAATTGTTTTCCAAAAGAATTATATTAATTTATTCTCCTACTGGTAGCATATTAGAACTTGTCTCTTACTTCAGACCTGTTATATTGAAAATAATCTTTTCAAAAGCCACTCTTTATTTTACACATGAAAAATAGTACTACTTTATTTTATGTTTATCAAATAGGCATTGCTAATATTGCACCTAATTTTGTTATTTTTTGGCTACTTGTAAAACAATGCCTAGAAAGCTCAGAATTACAACCTTCATGGTGCAATCAACGTGCATTATAGGTAGTTATTATTGTGTCTAGTTTCATTACCCGATAAATGAACAAGAAATGGCAGAATCTATAGCATTAGAGGTGATACTGGCAGTCATTGAATCCGGATCTCCAACAGTGTAGGAATCTTTTCTATAATATTCCTGACCTCTATCTATTTAAACAATTTAAACAGACAATGATGATAATCTTATGATTAGGCAGTTCTCTAGAAAATAATTCCCTGTAACTGAGACAGTAAATATGAAAGTTTTTTTGATAAAGTTAAAGGGATTCAATAAATCCAAGATTCTTCTAATTTATAGGTCATATTCATTGAATGTTAATTTGTTATAAAAATAGTGCTCTACTGTCAATGATATGATCTCACATGTATATAGTGTCTTGTTTTGAAGGTACTTGTTTATACCTCAATCATGTTTATAATTTTTAATACCTGTTTTTATATTCTACTTTGCTCTTTTCAAATACCAAAATATTAGCAATGTTGTTGCTGAAATTCTTTCATTCTGGCTTTTTAAAAATAAAAAATATAAATTATTTATATATTGAATAAGAATCTATGACTTACTTATTTTATGAAAAGACATATAATATATGGCCTATAAGTCTAGATAGGTCCTCACTTGTGCATAGATAAAAAGAAGCCAAATAGAACTAATGATAAACTTCTATTGCAAGAATATTTCTTAATCCTAAATAAAGAATTTCTTGTCCAGCATAATATGAATATATTAGTACAAAAACTGATAGCAGTAACTTTGCTTTGGCATCTCCAATTATAAGTGATAGAGCTAATGAAGATGATAAAAAGGTAGAAATAGTTTCTTTAAAATAAAAACTACATAGTTCTTTGTTCATTAAAATATTCAGTCCCAGCCCCAAATCAAGAGATGTTTATAAATATCTCTACAGATTTTTTAAGAGGTGGAATTATTCAAAGTTAAAGAAATCAAAGGAAAACATTGGGAAACAGCATATAAGCAACTCTCCATTATTGTTCTAGCTAGTGTAGTACCTGAAAAAGCTTCCTACTTGAAAAATTCTGCTCAAAACTATGCTCTTGACTCAAACGCACTAGTGATGATTCATTTGATTTTCAAAATCATATTTTCTGAGAAATACCAAATAACAGTTAATATTTATCTGCTAATGTACAATGAAATAAAATGTTAATGCATATTTAGCATTTGTTTTATAACAGATTTATTACAAAAACTACAATTAAGCTATTTAAAATGTACAATTCAACAGTTTCTAGTATATTCACAGAGTTGTACAACTACCACAAACAATTTTAGAAATTTTTCATGGCCCCAAAAAAGAAACCCTGTTATTCAATGATTCCCCCTCATTGACCCATCAAGCACTAGACAAATACTAATTTACTTTCTGTTCCTATGGCTTTGCTTATTTTGGACAGTCTGTGTAAATGTAATTATAAAATACATGGTCTTTGTGATTGGATTCTTAGGATAATGTTTTCAGGGTTTATCCATGTTGTATCATTGATCTGTACTTCATTTGTTTTTATTGACAAATAATATCCATTGTTTAAATATATGAATTTGTTAATCCATTTATCAGTTGATGAACATTTGGGTTATTTATACTTTTGGGCTATTATGACTAATAATGCTCCAAACATTTGTACATACATTTTTATGTGTAATATGTTTCCATTTCTCTTGTTTATACATACACAGGAGTAAAATTGTTGGGTAATATGATAATTCTATGTTTAACCTTTCAAGGAACTGACAGTTTTTCAGTGACTATACCATTTTACATCCCTTCAGCAATATATGAGAGTTCAAATTTCTCAACATCCTCAATACTCATTATTATATTTTTTATTCTAGTAATATTTATTTTATAAAATTTTATTCATTTTTTTTCTAATTTGTTACACATGACAGCAGCATGCATTTCAATTCATAGTACACATATAGAGCACAATTTTTCATGTCTCTGGTTGTACACAAAGTAGAGTCACACCATTCATGTATTCATACATGTACTTAGGATAATGATATCCATCTCATTCCACCGTCTTTCTTACCCCCATACCCCTCCCTTCCCCTTTGTCCTATCTAAAGTTCCTCCATTCCTCCCATGCTCCGAACCCCATCTCCATTATGGATCAGTATCCTCATATCAGAGAAAACATTTGACATGTAGTTTCTTGGAATTGGCTAACTTCACTTAGCAAAATATTCTCCAGCTCCATCCATTTACCTGCAAATGCCATGATTTTATTTTCTTTTAATGCTGAGTAGTATTCCACTGTGTACATATACCACAGTTTCTTTATCCATTCATCTACTGAAGGGCATCTAGGTTGGTTCCACAATTGAGCTATTGTGAATTGTGCTGCTATAAACATTGATGTGGCTGTATCACTGTTGAATGCTGTTTTTAAGTCCTTTGGGTATAAACCAAGAAGTGGGATAGCTGAGTCAAATGGTGGTTCCATTCTAAGTTTTCTAAGGAATCTACATACTGCTTTCCAGAGTGGTTGCACTAATTTGCAGTCCCACCAACAATGTATGAGTGTGCCTTTCCCCCCACATCCTCACCAACATTTATTGTTGTTTGTATTCTTAATAGCTGCCATTCTGAATGGAATGAGATGAAATCTTAGAGGAGTTTTGATTTGCATCTAATTGCTAGAGATGTTGAACATTTTTTCATACATTTGTTGATTGATTGTATATCATCTTTTGAGAAGTGTCTGTTCAGGTCATTGACTCATTTATTGACTGGGTTATTTGTGGCTTTTTTGGTGTTAAGATTTTCTGAGTTCTTTATAAATCCTAGAGATTAGTGCTCTATCTGATGTGCATGTGGTAAAACATCTGCTCCCATTCTGTAGGCTCTCTATTCCTGTCACTTATTGTTCCTTTTGCTGAGAAGAATAATTTTAGTTTGAATCCATTCCACTTATTGATTGATTTTATTTCTTGTTCTGTATGAGTCTGATTAAGGAAGTTGGGGCCTAATCCAACAGGATGAATATTTGGGCCTACTTTTTCTTCTATTAGGCGCAGGGTCTCTGGTTTAATTCCTAGTCCTTGATCCACTTTGAGTTTTCTAGATGGTGAGAGATAGGGGCTTAATTTCATTTTGCTGCATATGGATTTCCAGTTTTCCCAGCACCATTTGTTGAAAGGGCTATCTTTTCTCCAATGTATATTTATGGTGCCTTTGACTAGTATGAGATAACTGTATTTGTGTGGGTTTGTGTCTGTGACTTCTATTCTGTACCATTGATCTATAAGTCTATATTGGTGTCAATACTATGATTTTTTTTTTTACCATTGTTCTGTAGTATAGTTTAAGGTCTGGTATAGTGATGCCACCTGCTTCACTTTTCCTGCTAAGGATTGCTTTAGCTATTCTGGGTCTCTTATTTTTCCAGATGAATTTTATGACTGCTTTTTCTATTTCTATGAGGAATGTCATTGAATTTTGATTGGAATTGCATTAAATCTGTATAATGTTTTTAATAGTATGGTCATTTGACAACATTAATTCTGCCCATTCAAGAACAAGAGAGATCTTTTCATCTTGTAAGGTCTTCTTTCTTTAGCGTTCTATAGTTTTCATTGTAGAAGTCTTTCTTTTTACCTCTTTTGTTGATTCCCAAGTATTTTATTTCTTTAAGCCTATTGTAAATGGGGTAGTTTTCCTAGTTTCCTTTCGAAGGATTTGTCACTGATGTACAGAAATGCCTTTGATTTATGGGTGTTGATTTGATATCCTGCTACTTTGCTGAATTCATTTATTAGTTCTAGAAGCTTTCTGGGGAATTTTTTGGATCTTCTGTGTATAGAATCATATCATAAGCAAACAGTGATAGTTTTTGAGTTCTTCTTTTCCTATCCATTTCCCTTTAATTTCTTTCGCCTAATTGCTCTGGCTAAAGTTTCAAGAACTATATTAAAATAGAAGTGGTGAGAGAGAATCCTGTCTTGTTTCAGTTTTTACAGGGAATGCTTTCAATTTTTCCCCATTTAGAATGATATTGGCCTGGGGCTTAGCATAGATAGCTTTTAGGATGTTGAGATATGTTCCTGTTATCCCTAATTTTTCTAGTGTTTTGAACATGAAGGGGTATTGTATTTTGTTGAATGCTTTTTCTGCATCTATTGAGATGATCATCTGATTCTTATCTTTAAGACTATTGATATGATGAATTACACTTATTGATTTCTGTATGTTGAACCAACCTTGCATCCATGGGATGAACCCCACTTGATCGTGGTGCATGATCTTTTTGATATGTTTTTGTATTCAATTTGCCAGAATTTTATTGAGAATTTTTGCATCTATTTTCATTAGAGATATTGGTCTGAAGTTTTCTTTCTTTTATGTGTCCTTGTCTAGTTTGGGAATCAAGGTGATACTGGTCTCATAGAATGCGTTTGGAGGTGTTTTCTTGTATTCTATTTCATGAAATAATTTTTTTTAAAAAGGGAATTGTAGGTCATGAGATTCTAGAGTCAGAAGAGATTTTTTTTTTTAAAGAGAGAGTGAGAGAGGGGAGAGAGAGAGAGAGAATTTTTAATATTTATTTTTTAGTTCTCGGCGGACACAACATCTTTGTTGGTATGTGGTGCTGAGGATCCAACCTGGGCCGCATGCATGCCAGGTGAGCGCGCTACCGCTTGAGCCACATCCCCAGCCCCTCATGAAATAATTTGAGGAATATTGGTATTAGTTCTTCTTTGAAGGTCTTGTAGAACTCAGCTGTGTTTCGATCTGGTCCTGGGCTTTTCTTGATTGGTAGGCTTCTGATGGTGTCTTCCGTTTCATTGCTTGAAATTGATCTATTAAACTTGTAACATCCTGATTTCCTTTAGGCAAATCATACAACTCTAGAAATTTGTTGATGGCTCTGATATTTTTTATTTTATTGGAGTACAAATTTTCAAAATAATTTGAAATTATCTTTTGTATTTCTGCAGTGTCTATCGTGATATTTCCTTTTTCATCATGGATATTAGTAATTTGAGTTTTCTCTCTCCTCCTCTTTGTTAGCATGACTAAGGATTTATCAATTTTTACTTAGTTTTTCAAATAACCAACTTTAGTTTTGTCAATTTTTTCAATTGTTTCTTTTATTTCAAGCTTATTGATTTCAGCTCTCATTTTATTTCCTGTCTTCTACTGATTTTGATGTGATTTGTTCTTATTTTTCTAGGGCTTTAATATGTAATGTTAGGTCATTTACTTGTTGACTTTTTATTTTAAGGAATTAATTCCATGCAATAGACTTTCGTCTTAGTACTCCCTTAATAGTGTCCTACAAAGTTTGATATGTTCTGTGTTATCATTTACCTCTAAGAATTTTTAAATCTTTGATGTCTTCTGCAACCCATTCATTCTATAGCATATTGCTTAGTTTCAAGGTGTCGGAGTAGCTTCTATTTTTTATCATTGATTTCTAATTTCATTCCATTATGATCTGATAGAATGCAAGGTAGTACCTCTACTTTCTTGTATTTGCTAAGAGTTGCTTTGTGGCCTTAAATATGGTCTATTTTAGAAAAGGATCCATGTGCTGCTAAGAAAGCGTATTCACTTGCTGATGGATGAAATATTCTATATATGTCTGTTAAGTCTGAGTTTTTGATTGAATTATTGAGTTCTATTTTGTTTAGCTTTTGTTTGGAAGATCTATCCAGTGATAAAAGAGGTGTGTTAAAGTCAACCAGTATTATTGTGTTGTGGTCTATTTGACTCTTGAACTTAAGAGTTTGTTTGATGTAGATGTTCCATTGTTTGAAGCATATATATTTATAACTGTTGTCTTGATTTATGGTTCCCTTAAGTAGTATGAAATGTCCATCTTTATCCCTCTTGATTAACTTTGGCTTGAAGTTTGATATAAGGATGGAAACCCCTGCTTGTTTCTGCAGTCCATGTGAGTGGTATGTTTTTTCTCAATCTTTCACCTTCAGTCCCTAGATGTCTTTGCCTATGAGACAAGTGTCTTGAAGGCAGCATATTGTTGGGTTTTTTTAAAATTCCAATTTTCCAGTCCATGTTGTTTGATTGGTGAGATTAGGACATTAACTTTCAGGTTTATTATTGAGACATGACTTGTATTCCTGGTCATGTTTATTTTTGTTATTTAACTTGATTTGGTGTCTCCTTTGATAAGTATTTCCTGTAGTGTAATACTCCTTTTGCTGATTTTCATTGTTGTTTTTCATTTCTTCATGGAATATTTTGCTGAGGATGTTCTGAGTTGCAGACTTTTTAATTGTAAATTCTTTTGACTTTTGGTTATTATGCAAGGTTTTTATTTCATCATCAAATCTAAAGCTTAATTTTGCTGGATGTAAGATTAGTGGTTAAGCATCCATTTTCTATCAGAGCTTGGTATATGTTGTTTCACGATCTTCTAGATTCCAGAGTCTAGGTTGAAATATCTGCAGATATCCTAATTGGTTTCCCCCTATATGTAATCTGATCCTTTCTTCTGTGGCTTTTAAAATTCTCTTATTTTGTATGCTAGGCATTTTCATTCTAGTGTAACTTGGTGTGGATCTGTTGTGATTTTATACATTTGGTGTCCTGTAAGCCTCTTGTATTCGATTTATTCTTCATGTTTGGAAAACTTTCTGATATTATTGAATAGATTGTTCATTCCTTTGGTTTGAACTCTATGCCTTCCTCTATCCCAATAATTCTTAAATTTGATCTTTTTATGTTATTCCATATTTCTTGAATATCCTGCTCATGGTATCTTACCTTCTTCACCATGCGGCCAATATTCTTTTCAAGATTATATATTTTCATCTATTGAAGGGCATCTAGGTTGATTCCAAAGTCTAGCTATTGTGAATTGTGCTGCTATGATCATTGATGTGGCAGTATCCCTATAGTATGCTTTTTTAAGGTCCTCAGGGAATAGACCGAGAAGGGCGATAGCTGGGTCAAATGGTGGTTCCATTCCCAGCTTTCTTAGGAATCTCCATACTGCTTTCCATATTGGCCGCACCAATTTGCAGTCCCACCAGCAATGTACAAGTGTACCCTTTTCCCCACATCCTCGCCAGCACTTATTGTTACTTGACTTCATAATGGCTGCCAATCTTACTGGAGTGAGATGGTATCTTAAGGTGGTTTTGATTTGCATTTCTCTGACTGCTAGAGATGGTGAGCATTTTTTCATATACTTATTGATTGTATGTCCTCCTCTGAGAAGTGTCTGTTCAGGTCCTTGGCCCATTTGTTGATAGGGTTATTTGTTATCTTATTGTTTAATTTTTTGAGTTCTTTGTATATTCTGGATATTAGGGCTCTATCTGAACTGTGAGGAGTAAAAATTTGTTCCCAGGATGTAGGTTCCCTGTTTACCTCTCTTATTGTTTCTCTTGCTGAGAAAAAAACTTTTTAGTTTAAGTAAGTCCCATTTGTTGATTCTTGTTATTAACTCTTGTGCTATGGGCGTCCTATTAAGGAATTTGGAGCCCGACCCCACAATATGTAGATCGGAGCCAACTTTTTCTTCTATCAGGTGCAGAGTCTCTGATTTGATATCTAGCTCCTTGATCCATTTTGAATTAACTTTTGTGCATGGCGAGAGAAAGGGGTTCAGCTTCATTTTGTTGCATATGGATTTCCAGTTTTCCCAGCACCATTTGTTGAAGATGCTATCCTTTCTCCATTGCATGCTTTTAGCGCCTTTATCAAATAAAAGAAAGTTGTAATTTTGTGGATTGGTCTCTGTGTCCTCTATTCTGTACCATTGGTCCACCTGCCTGTTTTGGTACCAGTACCATGCTGTTTTTGTTACTATTGCTCTGTAATATAGTTTGAAATCTGGCATCGCTATACTGCCTGATTCACACTTCCTGCTTAGAATTGCTTTTGCTATTCTGGGTCTTTTGTTTTTCCATATGAATTTCATGATAGCTTTATCTATTTCTACAAGAAATGCCTTTGGGATTTTGATTGGCATTGCGTTGAACCTGTAGAGAACTTTGGGTAATATTGCCATTTTGATGATGTTGGTTCTGCCTATCCATGAACAGGGTACATTTTTCCATCTTCTAATATCTTCTATCTCTCTCTTTAGGGTCTGTAGTTTTCATTGTATAAATCTTTCACCTCTTTTGTTAGGTTGATTCCCAAGTATTTTTTTTTTTTTGAGGATATTGTGAATGGGGTGGTTTTCCTCATTTCCATTTCAGAAGTTTTGTTGCTGATATACAGGAATGCCTTTGATTTATGCGTGAAACAACAAAATCATGGATTTTGCAGGGAAATGGATGGCATTAGAGCAGATAATGCTAAGTGAAGCTAGCCAATCCTTAAAAAACAAATGCCAAATGTCTTTTTTGATATAAAGATAGCAACTAAGATCAGAACAGGGAAGAAGAGCATGAGGAAAAGATTAACATTAAACAGAGACGAGTGGGGTGGGAGAAAGGGAGAAAGAAGGGAAACTGTATGGAAATGGAAGGAGACCCTCATTGTTACACAAAATTACATATAAGAGTTTGTGAGGGGAAAGGGGAAAAAAAAAAAAACCAAGGGAGAGAATTAAACAACAGCAGATGGGGTAGAGAGGGAAAATGAGAGGGAAGGGGAGGGGGGATAGTAGGGGATAGGAAAGGTAGCAGAATACAACAGTCATTAATATGGTATTATGTAAAAATGTGGATGTGTAACCGATGTGATTCTGCAACTTGTATTTGGGGTAAAAAATGGGAGTTCATAACCCACTTGAATCAAATGTATGGAAGATGATATGTCATGAGCTTTGTAATGTTTTGAACAACCAATAAAAAAAATGTGACAGGGCTGGGGATGTGGCTCAAGCGGTAGCGCGCTCGCCTCGCATGCGTGCGGCCCGGGTTCGATCCTCAGCACCACATACAAAGATGTTGTGTCCGCCAAAACCTGAAAAATAAATATCAAAAGTTCTCTCTCTCTCTCCCCTCTCTCTTTAAAAAAAAAAAAATGTGACATATATAGACAATGGAATTTTACTCAGCAATAAAAGAGAATAAAATCGTGGCATTTGCAGGTAAATGTATGGCGTTGGAGAAGATAATGCTAAAAAAAAAAAAAGATTATATATTTTGTCTTCACTGTCTGAGGTCCTGTTTTCTAAGTGATCTAATCTGTTGGTGGTGCTTTCTATTGAGTTTTTAATTTGGTTTATTTTTTCCTTCATTTCAAGGATTTCTGTTGTTTTTTTTTCCCCCTAGAACCTCTATCTCCTTATTGAAGTAATCTTTTGCTTCCTGTATTTGCTTATGTAGCTCTTTATTGAAATGATCTTTTGCTGCCTGTATTTGAGCTCTTATATCTCCTTTAATTCACAGAACATTTTAATTATGTACACTCTGAACTCCTTCTCAGTAATTTTTTCTGTTGTGCTGGCTATGGATTCTGATAATATAGTATCTTTGTTTGTTTGGGGCAATTTTATCCCTCGTTTTTGTTTTTTTATGTTGTTAATGTGTCTTCCTTCTAGCACTGTGAATCTGAGGCATTACAGTTTTTACCCTATAGGCTTATAGTGTCCCTGCTGGATTCTAATACCTCTCCTTTCAAGGAGAGAACAATATTAACAGATCCCAATACAAACAATATACAGCCTTAAACTAAATACCTGCTATTAAGACGTTTAAGGTTTTGTCACAATACACAGAAATGGTAAGTTATTAGATCTTAGAAAGCGTGAAAGAGGAATCTAAATAGTTTGTTAGTAGAAGGAGAAGAGAGAGAAAGTGGTTTTGGGGAGACAAGTAAGTGGGAAGACAATAGAGTACAAAAAACAAACAGAAATATTAGAAAAATAAAAAATGTAAAAATAGGAGATAAAAGAATATATAACACAACTGTAGTATAGTATTCATACATCCCAGTCCTCAGTAACCTAATTCATGAAAAGTACTTGGTTTCAAAAATGTCAGGGATGTGAGGGTGAGAGAAGAGAGAAAAAAAAAAATCTTGAAGGAAAATACAAGGATTGTTTTTGCTGGAGATCAGTATCTTTCCTGCTACCCTTCTTGTCCAATGGGTGGGGTTGTCTGTTGTTTGCTGGTAACTCCACCCTCAGGATGATGAAAGTTATTAGGGTGGGAGGGTTGGTCTTGGGAGCATAGCTCCTGGAGGTGGGCTATAGCACTTGCCTCTCCCTGATGGGAGACTGCACCCCAAGGATCTCCTTTGGTGCCTGCTTGTATGATGTGTGCTCCTAGTCTTATCTCCTTATATCACCTGTAAACCTCAAATTCCTGGTCTCTAAACTATTTCACTCATCCCCTCCCTTTCTACTTCCCAATCAGAACCTTTCTCTCCAGAGGTCTTTGGGCTGTGCTCTGCGGGCTGTGTACCTGTCCTGGAGAGCTGTTTTGTATTGGGCAGTTCAGAACCAGGTTTTGTGAGCTACAAGACTGATGGCATAGCTGCAAGCACTGTGGCAGGTTAGGGAATGACAGGGAGATGGGGGAGTTGGGGACAAAAGTTACCTTGATATTGCTTTTAAGCCCCAGCCAGTGTTCCAAGTTGGGGGTTGCCCCAACTAAAGATGGCAGTGAAGGTGTCCCAAGATGAAGGTGGCTGCTTTCAGCGACAGGGTGTCCAGTCTGGTGGGGCTAGGTGGTGGTGAGGGGCAGTGTGTTCAGAGAACAGTTCTGTGGCATGCTATGTTGTGGCTGGCAGTTATCTCCAGACCCTGTGTAGTATCCCCAGGTGTAGGGTACTGCATGTAGTGGACTATGGCAGTGGTTGCAGTTTTCCAAGATGGAGGTGACCAGGGAAACCTCCATCTTGGGATATATTTCTGTTTGTTTTTTATACTCTATTGTCTTCCCACTTACTTGTATCCCCAAAACCACTTTCTCTCTCTTCTCCTGCTACTAACCAACTATTTAGATTCCTCTTTCACGCTTTCAAAGATCTAATAACTTACCATTTCTGTGTATTGTTGGTAGATGGGGAGTCCACAAGGGAGGGGCAGCCAGAGTTCCTGCATGTGGGCAGTGGCTGGGTGTCCTGTGTGGGAGCTGTGGCTGGGATTCCTGTATGGGTGCTGATGCTGGTGGCCCTGCTCGGGCACTCAGACAGAGGTCCTGCATGGGTGAGTGGCCGGGAGTTTTGCACTGCAGTGTGTGACACAGTGGCCATGATTACTGCATGGGAACAGCTGTTGGGGGTCCTCTAATCACTTGCAGAAAAACAATATTCCCACTACTTGAGTCCCAGGGTCACAGAGCGACACAGAATGCAGCAGTCCTCTACCCGCCATCTTGGATCTGAACATTTATTTTTCATAAATGGTAATTGATTATATTTTGTGATACATTTAGGTATTTTAAATTTTGAAATATATTAAATATTGTTATACTCATTTTAATATAAAATTAAAGCTTTGAAATACATTAAATATGATTTACTAATCTACTATTTTACTGTTTTTTTATGAATTCTAAACTTTCCAATTAAAAAAAATGATATATACATATTTGAATATCAAACAAAATAAAAGATATCAAACAATTATCTTTGATTATTATAAAGATCACATTTTCTTAAAAACCCTTACATGACAAATTACCTTCAGAACTTAATTACACAAAACCTTTTTCTACTTGCATATTACTTCTGTAAAAAATTATAACCATGTAACTCTTTTCTTCTTTGTACTGGCAGCTAGGAGGCTTAAAGGTAAAGCTTCAATTAGATGGGGTTTCTTGCAAAGCTTCACCTTTTATTTTTATCTTTTATGTTGTGAATGTTTTTACACCTTTATATTTAGTAAAAGTTAACTCATATTCTTCTCAGAGAGAAAAGGGTTATGAAGAAATAAACAAATAGAAGGTATTTTTTTATCTTCACAGAAATCCCTATGCAGTTGTGAGTGTAAACATTCCCAGCTTTTTAAATGGGAACATAAAAAGTGATTTATTCAAGTTAGAAAATTAGAAAGGCAAACAGGTATTATAATACAGACTAGAGTCCCCCATTTCCAACTTCTTTGTACTATTCCTACCAACATACCATCACTTCGTTTTAGACATTTTCTAACATGCAGAAAGTATCCCAAAACAGCTCCTGTAGAACTAACATCTGAATGAGAGGAATCCCCATGATAAGATGTTTAACTAATACTGTCCCAGTGCTTGAGATAACTTCAAATGTTCCTCCATGTCAAATGTTCCTCCATTTGGTCACCAAATGGCTTACTTCTGTATAAAAGAAACAAATTTGTTTATTTTTCATTGATAATTATACTTGTTACATTATTTAAATAATCAATTTTCTACTAAGGCCAGGAAACATACTAAAAGACATAAAAATCTAGCATTTGTGTAATAATAAGGGTCACAGTATCTAATACCTGTAGTTTACTTAAAATCAGGGGACAATATTTCTAAAAAGTTCCAAAGCAGAACAACTTACAGGAAGTTACTTTATTTCTCTGCATTACATTTTAAAGTCACATAAAAATTATTTGGCTATATGCAATTTGTGTATTCTTCCTTAAAGAAAATAAACATCTATAGAGATGGTTGTAGAAATACCTTTGGTATTCATTACCGGTGATACTGAATAGAATTTAGGTTTAGTGCTAGATATAGGTGAGACCATTAGCTGAAAACTACACTTACCTCTTTGGTCCAAAGAACTAGACCATTATTATGAATTAATAAATATCACAAAATGACTTAAATCACTACATGTTTAGTGGCAGAATCTAATGATTAAATATTTACTTTCTAGAAATGATAAGAAACCTTAGAAAATTATATCGCCTTAATCATTTTAGAGGAATAGGAAATTAAAGATGAGATAAAGGGACTTGTCCATCCAAGATCATCTACTTCGTAGCAGAATGGGGACTATAAACAAGCTGATTCATGATTGAAGACTGTTCTCATAACACCATAATATATCAGTCAAAATCTAACATGCATTTGATTTGAAATTTTGTTTAAACTGTGAATTAAAAGCTAAGCATGACATAGCCTAAAACAGCAAAATCTTTTTATAAACTTATATTTTTAGCTAACAGACAACTAGAAACCAAATAGCAATGTTACTGTAGGACAGCTTGTGAATATATTATTCAAAGTGAGTATAGGGCTGGGGTTCTGGCTCAGTGGTGGAGTACTTGCCTAGCATGCATAAGGCACTGAATTTGATTCTTAGCACTGCATATATATAAAAGGTACATCAACAACTAAAAAAAAATTAAAAAGTGAGTATAATGATGCCAAACTTGAGGTTTTCTAAGATATTTTAAAAATCACAAGTATTTCTATTAGATATTTCAGGGTTACTAGAGAAAAATGCATTCATGCAGACAAAGGAATAAACTTCTGGAAGAAGAGCTAAAGATAAGTTTGGAAGTTCTTTCTTATCTATTCATTCCTGAAAAATGTATCGAACATTAACTTCACCAGTTGAATAGTACAGATGGAAAAAAAGAAGGAAGAAATAGAAATCCACCCAGTTTCGGAATTATGGATTGAGTTTTGGAAGGTGGTTTGATTTTATAATCTTTTTTACTGGTCCTTTCTTGGTATTCACTGTCTTCTGATGAACTGGATTGTATCTCCCCCTGAAATAAAATATACATTGATCATGATTTTTCAGTCACCAATATGTATAACAAAAACATTATGTACCACACATGCAGAACTGTACATTGCAGCTTGTTCCATCTTTCATATGGAAATCTTCCTATGCATATTTTTGCTTAAAGTACAGTTTTAGAGAGTTATATTTTATACCACATCATCTCACCACAGCTAAAGAGGCAGCCAACTCCAGGGTAGATTCACCAAACACTTGGAAGAAGCCCTTCAAGTGCTCTAATATGGAAAGTTCTAAGGAGAAATGATTTGCATCTTTTTTATATTTACCCTGATAACTGAATTGAAGCTAAGGAAATAGAAATACAGATGCTATAAAATAGAACAGGGATAGTAAAGCAGTAAGTATCTATGAATTTGTGTCCTTAAATTTTCATAGGATCCTCTTATCCCTTTGTATATAAAACTAATCTTGCTTATATTCTTATTTGAGACAGTAAGAGGGCACTTTTATCTCCTGCAATATGCTTTTAACATACAAATTAGAGACCAATGTCAGCAAAAATGACAGAATCTGTTGGTTTCCTCCTCACAAAGGAGAAAATTCTCTTCTCCATAAAAGCAATAACAAACTAAAAAATGTTGAGAAGCAATTTTCTTAGAAGTCTGGGGTATTAAAC
Organism: Spermophilus citellus; assembly: GCF_964194105.1. NCBI lineage: Eukaryota > Metazoa > Chordata > Mammalia > Rodentia > Sciuridae > Spermophilus > Spermophilus citellus. The sequence goes on from NC_138182.1 coordinate 32,437,615, forward strand.
AACAAGCAACAACAAAAACAGTGGAAATTCAGTAAGAACTCTGAGATATGTAGCTTTTCTTTAACTTACCCCATTCCTATCTTCTGCCCCTCACCTCTTACCTCCCTGAATAACTCTGTAGTAGCCTTGAAAATAAATATCCCTCAATTATAGTGAAAACCAACAGTCTGAAAGACACCATAGGAGGCAAACAGAATGAAGTTGTAAATCCTTTAAAGCCTCATTATTTGTTCCCAGAGAATTTTCATTATTTAAAGTCTAGTGATTACCCAATTATAAGGCTATTTTTATTTGACCCGACTTGGAGATGATCCAGTGTAAAAAGCTTTGTCAGTTGGGCATTTGTTGGAACTATTAGAAACCATTATTTAACTTTATACTGCTTGAGTCAGTAAATAGCAACAAATAAGAGGGGCAAAAAAAAAAAAATAACAAGGAAACTTAAAAGGAAAAGCAGGGGAGTAAGCATTAATAAACTGTGATAGTTCTTGGAATCTAGAAGTCCATACTCAAGTGTCTTACGTACATGCGTAGGATTGTGTGCCTTCTCAGGAAAGATATGAGAAGGCCCTTAGCTGTTGCCTCTGGTTGACCTTGAGTCTCTGTGCACAAGCAGAAAATGAAGGCTAAGGTAGAGTTCTAATTTTCCTGGATGAGTATTAAAGATATACCAAAACATACACATGCAGAAGAGTTCAACAGCAGACTAGAGGTAGAAGAGCCAGTGAAGTTGAAGATAGATCAATTAGGGTTGTTCATTTTGAGCAATGGACAATAAAGAATAAGAAAAGTGAAGAGGGCTTCATAAATCTATGGAATACAATCATATGTACTAACAAATGTATAATGGGTATACCTGAAGGAGAGGGGAGAGAAAACATGGCAGAAAGAATACTTGAAAAATAATAACTGAAAATTTCCCAAGTGTGATGAAAAACATTGATCTAAGAAATTCAATAAATTCCAAGAAGAATAAATACAAAAAGATCTACATTCAGACATATCAAAGTCAGGCTATTAAAAGAAAAAGAGAAAATCTTGAAAGAAGCTTAGAGAAGTAATTCTGTATGTACAAAAAATCCTCAATAAAATTAGCAGTGAGTCCTCATCAAAAAACCATGGTCTACTTGAAGGCAGTGGGATGAAATATCCAAAGGGCTGAGGAAAAAAGACTGCTAAGACTTCAAATGCAACAAAAAATATCATTCTAAAATAAAAAAGAAATTAAAATAATCCCAGAAAAACAAAAACTAGAGGAGTTCTTCCTTAACAAACCTGCCCTACAAGAAATGGTAAAGGGAGTCTTCGAAGTTGAACACTAGAAAGTAATGCAAATTCACATGAAGAATAAAGAGACCCATTAAAAGTAGTTACATAGGGAAACATAATAAAAGATAGTAAAAATGTATTTTTGTTTATAGTTACTTTAAGTCTTCTAACTGATTAAAAATAACTCACTCCTAAAAATGACTGTGTGAACAGGAAGAAAATCTTTACCACCTGTAAGATGATACCACATCAAAGCATTAATATTAAGGATATACAAAGAACTCAAAAACTTAACACCAAAAAACAAATGACCCAAAGGAACTGAACAGACACTTCATAGAATAAGATGTATGAATGATCAACAAACATATGTGAAAAAATGTTCAACATCTATAGCAATTAGGGAAATGCAAGTTAAAACTACACTGAGATTCTATCTCACTCCAGTCAGAATGGCAATTATCAAGAATAAGGGTAACAATAAATGTTGGTGACAATGTGGGGGAAAAGGTTTACTCATACATTGCTGGTGGGACTGCATATTGGTGCAACCACTTTAGAAAGCAGTATGAAGATTCCTCAGAAAACTTGGAATGAAACCACCATTTGACCCAGTTTACTCACTCCTCAAAATATACCCAAAGGACTTAAAATCAGCATACTACAGTGACACAGCCACATCAGTATTTACAATAGCTTAAGTAACAATAGCTAAGTTATAGAACCAACCTAGAAGCCTGTCCTTCAACAGATGAATAGATAAAGAAAATGTGATATATATGTACAGTGAAATATTACTCATCCATAAAGAAAAATAAATTATAGCATTTGCTGATAAATGGATGGATCTGGAGACTATCATGCTAAGCAAAATAATCCAATCTCCAAAAACAAAGGCTGAATATTCTCTCTGATACATGGATGCTAACAAAACAATAAGGGGAGGCAGATAGAAGTTCATTGGATTAGACAAAAAGAAATGAAGGAAAGGGAGAGAGGATAGGAATAGGAAAGACAAAATGAATCATATATAACTTTCCTGTGTTTACATATGAATACATGACTAGTGAAACTCTACATCATGTACAACAAGAATGGGATCCTAAATTATACTCCATGTATGTCTAATATGTCAAAATACACTCTACTGTCATGTATATCTAAACAGAACAAATAAAAATAAAAAAACTGAAAAACAATACTTAGAAATCTGTGGATGGAAGGAAACAAGATGCAAAAGGAAGTGATTTGCACAACAACAGCACAAAGGAGGAGGGAATTGAGCGTAGGACAATTTTGGAATCAAGCTGTTTTTAATCTCAAGTAGATTGCTAACTAAGATATTAATTATAATCACCAGGGCAACCATTGAGACCAGGACCAGATGGCTTCACTGATTTTACAAATATACAAAATCAATCCTTTGCTAACTCTTTATAAAAATCAAAAAGAAGAGAATATTCCCTAATTTTTTTCTATGAGGCAAACACTAGATTTATGTTTTTGCTTTTGCTTGCTTTGGATTTGGTCTGTTCTTTTCGACATTTTTTTTTCCAATGCAGACATTTATAAGTATAAATTTTCTTATAAGCACTAAGCTTGAAAATGGCATCTATTGACAAAAATCTATGACCAATATAATTTTTAAAGATTTAAAACTTTCCCTTTAAGACCAGGAACAATTTAAAGATATTTACTATTATTGCTTCTATTCAATATTATATGAGAGGTACTAGCCTGGTCAATTAAGCAAGAAAAATAAATAAAAGATATCCAATGTAAAAAAGGAAATACAAATCAAAATCATAAGATATTACTTCACATATAGGAGAGTTAAAATTTTTTTGTAATGTTTTGAGCAACCAATAAAAAAATTAAAAAAAAGAGTTTTTTTAAATGGCAAGTGTTAGTAAGAATGTGGAGAAACTGGAACCCTAAAATACATTACATGGGAATATAAACAGTATAGTTACTCTAGAAAACAGTTTAGCAGTCCCTTAAAAAGATAAACAGACTGGAGTTGATTTAGCAATTGCATTCCTAGGCATATACCCAGGATAAACATATACATACAAACTTCTGCAGAAAATTCACTGCAGCATTATTCATAATGCTGAAAAGGTGTAAATAAACCAAATGTCCATTAACTGATGAAGGATAAACAAAATGTGATATGCCGATACCTGGAATATTATTCAATCATAAAAAAGAATAAAATACTGATACATCCTACAATGTAGATGAATCTATAAGCAATTATTCTAAGTGACATACGTTAAACACACAAGCCACATGTTCCATGCTTTCATTTATATGACATAACAAGAATAGAAAAATCCATAGAAGGAAAGAAGACTATTAATTAAGAAAGGTTTGTGGGATGGATGGATAAATATTCCTTTTGGGAGATGAAAATGTTTTAAAAGTAGTTAATGGTGACAGTTGCACAACTTTGTAAATATACTGAAAATCATTGAGCTGTATTGTTTCATAAATTGTTTCAGTTATATATGAATATGTGAGCACACTAGTCATAATATGGTATCAACCAAGATCAACAAAAGTTCAGAAAGAATATTACCCTCCTGTGTATTGTGGGGTTTAAATAAATGATAGTAACTGTACCCCTTGGAATATTACGTTAGCACCTTTAGTTTCAAATCATTGCCACATATATTTTTTTCTTCTCACAAATGGATGCTTGGCTACTTTTCAGATTATTTATATTTGTAACACTAAGGATTATAGCTAATGTTTACTGAACTTAAAGTTTTTCAACAACCCCTGATTCTTATACCAATCATTCAATTTGGATTTCATCATCCTCATTTTAATGGTGATTAAACTGAATCTGAGAATAATTATTTATAGAAGCTACATTAAATAATAAAAGTTGGAGACAAAGTAGATTTTTCTATTTGCTCCAAAACCAGTGCAAACTTTCAATTACCACCTTGCATTTTCACTTTTTAAAAAATATCATATAGTTCTACTCTTACCCCTCCTTTCCTCTTATATGTAATTTTGTATAACCCTGAGGATCACCTTCCATTTCCATGCGATTTCCCTTCTCACTCCCTTTCCCTCCCACCTCTCATCCCTGTTTAATGTTAATCTTCTTCTCAAGCTCTTCATCCCTCCCCTGTCCTTGGTTACTCCCAAATGATTTACAGTAGAGGGGGTAGAGAGAGAAAAGGGGAGGGGAGGGGAGGGGAAGGGGGATAATAGAGAATAGGATAGACAGCAGAATACATCAGACACTAGAATGGCAATATGTAAATCAATGGAAGTGTAACTGATGTGATACAGCAATCTGTATACGGGGTAAAAATGGGAGTTCATAACCCACTTGAATCAAACTGTGAAATATGATATATTAAGAACTAATGTAATGTTTTGAACGACCAACAATAAAAAAAAAGAAAAAAAATATCATATAGTATTAGTCACATAAATATTTTCACTGTTATTTTGGCTTGGGGACTTCTGTAAGATATCTTGTAGATATATTTTCTCTCAATTTTTCTCTTTTAAGATAATTTTAAATGATTATAAAGGATCCATAGTCATATTGAGAATACTAGGAGTATAAATACAAATCATCCATAATCCCATTATACTATTTTTTATTATAATTTTTATTTACTATTATATGTTAGCATTTTCTTTGACAGTTACATATTCTAGAATCTAATTTTTCAACTTTATATAATACCATAGTTTTTTAAAAAAATTATTCCCTTAATGTTGGATATGTTAGTTTTCTTAACTGTAGCTGTTTTCCTTCTCAAAAGGACATTTCCTTAATAATCTCCCTCTTAATGAGTCCTAAAATTAATTTCCCTTAGGTTCTTTTATTCCAGGGCATTATGGAGTGCTTTGTTATTTTCTTCCTCTAGGGCCTTTAATCACTCTAAAAAATTTTCATAAGCAGGAAAAAAATGAGGCAGCACACTAAAGAAAAGAAATAAACTTTACAGTTTACTGCTTTTAAGAACCACTGCTTTGGCTTTAGTTTTATGCTTCTTACTTGAAGAAATACATGCCAAGGGTCATAGTCAAAGTTACCTGTTAGTTTGTCTAGGATATTTTGGGATCATCCAAACCTAATCCCCAAAAGAATACTTACTTATTTATCTTTAAAAAGCCTTATTTTCAAATCTACATATATAAGTATCTCTAGAATAAATCTTTCAACAGTAACAAAGATATCTTAATGATTTGTGGCTGTGGTTTCACACAGTAGGGATATAAGAGTTAGTATATTCCATCAGGCACTATTCCTCTTTGATAGAGTTTTAAAATACAATTTCACATTAGTTTGTTATTTTCTAATGTCCTAATTTGCTCTGGATATTAGAAACACTTAGTAAGTCAGTATTTTAAAATTAGCACTGCTATAGTTTTGATGTTTATTGGTATTGGTGGGATGTAAATTGGTACAGCCAATATGGAAAGCAGTATGGAGATTCCTTGGAAAACTGGGAATGGAACTACCATTTGACCCAGCTATCCCTGTCCTCGGTCTATACTCAAAGGACTTAAAAAGAGAATATTACAGGGACACAGCCACATCAATGTTTATTGAAGCACAATTCACAATAGCTAAACTGTGGAACCAACCTAGATGCCCTTCAGTAGATGAATGGATAAAAAAATGTGGCATATATACACAATGGAATATTACTCAGCAATAGAAGAAAATAAAGTCATGGCATTTGCAGGTAAATGGATGACACTGGAGAAGATAATCCTCAGTGAAGTTAGCCAATCCCCCCAAAAAACAAATGCCGAATGTTTTCTCTGATATAAGGAGGCTGATTCATAGTAGGGTAGGGAGGGGGAGCATGGGAGGAATAGATGAATACTAGATAGGGCAGAGGGGTAGGAGGAGAAGGAAGGGGGCAAGGGGTTAGCAAGGATGGTGGAATGTGATGGACATCATTATCCAAAGTACATGTATGAAGACACGAATTGGTGTGAACATTCTTTATATACAACCAGAGATATGAAAAATTGTGCTGTATGTGTAATAAGAATTGTAATGCATTCACTGTCATTTATTTTTTAAAAATCAATTAAAAATTTAATAAATAAATAAATAATTTTTAAGAACTGCATCTATATTTCAGTGACAACTGCAAATGACCATACTTCCTCACTAAAAAGGTAAGGGCTGACACTTCAATTCTGTTTATATTGTTACTAATGGTGTAGTTTTAAGCTTTCATTGGATACTGCATTGTTTTAGTTTAAAAAATAAGTTCTTCCCATGTTTAAAAGCTAAAAATGTTTCTGGGAATTAAAAAAAAAGTGTAAAAATAGTGAACAGAGATCACAAACTTTTTAAGTTCTCTTACCATCTGCTATTTTATACTGTTGCTATAAAATCTAGAAGTTCCACTTCCAAAATGTAATGGACACCCGTTTTGTCATTACCATTCACAAGCAAATATAATTAATTAGAAAGAAAACATATAATTAGACTTACGCTTTCACTAGATTCTCTTTCATTCTAGGCAGTTGATCCATCTGTTGCCTTTTAGAAACTTGATGTGCGCCAGAGACCTGAAATACAAAAAACTGAGTGTTTATCCTCTTCTTTAATGATGAATTTCAGAGGGAAGAAAAAATAGTCAAATATCCAACTCCTTTACCACCAGGTCCTTTAGTAGCATGTGTAAGAGAAGCTGAATAATAATGGGAAATTCCGATTTCCAGTATAAACAAGCGTCTAAAGATTCTGGAAATACCCCTATCCCATCCCCAGAGACCATATAGAGAAATATCCACATAGAATAAATCATTACAAGTAAACATAAAAGTAAAAGTATATAAACATATACTCTGTCTTTATGATAGATAAGACAATAGAAACATAGATATAGTACAGCAGAGACAGAAAGACAAGTTAATATATTCATTTCTGTCTATTTTGAAATTCATCCATTATACAAAAGTGGTGACTTTCTGTGAATGGTGTAAATATAATCTTCCATTCAGGAACAACTAAAATTGATTAACTTAGAGATGGCAATTGAAGTCACTAAAAAAAATGAGATCATACAGTAAGAGTAATACAGAGAAGTAAAAGACACAATAATATAAAGCTGAAAGCAACTTTTAGGGGATGGGAGACTCATTGAAGATATGGCCATCATTTAAACATCAGAAAAACCCAAGAAAAAAAAATGTCATGCAAGTCAACTGTGTGTATTGGGGCTAGGGCATATACTCAAAGACGTGAGCAAAGACTGCTAATACCACAGGTTTTAAGAAGAGTCTTTGTATGTAGCTATGAAATGATAAATGGGGGGCCATAGTGTTGGGATCAGAAGACAGATGAAAAGAGATTGAGGGGTATACGCAAAGCAAAGGCAGTGAGTATACCTACTCTTTCATGAAATTTGGCTGAGAAAAAGAAATCTATGGTGGTAGTTTTATGAGGAAAGTTGGAATAAAATAAAAATTTTTTGGTTGTTATTGTGGTGGAAGAGTTGAGCAGATTGCAAGCAAAGGATAAGCTATAGTCAGTAAAAGAGAAAATAAGAGGAAATTATTATTGAGTCCTAGAGGCAGCAGACAGACTTGGGAAGAAGACTGGAATCCTTTTCTTTAAGAGGGGAAAACATGAGTGGTAGATAAAGGTGTGTATAAATATGAAGGTAAAAAGAACAACTAGATTTTATATCTGATAGACGCCCCAGCTCCCTCTGCCTTGCCCCCTTGCCATCTCTCTTTTTTGATCTAAGATATTAGATATTTGCTAACAGTGACAGGTTTGAGTGTGTTGTACTGGAATTCATTCATTCCTTTATTCATGTAGCAAATGTATTGAGCATCTACCATGTGTCACCACCACATTATGGACCAGGAACAAAGACAAATAAGTCACATTTCTATTGAGGAAATAGCAAAACAAATAGAAGATTACAATTAAGGTCCTTGATAAAGGTTTGCATGGGTGCTTTGTGAGCTTACAGCTTGTGAGATGCAATTAACTCAGGCTGTAGGGGACACATGTAGAATAGTAACCAGTTAAGAACTAGAGAAAGGATATTCTACATAGAAGGAACAGCAAGGAACTCAGCTAAAAAGCAGCATGATAGATGCAGGAATTGCAAATAGCATTTGGTCTAGATGCAGCACAGATGTTAGCAGGGAAAAGGCTAAGACAGGCACTGCCATGTTGGGAGAGGACTTTGTTGACAACACCAAGGAGCTCTGCTATGATCTTTTGGGCAAAGCAAACAGAAAGTATTATAAAAGGAAATTATGCCATGATAACTGCATTTTAGATTGATCACTTAGGCAACAGAGAAGGAAAATGGGTGTGACAGAGACAAGACTTTGCTTGATTTTAAAATGAACAATAACAAAATAGAGTTTTCCCAAAAGGCAATGGAAATGCAGGGACAGTCTGGAACCTATGTCATGAGAGATAAATCAGTGAATTTTAAGGACGTTTCAGGGAAGGAGAATAAGAAGTACTATCTCATGTGTTTTAAGAACAAGTCTATGAGTTAGAACTGCCTGATGATGAATTTAGAACCACCTCAGATTCCCTGTGAGTAAACCAAAATCAATATATTCAACAATCACTCAGACCCACTGCAAAATTCAGTGTTTATGGGAAACTTAAATTTAAATTTATGAGGTATTGCAACAAGCTGTAGTCAGTTTTACCACTTGATTTTTCAGAGATGCAATGTACCTGTGTATTCTTAAAAAGTAACACCTATGGGCTGGGGCTGTGGCTCAAGCGGTAAGGCGCTCGCCTAGCATGCGCGGGGCGCTGGGTTCGATCCTCAGCACTACATAAAAATAAAGATGTTGTGTCCACTGAAAACTGAAAAATAAATATTAAAAAATCTCTCTTGGGGCTGGGGATGTGGCTCAAGTGGTAGCGCGCTCGCCTGGCATGCGTGCGGCCCAGGTTGGATCCTCAGCACCACAAACAAACAAAAATGTTGTGTCCACCGAAAACTAAATATTAAAAAATTCTCTTTCTCTCTCTCTCTCTTTTAAAAAAAATCTCTCTCTCTTCTCTCTCTCTCTCTAAAAAAAGTAATACCTATACTGTGCATACATTGTGCAAATTAGAATAATTCTGAGATGGGGCAATTCAGTTTCAGTCAAAACAGTGGTTTAAGAGTGAGACAAAGCCTCAGATATAGTTGCAGAAGTATAAAAAGCAGATTCAGCAAATAGCTCTAGTTATCTACCAAAGAATCAATTATTTATGTATTCAGCATGGAAAGAACTGCAAATCATCCATTAACCTTTCTAGTCACTGCAGTATCCTCATGGTCAGAACCATCTTTGACTATAAAGATTAACAATTCAGTTTAGAGTGAAAATCCTTATTAACATTATACTGGAGACAGGATTAACATCTTCCCTGGAAGCTGTTAAAATAGGCTTTGATTGTACATTCAGTGATCTTGTATAGTCAGAGTAGGCTTATTCCACCTAAATGATTTTTTTTTAAAGATAAACAAAGGCAAATTAATGCTTCATGGGCAAAAGACTTTTAATTTTAACCTTTAAAAAAAAATCTTCAGTGTTTTACATACCACCTTTTGTGTAAGGATTTGAACTTTTCATCATCTCCATAATTTTTATTCATAAATTTTGTACTATGTTCAGTTTGGCAAATCATTTTGAACATTGATTATTTGCCACTCTTTTTGCTCAGTGTAAAGTAACAGCAAGAATGAGGCACTCTGACTGACCTCAGGAACCTACAGCTAAGTGAAGATTAGTCAAGGATCTAGAAAGCAATTTGAAATTCTGATGGTGCTATCACTACACAATATGTAGAATATACATATGGACTAGTGTGTTCAAGAAAGAAAAAAAACAGGAAAATAATATTCACCATTAATTGAAATCTAGAACCTATAATGTGCCAGGTACTATACTTAGCACTTCACATATACCATGTCTCTAAGCACTCACAGAACCCTGAGACTGATACTGACATCATAAAGATTCTCCCTTTCTACAGGTGAGGAAAGAAGTGGTCATACAGCAGTTAGGTGCAGATCTGGGATTCAAACCCAAATTTGCAATGGCTCCACTATCTGTGGTCTTTTCATCATGTGGAGGCCTCATGAAGGAGGTGGTGTTTGTGCTATACCTTGAAGGAGATGGAATTAGCATGTATGAGAAAAAGAATATTCCACGCAGGGTATAGAGTCAGATGAAAGGCACATGGGTACCCGTACCTTTGGAGGAAGCAGTGCTTCCAACCCATTGTCAAGATCCATGAAGTTTAAGTTGATTGTCCATTTTATTTTTTTTTATTTTTTATTTTTTTAAAAGAGAGAGTGAGAGGAGAGAGAGAGAGAGAGAATTTTTAATATTTATTTATTTATTTTTTTTAGTTCTCGGCGGACACAACATCTTTGTTGGTATGTGGTGCTGAGGATCGAACCTGGGCCGCACGCATGCGAGGCGAGCGTGCTACCGCTTGAGCCACATCCCCAGCCCCGTGATTGTCCATTTTATGGATGAGACTACAAGCACTGATTCTACCTTAGCTCCATTTCCTGCTTAAGCTTGGTGAACACTACAAGTCCAAGTTTCCTTTTACCCACCATTTTGCTGACTTTTATTCTCATATTTTACTATTCATCCCATTTTTGGCTCCAATTCCCAAACCTAAATCTCTTCCTCTTAATCCTTTCTTGATCCCTCTAGATACTCTAGATTTGATGAGCAGGTTACCTTTTGGATCAAGCTCACTCTCAAGGTACTCTACCTCATTGTCTAACTGCTGTGCTTTGAGGATCCCAACCATTTTTGTTACTCCCATAGCTATCACTGTCTTCAGAATTATAGCCTATCTTTTCTTTTAACCTTATTTATCCTCCCTGATGTATTTAATTCATTCACATGACTTCTCTTACTATCTATATGATAGTAATTTCCAAATCTATCTCTAAAGTTTAACATTTTCCTGAGATTCCCATATCCAATTACTCTTTGGACTCTTCTGTTTGGATAATATACTTTTAAAACTGAACTCATATCCTAATCTTAAAATATATGCCAAAATAAAGGTAATATAGCTTAAATATTTAAATATTAAATAATAAGCCATGTAAGTATTAAATGATGCTGTAAACATTATGAAACATTGAGATGAAGATTATCTTTTAAACTATGACATAAGAAACCATAAATAAAAGAGCTCTGGCAATATAAAAATGCTCTAAAATTCCAACAATATTATAAATAAAACTGAAAGACAAATGAAAAGCTGAAAATATGTGCAAGATAATGTACTGATAATTTTCCTGCCTTATATTTCTATGAATAGCAATACTGTGTCTACAATTATGAAGTGAGAGCTAAAGGATAGCAGCTTATCTGTTTGAATTCTAGTGATCATGGATCAAACTAAAAGGATAACCAAGGAAGCAGATATACAAGATAATCTCTTAATTAGGGAGACTGTTTTCTCTCTTTATAAATTATGTATTTCCCTTTCCATCTTCCATATTTAGAAACTCAGTAACATTTCCCCATAATCTCAACAACTGTTTATCTAACCAAACACACACACAAATTATAGAAAAATAGAATACATAACTTAAGGAGAAGGGAAAGCCTTAGAATTTGAAAGTAAAAGAAAAAAAATTACCTGAGACATTTCAGATATGTATTTACAGCGTTCACTGTTGATCTTGTGGTAAGCCTATTTACAAATGTAAAGAATCCAACATAAGAGAAGATTAGCAAGAAAATTGCCAAGTTAGGGTTCATGTCTCCTGTTTTTTTGTTAAAACTGTAGGAAATGGTTTTGTACCATTTTATGAAAATGATATAGTAGGTTTGTAGATAACCCTAGAAATAAAGGCAGCTTCAAATGAATTGTTTAGTAGAATAAAAACAAACCTTTGATTCTTGTTCCAGTTTAAGTGCATAGTCTTTCACTTGATTTTCAAGACTTCTTTTTTCTTTTTCTAGTTGTTTAAGTAATATATTTAAGGATTCCTGAAAGTATAAATAGTAAATTTTATATGTACTCATATCCTAAGATCCAACAATAGAAATGACAACCAAATTCTTCACCAGTGAATGCCTTCTATACCTAATATTCTGTGATCTTATAATTCCAGTAATAGCAATAAAATAATCAAAATATTTGTTGAGCTCTAACACTTGTATTATATATGTATTATATATCACATGTATTATACTAAGTTCTTTCCCTAGATTATTTTCACTTAATCCTTATTACAATACTTGAGATGCCTAATGTTTGTTTCCACTTTACTGTTTAGAAAACTGTGTCTTTTAGAGTTTATATAACTGGCTCAGAGACATAAAGCTCATCAATGATAGAGCTAAAATTAGAACTCAGATAAAATGACTCCAAAGGCCAGACATGCTGAAAAATTATTTGTATTAACAATAGGAGGTAGTCATACTATTGCTATCATTGTAACAAAAGAGGTACATGTAAAGACATTTAAATACTATATCCTATATAATTTAAGTCCATTTTTACATGCTGGTGAAAACTAGAGAACAGGAGAGAAATGTTCTTTATATAGAAAGAAAAGTTTACGGTTCCTCTTTCATAAAAGGACAAAATTGGATACATTATTTTGATTCACATCAATAACTATATATATATATATATATATATATATATATATATATATATATATAATACATACACACATAATTGTAAATTGTTGGAGAACTGCACAACTAAAATGCATAATTTATATCTTCCAACCGGTGTTACCCTAATTTCCTAGTAACTTGTGAAATAAATGTTAAAAACCTTTTTGTAAAAGCTTCAGCTCAGAAGTAGAGTGTCTGGACTGAGGTCTTAGTTTCCAGAACTGTTCTACTCTGTAATAATCTCCCAATTGCTCTGGTTCTCAACCTTATTGCCTTTTCTACCACTCTTCTTCTCTCCTTTGGCTTAATAAATAATCTTGTTTTCCCATCATCCCTCCTACCTCTCTCTCGTCAACGTTTACCTCACAAAATCAAGAAATTTCTTTTCTAAATTCTACTTCCCCTAATAGATTCCTATCCTATCTGTTTTGATTTTTCAGAAAGGACAGATGTGAACAGTTTCCTGGGTACCACATGTAGAAATATGTGAAAATATTAAGAGAGTTTTACAATCTTCTGCCTGACTATCATGTTACTGGGGGCAGAAATCTGTACAGAGCTGATAACTGGGGGCAAAGAGCTCTGGGGAAGAGGAATGTGGCAGGTCCTACCAAAGTGGATATAAAGGTGAAATTTCTTGTGTATTATATATTACACAATAATCCTTACCAGAAACCATCACCACAGATAAGGTATTAAACTAAATGGTCCAAATATTTGGCCAAGAGATATTTTCTAACTCTGTCCTTGGTCAGCCAACAGTGAGCTGATGAACAGAGTAACCACAGTGACTGAGATGAGGACTTTGCATTGTTTGGCCCAACAGCATGGGTTCCTTCTCACTAAGGGTAAGCTAATACTGCTGTTGATCAATGTTGGAAATGCTAGCAAGAGATACCAACATGAGCCCTGTAAGGGGCACTATCCCTCAATGAGATCAACCATCCACTTGGTGGCAAGTTGATTATATAAAAGGGCTTCTTATCCATTCATCCTGATGTATGTTTCTGATACAGTTTTATCTTCCTTTCCTATCCACAGCGCCTTAGCCAGCCATATATTTTGTTAATCTATCAGTTCTGAGATGGAAAGAGATTATTTTTACCAAAAAGTCTTTAGGCAAGATACCAAAATTACCACCCTTTTTCAGGAAGGATTGACTAATCAGTGTCAAAGACTGGTGGCCTAGCTTAATTATATGTGACTTGAAAGTAGGATGGCTGAGCACAAGGCTGAACCACTGTAGCAAATAGCAAAGTTAGTCAACACTGCTAGTAGAAGGCAAGCTGGTTTCTTTTTTCTTTTCTTTTTTGCTCCTTTATTTTTGATTGGTACTTTCTACATATATATGTAGAAAGTAAAATTCCCTCTGGTACATTTATATATGCATATAACATAATTTTATTAAATTCATTACATATTTCCTCCCCTTTCTCATTCTTCCTCCCTCTCATTCTCTACCTTCTTGATCTTTCCTACATAATTATGATATCCAAGCCTCACCTCCAGTTCCTTCTTTCCCTTATTTTTCTCTAGCTTCCACAAGAGAAACATGTGACCCTTGATTTTCTGAGTCTTGCTAATTTTGCATAGTGTGATGTTGTCCATTTCTATCTATTTACTGGAAAATGCTATTATTTCATTCTTCTTATGGCTAGCAAAACTTCACTGTATATATGTAACACATTTTCTCCATCCATTCATCTATTCACAGACATCTGGACTGATTCTATAAATTGGCTCTTGTGAATTGTGCTGCTATAAACATGGCTATATCACTACAGTATGTTGATTTTAGTTCTTTTGGATAAATAACAAGAAATGAAATAGCTAGGTCATATGGTAGTTCCATTCCAAGTTTTTTGAGGAATATTCACACTGCTGTCCATAGTTGTACTAATTTACAGTCCCACCAACAATGTATGGGTGTATCTTTTCTCCACGTCCTCACCAGCGTTTGTTATTTGTATTCTTGAAAATTGCCATTCTGACTGATATGAGATGAAATCTTAGTGTAGTTTTGATTAGCATTTGATTGCTAAAAATATTGAACATTTTTCCATATACTTGTTGGCTGTTTTGTTTCTTCTTTTGTTCATTTACTGATTGGGTCATTAGGGTTTTTGGTGTTAAATTTCCTGAGATCTTAATATGTTCTGAATATTAATTCCCTGTCAGAAGAACAAGTGGCAAAGTCTTTTTCTCCCCATTCTGTAGGCTCTCTCTTCAAGCTTAATCCTTTGCTCTGCAGAAATGTTTTTAATTTGATGGCATGCCACATATTCTTGGTTTTGTTTCAAGAGTCTTGTTGAGGATATTGGTGGCTGCACATATATGATGGAATGTTGACCCTATGTTTTCTTCTAGCAGTTGCCAAGTTTCTGGTCTAATGTACAAGTCTTTGATCCATTTTGATTTGACTTTCATGCAGGGTAAGAGACAGGGATATAATTTCATTCTTCCACATATATTTATATATGCAGATATATCCAGTTTTTTGAGTACCATCTGTTAAAATGCCAGTCTTTTCTCCAACGTGTATTTTTGGTACTTTTGTCAAGTATCAGATGGCTGTAAGTATATGCATTTCTCTCTGTGTCTTCTATTCCAGTGGTCTTAATTTATATTTTGATGTCAATGCCATGCTGGTTTGCTTTTACAGCTCTGTAGTATAGTTTGAGATCAGGTATCATGATACCACCTGCATCACTCTTCTTGCTCAGAATTACTTTGGTTATTCTGGGTCTCTTATTCTTCCAAATAAATTTAAGGACTATTTTTTCTAGTTCTGCGAGGAATGTTATCAGTATTTTGATGGGGATTGCACTGAATCTGTACATTGCTTTTGATAGTATGGCCACTGTGACAATATTAATTCTGCCTATCCAAGAACATGGGAGATCTTCCCATCTTCTGAGGTCTTCTCTAATTTGTTTCTTCAGTGTTCTATAGTATTCATTGTAGAAATATTTCACCTCCTTGGTTAGATTAATTCCCAATATTTTATTTTTTATAGGTTATTGCAAAAGGGATGGTTTTCCTGATTTCTTTCTCAGCTAAGTTGCTGTCATAATATAAGAATGCTATTGATTTGAATGTTGATCATGTATCCTGCTACTCGCTGAATTCATTTATCAGTTCTAGAAGTATTCTGGTGGAATTCTTGGGGTTTTCTAGATATCCATGACATAAGCAAACAGAGACAGTTGGGATTTCTTCTTTTTCTATTTTATCTATATCCCTTTAATTTCCTTCTATTTCCTGATTGCTCTGGCTAGAGTTTCAAGAATTATATTGAATAGAAGTGATGAAAGTGGACATCCTTGTCTTGATCCTGACTTTAAAGGGAAAGCTTTCAGTTTTTTCTTAGTTTAGTATGATACTGGCTTTGGGTTTGTCATGTACAACCTTTAAAATGTTGAGATAAGTTCCTTCTATGCCAGTTTCTCCAGTGTTTGTTTTTTTTTAAACATGAATGGGTTCTGTATTTTATCAAAGGCCTTTTCTGCATCAATTGATGCAGATGATCATATGATTCTCATATGTATTTTTGGTACTTTTGTCAAGTATCAGATGGCTGTAAGTATGTGTTTTTAATTCTATGTAAGTAGTAAATTACATTCATTGATTTATGTATGTTGAACCAATCTTGCATTCCTGGGATGAAGCCCACTTAATTATGGTGTATTATCTTCTTAGTGTGTTTTTTAATTTGGTGTGCTAATATTAAGGATTTTTGCATCTATGTCCTTCAGGGATACTGTTGTGTAATTTTCTTTCCTTCATGCATCTTTGTCTCATTTGAGTACAAAACAATAATACACAGAATCAATCAATACCACAAAGAATTGTTTTGTTTTGTTTTGTTTTTTTGGTAAAGATAAGTATGACTGAAAAGCCCTTAGCCAAACTAACCAAAAGAGAAAAAAGACCCAAATAAAGATTAGAAAAGAAAATATCACCACAGACACTTCTGAAATCCCGAAGACCATTAGAAACTATTTTTAAAAATTATACTCCAATAAACTAGAAAATCTAGAAGACATAGACAAATTTCTAAACACATATGACCTGGCTAAATTGAACCAGGAAGATAGAGAAAACCTAAATAAATAGACTTATAATCAAACAATGAAATTAAAACAGCAATTAAAAACCTTCCAACAACAACAAAAAAAAGCCAAGGACCAGATGGATTCTCAGCTGAGTTCTACCAGACATTTAAAGAAGAACTAATATCAGTCTTTCTCAAATTATTCCATGAAATTGAAAGGGAGGAAACACTCCCAAATAAATTCTATGAAGCCAGTATAACACAAAACCAAAATTGAATAAAGACGCATCAAGGAAAGCTGATTTCTTTATCACTAGTTTTGTCTCCATAGCCAGACCAATGATCACAGAACTCAACATCAGAATATGCCACTGGGAGCTTTCTATTAGAAATACTGTGGTATATTTGTGACTTTAGGTAAATTTAGTCCAATAGTCCCAGGTGCCAATTAGCTCTAAGCCTGCATAGATAAGGTTGTTTAATCATCCTACACTTTTTAGTTCTTTCTTACACTCTGGGAAGACTATGAATAGGTACCCCTGATGGGAACCTTTTTGCATGTGACAAATTTTTCCAAAAAGTCCTCATAGAGGAATAACTGTCCACTTTCCTGGTATTGCCCAACCCATATCTACCATCCAAAAATGATTTATGATGGCATTTGAACCTCTTGTGCTCTTAGCCCATGTTCTGTTGCTATAACACAACACCTAAGACTGAGTAATTTATAAAGAAAGTAAGTTTATTTAGCTCATGGTTCTGAAAACCAGAAGTTCAAGATCAAGCAGCTGTATCTGACAAGGGCTTTGGGCTGCATCATAGCATTATGGAAAAGTCGAAGGGCAAATGAGAGCAATTGGAAGATTAAAAACACACAAGAGGCAGCCTTATTTTAACTATCATTCCTGTAAAAAAATAAATCCCTCTTAACTACCTTATCACCCCTTAAAGGCCCTACCTTCCAAGACCACAATGGCAATTAAATTTCAACATTAATTTCAGAGGGGACAAACCATATCCAAGCTATAGCATTCACCAACATTTTAACACAGGCACACAGTATCCAGGTACCAAATTTTAATTCCCAAACTAGTAACATAATTTTCAATAACTCCAATTATTACTTGTGTTCTTACAAATTAAATAAAATATCTTCTAGTCAAAGTATCTCAACTCTTGTTGGTCATGATCTAGGTCACTAACTCTATTAAAAGAAGCATTCAAAGAAAAATGAAAGGAGCTGATTTAAATCTCTACAATGCAAAATAGTTTGGAGTTCATATCTTCCTGAAATATAGGTGAATATAGTTTTCAACAAAAACTTATTCTCTCATAGATACTTGTTGATAATTATTGGCATTTAAAAAAATTGTATTGAGGGTATATAGGTTGGCTGAAATGAGGCAAATTCCAGTCTCAAAATAGCATTAGTGATAAATCCCTTGGAGGTGATGATCCACCACTACGCATATTTCATTAGCATTCTTGTTAAAACATAAGCAGGTGATGTTTCTCAGGTAGGCATTATTATTCTTTGAAAGTTAATTATGCACTGGCATCTTGAATGGCTTCCAGCTCCTTTCCTCCAAACATAAACTTACTGTAGAAAAACAAATCCATTAAAGTTGAACATATGTAAGAAGCTAAACTGAATTATTTTATAGAAAATGAAACCCTCATGAATATATTGCCTATGATGAAGAACTTTTGAAGGGATAATTAGTGAGTGGTAGAAGTAGTTCAAAATGCTATTCTATGGACCCTTGCTCCAAGGACTTCAGGTTAAGCTACAATAGCAATATCAATCAGTTATATAATTTGTTAAGTACATTTATAGATGTAAATAGAATCCAACCCATTTAAACATTATATCATTAGTAAAATGCATCTGAATTTTTAAAAGAAGTTCACTTACAAATAACCTACTATAATACAAATTATTTTTTCATTAAAGGTGACCTGAACGAGTTATGGTGCAAAACTGTAGGAGCTCATACTAAATGGAAGCATAAAAAACAGCAGTTAAAATGCAAGGTATGATTAAATAGAAAATTTGAAATGGAAAATAAATGTTTCACACATTTTTAAAAGGTGTTAATCAAGATGGGTATAACATAAAAGGTCCCCAAAATGGAAAGGGAAAAAGGACATGAAGGAAGCCAAATATTTATCATAGGCTTAAATCAGAAATGACTATTTAATGGTAGGATTAGAGCTGAAGCAATACATAAAAGGCAAATTTAGAAAACAACCTGCTAGAAAAGGCAGCTTTGGGATGATAGGCATAGGGATTGAAGCACTGGGATCTACTGGAAGTTATTTAAAAAGTGACTTGATAAAAAGAATATTTAGGACTATTAATCAAGTGGCATTCTCTATATGACAGAGGATTTTTTTGGGGGGGTGGTACTGGGGATTGAACTTGGGAGCACTTGACCACTGAGCAACATCCCCAGCCCTATTTTGTATTTTATTTAGACATAGGGTCTCACTGAGTTGCTTAGCACCTTGCTTTTGCTGAGACTGGCTTTGAACTCTTGATCCTCCTGCTTCAGCCTCCCTGGGATTACAGGCGTGGACCACTGCACTCAGCTCAGAAGGATGGTTTTTTGTTTTTGTTTTTCTAAGGTCAAATTAAGCAAATATGACCATTTTAATAAGATGTGTAAGTATGTTTATATTTATAAGAGATTTGCATCAAACCTAGCAAAATTCTATTTTTTAATAAAGTGAAGATATGGGTTTTCATTATCTGGAAAATTCACCTGCATGGAATAGTTCATATTGTAACTATCAGATAAAGAATGTATTACTGTATTAAAATTATAAAGATCATTCTCCAGAAAGCTATATTTCAATCCCTGACTTCAAGTAACTTATTAAACAATTATAAATAAATAAACAATACATAGCGCTTTAATATTATAAAACTCTGCCTTATATATGATCTCATTTAATCCTTGTGGAAGTATAGAACATAGGGCCCTGCTTCAGAAACCATCCCAATCACTTTCCATCACTCCACCTGAGGTAACAGCAAAGAATCACTTCTCTCTACTCTTTTGGCCAAGCTACAAAAAAGCTGAATTCAATAAAAAGCTCTTCCCCTCTCTTTTATCACTTTCTTCTCTATTATTTTTCTAATTTTTATATATGACAGCAGAATGCATTACAATTCATATTACACATACAGAGCACAATTTTTCATATTTCTGGTTGTATACAAAGTATATTCACACCATTTGTTTCTTCATACAGACACTTAGGGTAATGATGTTCATCTCATCAGAAGGATATTTTTTTATTGATATTCTCAGTTCTAACCCTTGAGGCTTACACTTTTTAATATGCTTTGTGACTAACCTGTATCTTGCTGCTGTATATCATGATTAGATTTCTTGTCTTGTAGCCTAATTTTATAATTTATTCATTTATTTTAAAAATATTTATCAAATGTCTTCTGTGCCAGGCATTGTGCTAGGAATATGATAACCCAGACTCCATCCTTATGAAGCTGAGAATCTATAGGGGCCTCCAAAATGTGGTCTATCTTACATGTAAGTTTGAGGAGAATCTGTGTTCTGCTGCTGTTGGGTGGAATAGCCTATAATGTCACTTAGATCAAGTTGGTTGATGGTGCTTTTCAGATCAATCTCTAGTAATTTTCTGGCTGTTTGATCTATCAATTACTGACAGAGACCATTGAAGTTGTCAACTTTAATAGCAGATTTGCCTATTTTTCCTCCAGTAATTCATGAAAAATTACTACTTAAATGTCCCTACCAGCTTATAGTCCCAGCAGTGTCTGTTCCAGGTAAGCAGATCTCAAGTTTGGATTCATCTGTTTATCTAGATTTCAGGGTGGAAGTCTGCCTGTCTGAAACCTCAGTTCTCTAATGGTCCCAAGCAAAGTCATCGATTTCCAGTTTGTTCACCTTTAAAGTTTTCCTCGATGTAATAACAGAGGACTTCTGTGGTTTACTATATGCTGGAGCTGAAAGTGAAAGTCACAAACTGTTTTTGATCCTCTTTTCTAATTAAAATGAAAGAATACTTTCTCCAAGTCTATGACTAGGATTTCTGCACCTGAAACTCTATTAATTGGCTCCACTAGTGATACCACATGTGGAAAAGCTTATGCAATTAAGACCACTAATTGGTTAAGTCTGTGGCAGCCTACAATTTCTCCAAGATCCATCCAGTTTCTGCATGATCAGACTGGCAAATAAAACAGTGAAGACGGGCACCTGTATCCTTGAATCTTTTTTAAAGTTTTAATTGTGGCTAATCTCTGCTATTTTCCCTGGAATAATAAAGTGGTTTTGACTTCTATTTTGATCTCAGTGGGGGCAGGGGCAGTTTCAGAAGTTTTTACTTGGCCTTCACAACCATGATACTTTTTCTTCCATGATGAGGGGACCTAATATGATGGGTTAACTTCAACTTTCAAATATATCTATTCTGATTATGTACTTGAGGACTGAGAAAATGACCACTGCAAGGATAGGGAAGTCTGTGGGACAATGAGTCTACTGTGATTTGGACTTTAGCCAAAGATTTCAACTCTGGGAATCAATGCCAACACAGACCCTGTGTTCAAACATCCTGGAAATATCTAGTTATCTTTCTTCCCCCAGCGTTATCTGTGTAAGTGGCCAGAGATATCTTTGAGGGAAGACTGAGAATATTGTCACAATATATACTTGAATTGGTGTTTCAGGCCCAGCCCTTCTAGGATTTCAGGCCATCTTTTTGGCCAACAATTCCTAGTTCAAGAAGTTGGTTCAGGTCCAGGGAATATGAAAACAATTGTGTTTTCTATTGCACTGACTATCCTCAACTTTCTGTTCCTCTTTTCTTTTTAAAAATTGTTATTATAGATATTGAACAACACCCTTATTAATTGGCCTAGCAGCCAGGAGAGGAAGTAGGAGGACAGTTGTTTGAGGGAGTATATGATGCCTTACTAGGAAGAGACCTTTACAGCATTTTCCAGTACAACAAGTGCTCTAGCCCTTAGGCAGGCCACTCTACATGCCCAGGGGGTGTAAGAATTGTAGAGCCAACATCCTCAGGGGCATCTATCCAGATGTTCTGCAACAATTTGAGCATCCCTAGTTATCCCTATCAGGATTCTTCCCTTCACATAACAAAATCACCTAAGTTTAGCATCCAAATGCCTCTGGAACTGTGTAGCTAACACAATGACTCCAGTCTGCTATTCTAGTGTGTCTGCCTTTCCACTGCTGGGACAGAGGCCTCCTGAGAAGCTCCCACAGGCTCTATGGTTAGATATTACTTCTTATTAACAGTTGCTGATCTCTCATTACCCTTGTGTAGAAGTCAATGTGACTTAGGAGTAACTCCATTATTTTCCAAATGCCTGCCTTGTGGCTTCTCCCATAGTATTCCCTTCTCCCAGGACATTTTCCAAGGTCATCATTAGGAAAGTCTTTTGCAAGTAACATATCCTGAGCCAAATCCATTGGTGTCACACCTACTAATCAGGACAGATCTTCTGAAGTCAGTCAGCCAGACATGAATCCCTATCTTACTCTCTGTTTTGTTTGATCCCACGCAGTACCCTTAAGTTTTATATATGCTCTTCTGAAAAATGTACACCAAAATAGGATTTAATGTACAAGGATCATAAAAGTTTCAATGTGAAATGAAATAGGGAGGAAGGCAGAGAGAATCTGGGACAGTGGTCTCATTGTAGTCCAAGTCTAGAAGGTTCATTGGAAGCAGAAGTATTCTTGGCTGTCATGCAAAACAGTTTGGCCAAACTATCAGGGAACTTTAAGCCAAATCAGCCAACAGTGAAGTCCCTTGTATCCCAGAAAGAGGTCTGACTTAGTTATCTCCATTGCAGCCAATCATGACCAGAAAACAACTCTTGGAAAGTGTGGCCTTGATGGATTTCAAAGTTCAGCACCTATGGTCCTCAGCCATCTAATCCTCCTGTCCTAGGAAGTCTGTGAGGCCCACTCTCTGGGTCACTACACTAACTGTCTTAAGGGCATTTCAGTTTTAAACTGAAGAAGCCTCTAATTTCCTACTCTGTATGTGTTAATGCTACCTGAGCATTTCTAGGAGAAGAGGACTGAGAGTTTTATTACGCTGACTGCATGTTTTCATTTGATCCCATTATTCTTAGTACTGTGTTTCACTCTCACCCTTTTCTATGTCTGAGCCCTAAAGTCCAAAGTTATGGAAGTTTAATTTCTCCAGAAAATAGACTCACAACTAAAGGAGAGTGTCCTGGTTACAGGGAGTGGCAGAGGGGTTCCAGTGAACAATTGCTCACATTTCTTACACTCACCTTCTTCCATACCTGATATGCCAAGTTCCAAAGCATTAGGCAGATCTGGAGACCCACTGCCTGTTGCCATTGATATCCCTTCTCTGCAGGTACTTTGCTGTTGCTTCCTCAACTTCTTGAAGTCAATTACCACTCCTCCAGCTACAGCCTTCCAAAATTTGTTTCTTTTATCTGTTTATATTTCCTTCTCTATTCTAATTTACTCCCTTCAATTATCAAGAACAATTTTTCTGCTAATAAATATCATATTAAAAAAAATCCCTCAATGCCTATGTCTAACATTTTTT
The DNA here is from genome assembly GCF_964194105.1 of Spermophilus citellus. NCBI lineage: Eukaryota > Metazoa > Chordata > Mammalia > Rodentia > Sciuridae > Spermophilus > Spermophilus citellus. Next base: position 32,461,190 of record NC_138182.1, read on the forward strand.
TGACACTTCACACTGTATCCAAAACAACATTATGATTTTATTTACACAAACTGTAATCAATAAAGTCAATTTTTTAATGCCACCAAGCCCAGCTTTCCAATTTTACCTGGGCTATTTAGATTTGATAAATAGGTAGAAGTATTTTATGATTTTTTTACTTAGAAAGAAAATATGTATTTGTGAGAAAGGAACATGTAAAAGTGAATATAACAAATTATCAGCTAGAGTCAAGTGAAAAAAAAATGTCTAAAAGCTCTCAGGCTCTACCCACCTATTGACTCCTTTACTAGTTTCACAATCAAAATGTCTTGCTAAAATGGAAACCATTCCAATTAAGTGCATTTTTTAAAAAGCATAATACTACTTTGATAATATTGAATAATTTATACTCAAACACTATAAATTCTAAAATAGATCACATTTGAAGTTAACAATATGCCTTGCTGGTTGATGTGAAGAATTCTATCATTTAAAAAAACAGTCATATACTAATTGTATAGACTTTTTATATAGCTGGTAGAAAATGAACTAAAATAGCAACTTCATATCAGATGTGAACCCCTTGCCTCATCCTAACATTTTTTTTCGGGGGGGTGGGGTGGGACGGGGGTACCACAGATTGAACTCAGGGCACTCAACCACTGAGCCACATCCCCAGCCCTATTTTTTTTTTATATTTTATTTAGAGACAGGGTCTCACTGAGTTGTTTAGTGCCTTGCTTTTTGCTGAGGCTGGCTTTGAACTCAAGATCCTCCTGTATCAACCTCCACTGAGCCACTGGGTTTTCTGGTGCGTACCACCGCACTCTGCTGTCCTGACTTTCTTAAATTACCACTTTCAGCTTTAACACCTTGATTTCATATTTTTTCAGCCTCTAACATACCACATACTTTATCCCCCAGCTTGTTGTTGGGTCCCTTGAGGGTCAACATACAGAATTTTTCTTTCAACTGTTAGTCTCAGCACTGTGCCCACAAGCAGTTCTAGCTGGTGTGGCCCACGTTTCCTCAGACACACCTCATTCTCCTTCTCCTTGTGCCTGATTCCTATGAGTTGACACACTATGCTTTTACATTATATTGCAACTCAGAAAATTAGGATGGTTCACTGTAGAAGTCTCATGGGAATAGAAGCAACATAAACATATATTGCAACTCAGAAAATTAGAATGGTTCACTGTAGAAGTCTCATGGGAATAGAAGCAACATAAACATATATTATTTGGGGGAGAAAAGAACACATTTTGTATTTTTTCCAAAACTATACCAGTCATTGATACCCTAGCTCATTAGTTGCAAAATATTTGTGTTTATCCATCTGTAAAAACAAATAACAACACCCCACACACACACACACACACAGCATTAGTCCGTAGTCTAGTCAGAAGCATTGTTCTAACATAAATTTCTTGGTTTTTATAATGTTTTACAGTTCTTTAAAGGGTCATCATTGGGTAAAGGGGTCAATATATGTACTATATGTATATACTATTTTTATAACTTCCCATAAATCTACAATTACTTCATAATAATAAGGTAAAATGCATATGTACTAGATAACAAAATATATTTGGTTAGCAACTGCAAGAGTTTACTGCATATAAACTTCTTTATAGTAGTAGTTGATGAAGATATTAATAAATAGAATCATTTTTTGCTATTTCTTTAAATTACAACACAGGATTGCTTATGAATTTATTATGGCTTAATTTGATTAAAAGAACCTGACAAAATGTAAAAATAAAGCCAGAGAAATTCTTAAAAAATAGTAAAATTGTACTATAATAACTTCTGGGTTCATTCTAGATTTTGACTTTGATTTTATTGATTATAAAATGAAAAATCTAATTATATAATCAATAGTTACAAACTAGAAAATTGCAGCCTGGAATAACAAAGTAAAGCTAAATTGATGGTTGTATAGGAAATTAGCCCCTCACCCCCAAAATATCACATAAAAAATTAATTCTTCCACTATCATAGAAGAGTTGTTTCAGAGACTGATCATTTCTTAGCATTCCAAGCAGTTATCTATTTTACCTATGTTCTTTCTAAATTTGTTTTGGAAAGGTCATTTTGTAAAAGTCGATTGAAACACAAGGTAAAAATTAGAAATTTAGGGCACTGTTTACATATCTGAAGTAAAATTTATTTAGACTTTAATTTTTGTTGTTGGTATTGGTTTTTGTAATTATGGGGATTTATCCCAGGCCTTGTACATGATGGGCAAGTTACCTCTGAGCTACATCCACATCCCAGGATTTAAACTTTTAAAAATACTCCATATTTCAAGCAGAAAGGAAGCTCTGCTGGTGGCCTATTTTTAAAGAAACCAATGTTAATTACTAAAGAATACACCAAAAAAAAAGAAAAAGAAAAAGAAAGCTACGAGTTAAAAAAAATTACTCCATTGAAGGCTTACAAGAGCAAAGCACAAGAATACAATTTAGTTCATCACAGCTTCCACATAGTACCTTTCAAAAAAGACAATTCTGATGGTGAAAGAATGCAGCATTTCTCATGTTTAGATACAGTGCCCCCTTGTGGCTAACTTCTCAACATACAAAATCTTTTCAAATTTTCTCTAGTTTGAAGACATCCACCTGTCTCCAAACTAATCATTTGGATCTTTGGGGAGAATGTAAACCTAAGTGAGGTCTGTGGCAGAATACCTCAGGAAGCAGTCTCATATTGGATCTGCATATCTACCAGAGCCAGGTGGGCAGTGGGAATTCCATTTCTTTTTTAAATACCACACTTTTGAGAACCCAAGATCATTTCGCTAATCCTTTTCACTATATAATTGGCATATCACTTTAATATATTTTAACTAAAACATACTTATGGGTGTCAATGGTGCTTTAAGGTCATTTATTTTAATGCCTCGTTATCGGGTTCTAAATGTATATTTAGACTTTTAGAATATTTCTTAGAAGGTTCTGAAGGTAGAAATGACAAAAATGAGAGTCCAGTGGGACCATGCCAGTTGGATGTGAAGTGAGTGCAGTGAGATAAAGGGTCCTAGGAAGGGCCAAATTGGGCTAGATGTCCATGAGGCAGCCCACATAAAAGAAGAATTTGAATCATGACAAAGGAAAGAAGCAAGTGTCACAGGAAGATAGTACAGGGAATCAGGATGAAGAAGCGATAGAATATGTCAATGAAGTTAGAACATAAAAAGGAGCAAAACTGGGCTGGGGTTGTGACTCATTAGTGGAGCACTCACCTACCATGTGTGAGGCACTAGGTTCGATCCTCAGCACCACATAAAAATAAAATAAAGATATTGTGTCCACCTATAACTAAAAAATAAATATTAAAAAAAAGGAGCAAAACAGAGAATGATGAGGGGAGTATCTTGTTCCTCTAAAGGGCCAAGTGTATGATAAAGAGAATGGTCTGATGGTTTAAAAGGATTTTCTAAGACTTAAAACCATCTCTTACTTCAAACTTCTCCTTATAAGCAGGGTAAGGAGAGTGGGTCTTCTGGTCAGTTCTAGAGAAAACTAAAACATAGTTTGGAAGGAAAGCCAGACAAATAGCCAAAAATTAACATTTAAAAAATCATTTCATTAAAGAATTAACATAAAAGAGAACAATTTTCCTAGAGATCAATTTCAAATTTACCAAAAATTTGCTTTTTAAGGAGAATCCTTCTTATATGTGAACTTATATCCTGAACATCTTTTTTTCAGAATATATTTTTCAATGATGATACTAAATGCTAAACTATTTCTATGAGTCTTTAGTTAAAAAATTGAACATTTCTTAAAATGCTATTAAATATATATTCATAAGAACATATTTAAGAATTCAAATTTCAACAAGTTGGCTTCCCATGAATTGATTTTTCCACAAATTGATCAAGGGTTTTCCAGACAATGTTTGTGGGGAGATAAAATATTTTTCTAATTAATACTTCTTCCCCCAGTGGCTCCCACAATCAGCTAGTCTTGTAACTTTAGAAGAATGATCCCCAGTACTATATCCATCTAATTGACATGGTGTATGCACTGATGAGACATTTACCTGAAGGATCCAAACTGTCTGGGTGTAATGTAAGACAAAGGGAGTGAATTGATGGGGAAAACAGTAACAGAGAAGAATAGGGGTCGTTAGTTTTATGACTATGAATCAGTCAAAGAGCAACACTTCTACTTTATGATAGAATTGACTACAGGCATATGAAAGTGCTTTTTGATAGAGTCTGTATAGGAACTCTTATCATAAGAGAGACTTTCACATCTTTTTCTGATGGACACAGATCCCCTAAATCTTTTTTTCTGAAATGTGCTTGGCAACAGAACTTATTGAAATGCCTGCTAAAATGTACAAATATCCAGGCCTTACTCCAGACCTACAGATGAGTTCCTCTATTGGAAGTCCTGGAATAATGTATATTTTAAATAAATGTACTGTGTGATCCTTATACAGTTCAAAAATTCAAGAAATCCACAGCAGGCAAGTAAGCACATAGTAATGCTGAATAACACGGGGAAGCAAGAAAGTAGATGGGCCAACAATCATCTTTCCTGTTTATGGTATAGCATCAAAAATACTGAGCTTCAGTGGGCCTATATAAGCTAACGTGAGAAAGATAAAAATCACCATCGTGTGCTAATAGCGATAGTAAAGCACTGAAATATTAATTAAAATATTATCAGGGAACTATCTGTGGCTGACAACTGGGAGCCATAAAGTTCTGATGAAAGAGTTCAGCTAAATCCTTAGCTTCATAATCTAATTAGAAATGAATGAAGAAGCCTGAAGTGCCAAGCAAGAACTCAAAAACATCAGACACAACGAAACTCATTTAACCTCAACTTTTAGTTATTTAGAATTCTCAAGAAAGATTCTAATCTTGCTGTGAATTGCGATAGTTCTAGACATACTTGGAAATTCTTGGAACATTCTAACCTAATATTTCATTTCTCTAACAGATGCCAACAGGAGCTGGAAAATATACATCCAGCTAGCCCAAAGGAAGTAAATGTTCTGTGCTTTTTATTAAAAGTGTTAAACTCCTGATGAAGCCCCTACTTTGTGGGTAGGTACTTAGAACCACAAAACTGTACTGCAGTTTTGAAAAGGTAGCAAATATTTGTAGCTTACATAACAGCACAGCTTAAGAAAAAAACAGATTGCACATCTTTGGGCTTTACCTTTATTATTATCCTTTCCAATGGGATTAAGGTTAATTTCACAACAGATTTGTTTTTGATGAAATTTTACTTCTCCTTTACCAAGGGAAGTTAGGAAGAGAACTAACAGTACTTACTACTTCAGGCACTATGCTATTTTCTTATTAACACTAATAATCTTCACAACAGCCTGCACAAGAAAGCTAATTAACTCCATTTTACAGATGAGGAAATTAAGCCTTGGAGAGGTAAAGTGATTTCCTCAGTGTCCTCTAGTCTGGATTTGAACCAGGGCAAGTCTGATTCCAAAAGCTATAATTCTAGATGAAGTAGGTTATCCTCACTTCATTTTCTTATCCCCTACTCTTCCTTTCCACAACATTTCTCCCAAAATCCTATCCTTTGACTAGTACTTGTTTTCTTATAATTAGCCTGAACTAGTGCTTTATCCTACCCTGAGCCAGAAGTTTCTTGGAGAACATTTTTCTGGTGAATAGTCATAAAATTTTCTCCTTCCTTGGCTTCTGTGATCCACTTTTCCAATTTGTCCCCCTCATCCTTTCTCAGTATTTTTCCTTCACTATTATCTTCACCAAATTGCCTTTTTAGCCAATATCTTAATTGTTAGTATTTCCCCAGGCTTCCACCTTCAATCCTGTTTTTCAGACTCTGTCCCCACCCCACCCCTAGCAGTCTCTTGTACTTTCATGACTTCAGGAGACACCTATGATTCCAAGATCTCTATTTTCAGAGACAACTTTCTGTAGTCTAAAACCACATCCAGTTTTAACTACTCTTACCTATATAAAATGCACAAACAAACCATAATCATTATCTAACATCTCAACTACTTTTGATTCCTATAGTCCTGTTCATCACAATCCAGGAAGTTATGCATCCTTCAATCCTCTCCCAATCTCATCCTATTACCCATGTATTCATGAAATTATTTCTAAATATATCTTCAATCTGTTTCCTCTGCTCCTCCCACATATAATACTGACCAAGCTAAAAACTCACCTTCCTTTACCCAGTCTGAAAAGAATCCTAACTGGCTTCTCTGCCTCAATTCTCACCCTGGGAATCCTTTCTCCACAGGAGGGTGAGCAGAGATTTTAAAATACATAAATACTCCAACAGCTTCCCATCATATATAAAAAGGTTCGCATTCCCTAACGTAAATATGAAACCCTTCATTATCTAGTCCCTGAATGTATTTCCAGCCATATTTTCCATCACCCCTCTTATTCATGCCAGATATCTTGGGTGTCTTTAGAGACACCCACGTTGATCCATAGAGACTTTATCACTATCTCAAATATTTTAAAGGTATAGATCCCATGATTTTTAAAAATCCACTTTTAAGTATACATGTGCTTAAATCAGTGATCAGTGATTCTCAAACTTTGATGTTTATCAGAATGACCTGGAGAGTTACTAAAGAACACAGAGGTGACAAGTTGGTTGAACGATGGGACCAGGCCTTTGTGTTTTTATGAAAGGCCCCCAATCTACGAATTATCAAAGTTTGCAGACTGCTTCCTAAAACAGGAGCCAACAAACTATAGCCTAAATTCAAAAGCCAGTAACTGCTTTTTTTTTTTTTTTTTTTTCTAAGCCAACATGTTAGAACACAGCTCACGTATCAGGTATTGTCTCTGACTCCTTTTGTACTAAAACAGCAGTGTTGAGTAATTGCAACAGAGATCAGGAATCTTATGCTTGTATCTGATCTATACCTCTTTGCAAGTCCAAAGTTCTTGGTTTATAATAAACTGTAAAGTGTTTTTTAAAAAATAAAACCATCAGTGCCATCTATTGCAGAAGTCCAACATCTTAAAATGTTGCTCAATAAGTTGCAGAGAAATATGTCTGGAAGCAACATATAATTACAAAGAAACTACTTGTGTCCTTACCATTTTACATTATTAGTATTATTTCTTCCAAGAGGTATTATTGCAATAATGCACTTTTCATACTTGAAATTTATTTGTATGATATAAAGTTATTACTTTAAACAAAATGCAAGTTAGGGGGGATTTGTTTATAAATTTAAACTCACCAATCAAAAGACATAGGCTGGTAGATTGGATTTAAAAAAAAAAAGACCCAACAATATGCTGCCTTCAAGAGACTCATCTCATAGGAAAAGACACCCACAGACTGAAGGTGAAAGGTTGGGATAAAATGTACCATTCACATGGCCTACCTAAGCAAGCAGGGGTTTCCATCCTCCTATCAAATAAAGAAGACTTCAAGCCAAAGTTAATCAAAAGGGATAAAGATGGACATTTCAGACTACTTAAGGGAACTATACATCAACATATAAATATATATGCCCCCCAAAATGGAGCATCTACGTTCATCAATCAAACTCTTCTCAAGTTCAAGAGTTAAGTAGACCACAACACAATAATTTTGGGTGACTTTAACACACCTGTTTCACCACTAGATAGATCTTCCAAACAAAAGCTAAACAAACTATAGAACTCAAAAATACAATCAATAACTTAGTTTTAACTGACATATATAGAGTATATTATCCATCAATGAGTGAATACACTTTCTTCTCAACAGCACATGGATCCTTTTCTAAAATAGACCATATGTTATGCCACAAAGCAAATGTTAGTAAATACAGAAAAGTAGAAATACTACCTTGCATTCTATAAGACCACAATGGAATGAAACTAGATATCAATGATGAAATAAAAACTAAAAGCTACTCCAACGCCTGGAGACTAAATAATATGCAATTGAATGAACAATGGGTAGCAAAAAATACTGAGGAGGAGATTAAAAAATTCTTAGAAGTAAATGAGAACACTGATACAACTTATCAAAATCTCTGGGACACTATTAAGACAGTGTTAAGAGGAAAGTTCATTGCATGGAGTTCATTCCTAAACAGAAGGAAAAGTGAACAAATATATGACCTAATATTACATCTCAAAGCCCTAGAAAGAGAAGAACAAATCAACCCCCAAAGCAGTAGGAGACAGGAAATAATTAAAATTAGAGCTGAAATCAATGAAATTGATACAAAAGAAACAATTGAAAAAATTGAAAAAACCTAAAGTTGGTTCTTTGAAGAAATATATAAAATTGATAAACCATTAGCCATGCTAATGAAGAGAAGGAGAGAAAACTCAAATTACTAAAATCCATGATGAAAAAGGAAACATTACGATGGATACTGCAGAAATACAGAAAATAATTAGAAATTATTTTGAAAATTTGTACTCCAATAAAATAGAAAAAAAATCACAGACATCGACAAATTTCTAGAGGCATATGATATGCCTAAACTAAAACAGAATGATATACACAAGTTAAACAGATCAATTTCAAGCAAGGAAATAAAGGACACCATCAGAAGTCTACCAACCAAGAAAAGCCCAGGACTGAATGGATACATAACTGAGTTCTACAAGACCTATGAAGAAGAATTAATACCAATACTCTACAGACTATTTCATGAAATAGAATAAGATGGAACACTTCCAAACAGATTCTATGATGCTAATATCACCCTGATTCCAAAACCAGACAAAGACACATCAAAGAAAGAAAACTTCAGACCAATATCTCTAATAAATATAGATGCAAAAATTCTCAATAAAATTCTGGCAAATCAAATACAAAAACATATCAAAAAGATAGTGCATCACGATCAAGTAGGGTTCATCCTAGGAATGCAAGGTTGGTTCAACATATGGAAATAAATAAATGTAATTCATCACATCAATAGATTTAAAGATAAAAATCATATGATCATCTCAATAGATGCTGAGAAAGCATTTGATAAAATACAGCATTCCTTCAATGTTCAAAATGCTTGAAAAACTAGTGTAACAGGAACATACCTCAACATTGTAAAGGCTACCTATGCTGAGCCTCAGACCATCTGCTAAATGGAGAAAAATTGAAAGTATTCCCTCTAAAAACTGGAACAAAACAGGGATGCTCTCTGTCACCACTTCTAATTAACATAGTTCTTGAAACTCTAGCCAGAAAAATCAGACAGATGAAAGAAATTAAAGGAATACAGATAGGAAAAGAAGAACTCAAGTTATCACTATTTGCAGATGATATGATTCTATACCTAAAAGACCCAAAACATTCCTCCAAAAATCTCCTAGAACTAATAAATGAATTCAGCAAAGTAGTTGGATATAAAATCAACACCTATAAATCAAAGGCATTTCTGTACGTCAGTGACAAATCCACTGAAAGTGAAACTAGGAAAACCACCCTACTTACAATAGTCTTAAAAATAAAATACTTGGGAATAAATTTAACAAAAGAGGTGAAACATCTCTACAATGAAAACCACAACATGCTCAAGAAAGAAATTAAAGAAGATCTTAGAAGATGGAAAGAGCTACCTTGTTCTTGGATAGGCAGAATTAATACTTCAAAATGAGCATACTACCAAAAGCACTATACAGATTCACTGCAATCCCAATCAAATTCCCAATGGCATTCCTTATAGAAATAGAAAAAGCAGTCATGAAATTCATCTAGAAAAATAAGAGACCCAGAATAGCCAAAGCAATCCTTAGCAAGAAGAATGAAGCTGGTGGCATTACTATTCCAGACCTAAAACTATACTACAGAGCAAAAGTAACTAAAACAGCATGGTATTGGCACCAAAATCGACCTATACACTAATGGTACAGAATAGAGGACATCGAGTCTAACCCATATAACTTCAGTTATCTTATTTTAGACAAAGGCACCAAAAATGTACATTGGAGAAAAGGTAGCCTCTTCAACAAATGGTACTGGGGAAACTGGAAATCCACATGTAACAAAATGAAATTAAACCCCTATCTCCCACTATGCACAAAACTCAACCCAAAGTGGATCAAGGACCTAGGAATTAAATCAGAGACCCTGCGCCTAATAGAAAAAAAAGTAGGCCCAAGTATCCATCATGTCAGATTAGCCCAATTTTCTTAATAAAACTCCTGTAGTACAAGAATTAAAACTAAGAATCAATAAATGGGATGGATTCAAACTAAAAAGCTTCTTCTCAGCAAAATAAGAAGTGAGGTGAATAGAGAGTCTACAGAATGGAAGCAAATCTTTACCACAAGCATATCAGATAGAGCACTAATCTCCAGGATATATAAAATACCCAAAAACCTTAATACCAAAAAAACAAATAACCCAATCAATAAATGGGCCAAGAGAGTAAACAGACACTTCTCAAAAGATGACATACAATCAATCAACAAACATATGAAAAAAATGTTCAACATTTCCAGCAATTAGAGAAATGCAAATCAAAACTACTCTAAGATATCATCTCACTCCAGTCAGAATGGCAGCTATTACGGAGACAAACAACATTAAGTGTTGACAAGGATGTGGGGGAAAAGGCACGCTCATAAATTGCTGGTGGGACTGCAAATTGGTGCAGCCAATCTGGAAAGCAGTATGGAGATTCCTTGGAAAACTTGGAATGGAACCACCATTCAACACAGCTATCCCAACTCCTCGGTTTATACCCAAAGGACTTAAAAACAGCATACCACAGGGACACAGCCATATCAATGTTTATAGCAGCACAATTCACAATAGCTAAATTATGGAACCAACCTAGATGCCCTTCAGTAGATGAGTGGATAAGGAAACGGTGGTATATATACACAATGGAACATTACTCAGAATTGAAAGAGAATAAAATCATAGCATTTGCAGGTAAATGGATGAAGTTGGAGAATATTTTGCTAAGTAAAGCAAGTCAATCCCAAAAAACCAAAGGCCTAATGTCTTTTTTGATATGAGGATGCAGATGCATAATGGCGATTGATGGGGGGAGCATGGGAGGAATGGAGGAACTTTAGAGAAGGAAAAGGGAAGAGAGGGGAAGGGAGAGGACAAGTGGGTAGAAATGATGGTGGAATGAGTTAGACATAATTACTCTAAGTACATGTATATGACACAAATGGTGTGAAAATACTTTGTGTACAATCAGTGTCTTGAAAAATTGTGCTCTATATTTGTAATATGAAATGAATTGCATTCTGCCATCATATATAGCAAATCAGATTTAAAAAAAGAAACATAAGTAGTAATTGATTTAGGTGCTCTAATATAGAATACAAAATTGTGTAGTAAGGCTAAAATTATATTTAAAATATAAAAAACAAAACTAAATGCAATCCTGTTTAATTCTTGTTTTTATTTCTCCTGATTAGGTTATTCTTTTTAATAAATATATGCATATAAAAATTACCAAACAAATATAAACAGTAGGCACTGTTGCCTTTATGATTTCATTTTTGTCTTTAACTTTCAAATAATATCAATAAACACATAAAACTTTAAAATGAAATACCAAAAACTTTAAATAAATGCAAAAACTTTAAAATAAAATGACCTTGTATGGTAGATAAAACTAACTGCATACCCTGTATCTATTTTCTTCCTACTTACACAAAACACTGTATTTCTGTTTTTTTAAATTTTTTAATTATTTTTATTTTTTTTTGTTTATTTTTTTTATTGGTTGTTCACAACATTACAAAGCTCTTGACATATCATATTTCATACATTAGATTGAAGTGGGTTATGAACCCCCAATTTTACCCCAAATGCAGATTGCAGAATCACGTCGGTTACACATCCACAATTTTACATAATGCCCTATTAGTAATTGTTGTATTCTGCTACCTTTCCTATCCCCTACTATCCCCCCTCCCCTCCCCTCCCATCTTCTCTCTCTACCCCATCTACTGTAATTCATTTCTCTCCTAAAATACTGTATTTCTAGCCCCTCACACATGAGTGAAAAATGAGGAGGAGCCTGAATTCCTGAGGGCTTTATAGAGTCATTGCACCAATAAATGCAAACCTCTAATCCTTTTTATTACATGAGGGAGGAAAATAGAAAAAAAAGTGCTTGCTTAGAGCTTTCTCTCATATACAGCCAAATGCAATCCTTAACTGATACATAGTGCTAAAATTAAATGTGAATAACTATACCACTGAAAGATATTTTCAAGATAATATACTCTATAATACCTTCAGAGGAGAAAAGTGATTCAAAAAACAATAAAATAAAACTAGATGAAAGCTCTAAACTAATTGAGAGTAATTTTTCAAAATATTAAAATCAAGCCCATTTAATTGATCTAGTTTGAAAATAACATTTATTTTTGTCAAATAGTATTTTTAAATATTACATGTGTGCCCATCAAAATTGAGTATCCAGGCTAGGGATAGAGCTCAGTTGGTAGAGTTCTTGCCTTGAATGCATAAGACCCTGGGTTCAATCTCCAAAATCACACACACAAAAAAAAAAAAACCCTAGTATCCATCCTTTTGTCATCCATAAACAAGCCTACAGTTTGAAGTTACTCAAAATTAGTATTCAAGAAAATTTACATTAATTTTATAAGTATGTCTGTATATGTTAGTCCTAAAGATGGAATGATCCATGAGGATAAAGATTAAATTTACAAATAATGTAAATCCATACTGTCCCACAAAAACAAATAGTGTATGTCTTCTTTTCTATCAACTTAAAAGGAATTTAAAATGTTTTATAAATAAACATCATGTCTGAATTTTACAAATATTGGTCTTTATATTGAATATTACGATTTAATATATTTTTTTGTTCTTATATAATAAGAGATCTCTTACTGGATATAGGATTCTTGGAAACCAGTGCTTTTTGCTGAGTAGTTGAATAGATACTTCCATCATCAACTGTAGGCCAGATTCCTAATACCTGCTGCTCAGAAAAGCCTTCTTGGACTTAATTGTTTAAGAAAACCTAAATTCTTGTGCAGGGCATCTGCCCAGAGAATAGAAGGACCAGTTCCATTTATATTGAATTTAAGTTCTCTTTCTGCTTGGCCTATGCTGTTCTTTATATCCTAGTCCTTTTCTGAAGAGAAATACTACTTATCTGCTTCTAGGTCTACAGAGAAGCACACTTTATTCAAGAATAACACCAAGAAAAATTAGTTTATCAATATAAATATGTTACAGAATCTCATTCTCAGGTAGCAGGAATAAATATACTATAAAATACTTTACCATGTTATATAAATATTAGGCTGTTGATACTTAATTTCTTGAGGACTATAGCTGCCTTATCAAAATCAGGTAGCCAGAATATTTTATATTCTGTAGGGAGTATTTTATACTTTATATTCTATAGGTATTATTGAAATTCTACCTGCAATTAAGAAAGGGCACTATAGTGAAAATGGTCTAGCAGCAATTTCTGAATGCCACAAGAGGGGGATATAACTGCACTATAATGCAGAAGGAGACAAAAACAAAAAAGCTACTTTTTCCATTAAAAATAAAAAACAGAAAAAGAAAATGTTATTTTCTTGAACTTCCAAGACACAGAAATATGAGCATTTCTGAGTTGAAAGTAACAGGAACAAATAGCCTTATTTCTCCACAATTCATTATTATTGAAAATGCAGAATTTCCCTGTAACTTTCATAACGAATTGCAGTTATTCAAAGAAAAGCAACCATAAATGCTCTCATTCTCATTCTCTGTATATCAACTTAGTACTCTACCTATAGCTCTTTAGAAAACTTTTTTTTTGTTATTTCTGATAAGCACTACAGCAAGGTGTAGTAAATGCATGAAGACTTTTTATAGAGGGAGAGAATTTGGCTCCACTTACAGACTGTGTGAGCCTGATCAAATTCTTTCATCTGCTTAAGCTTATCATCACATGCATCAAAGAAAATAAGGTTAAACTTCACCTCATGCTGTTGTTGCAAGACTGAAAAAAGGGAAATGAAATTAATTTGCATACTGTATATGTTCAATTAAAGCTGCTGCTGCTGATGATAATGATATGTTAAATCCTACAAATTTCACAGAGTATTGCATTTGCATTTTCAATAGAAGTACCCTTGGCTTTTCACAGGATTTTTTTCTGAGTATTTCTGAAATAATAATTCAGAGTTTTGAGGAAAAGGCTATTTCTAAGCAGGCTCTGAATCCAACAAGGTCATGCTTCAGGATTCTGTACATTTTAAAGTATAGATTTGAATGACTAAAAAACAATGAATCTGTTTTGTAAAACACTTTACAAAACAGATAAACCTAAGTAATTTATTATGAATTAAAATTAACTCCCAAAGAGGCAACCAGAAAAGAAAGCAGATTGGTCAGCCCATTGAGGTTTCATGATCCTCATAAGGTAACTTTATGGGTTCTCTGATGGATTTGATATCTCTCTTTAATATATTTGCATATGTAATGTGTATATGTATATGTATGTACACAAATACATTGATGTGTATATGTGAGTACATGTGTTTGTATATTACAGAGAAACTAGAATGGACATGTTTTAGAAATGTACAAGATATATTCTTTGTGTTAAATATTAGGCTTCTTCTGATTAAAAGGAAGAGACATGCTCAGGTTCCCTGCTAGCCTGACTACTGAGATTCTTTTTCTTCTATTTTGCTTATCTGTACATACACCAGAATCTATGCTCTGCTTTCCAACAGGGAGAGTAAACTGATGGCCTGTGACTAGATTCTTTGGATGCAAGGAACAGTTCTCCTGAACAAAATATTTTATTTGGATCCTGTTGACAATCTTTAAAATTTTGTTTAGAATCTGTCTGGGGGAAAATATACATACTTTCCTACAGTTATTCTTTTTAACCATCTTTTACTTACCACAGGCATTCGTTCATAGACACGAATAGAAGATAGACTGTCTACAATAAAGCAAATATAAACAATTGATATTTTATCAGTTTTAACTCAACTTATAATACATATATATAATTGCTTTTGTACCTGAAGGATTCCCACGGAATTTTTCCATTTTCTCTTTAAGAGATGCAATTTGCTTTTCTAGTTGATCATTCATTTCTAGTTGTGTCTCATAACGGGTTTTCCATTCACTGCCTGAGGTGGGGGGAGATCAAGATTAGCCCACCAACCCTTATTTATTCATTCAAATAACATGAAACAGTTCAATCTTTACCTGTTAAGATCTTATCTTTTTTAGTAATACAGATAAGTCCCATTAAAAAAAACAACGCCAAATAATACTTTTTCAACTATTAAAAAGAACAGTTTGGGGTTGAAAAATGGCACTATGTTTGGTCCATCTGGTGCTGCTATAACACTGTGACTGGGTCATTTACAAAGAACAGAAATTATTTATCACAGTTGTGGAAGCAAGGAAGTCCAGGAAGAAGGCACTGGTAAGGTTTCTTGTTCTGTGTCTTCATGTGACAGACAAGCAAGCTAACAAAATGTGGTGTGTGAAGCCTCTTTGGTCAGGGCCTTAATCCCACTAAAAAAAAAAAAAAAAAGAGGAGCCCTCATGGTCACATCCCCTCTTAAAGGCCCAGCTTCTCTGTATTATCACATTGGGTTTTGGAGAGACACGTTCAAACCACAGCACACCACATGGGTTTTAATAATTCAGTCATGTTTTTTCTAATCACTACAGTTATAATGATGGCAACAATGAAGTTATCTTAATCTGAAAAGGCTGAAAAATGAAATATTTTTATCATGGAAAGAAAAAAGACTAATGTGGTACTCTACAAGGAACTAAGGATGCAAAAATAAAATAGACATTGTCCTTGCTATCATTCAGCAATAAAAATAGGAAGAAAAAAAAAACACACTTAACTAGAACATTTGAAAAATTTTTCAATTAAGTGGATGCTATGGAATACACAGGACATCTGATCTGAAAGAGAAATAAGGATGGGGAGACAGATACTCATCTGTGCTTTTTGTTCTTTTTTATATTAACTTTCTAATCCATTTGGAAGTTTTTAGCATTAAGTATACAGAATGAGGATCTAAATGAGCATTTCTTTCTCAATATTACACCAATTTTTCAAACAGAATTTATTGAATAATTCATCACTTTTCATTTAGCTTCCTTAAATTCCAATAAAACATCACTGGTAATAGGCTCCTTGGCTCCAATTTTCTACCCAGAAGCCCTTTCCCAAATGCAGCAGGCAGTCTGACATTTTTATTTTGTTTCGTTTTTGATGGTAGGGAGAGAGAAAATAGTACTTAGAAAGTGATGCTAAAGGATTGTTATGGACTAAGTATTTATGTGCCTGCCCCCAAAATTCATATTAAAGCTCTGTCCTCCAATTTGACTGTATGTATTTGGAGAGAGAGTCTGTGAGGAGGTGATAAAGCTTAAATGAGGTCACAACACTGAGGCTCTAATTCTGTAAGATTAGTGTTATTAGATGAGAAACCAGAGAGTTAACTGACTCTGTTTGATTCTGCCATTTGAGTACAATAGTAAGAAGACAGGTGTCTCCAAATCAGAAAGGAGTTCTCACCATCAACTGAACTGGCCAGCACCTTGATCTACTAATTCCCAGCCACAAGAACTATGAGAAAATTAATTTCTATCATTTAAGCCACTTAAGGTATTTTGTTATGGAGCCTGAATAGAATAATGCATTGATTATTTGGGGTCTGATTTCAGAGTATTGCACAGATTTTGTTTGTAATAATCTATTTCCCCAATTCATAAATGAAAATGGTTTTGTACTTTTTTTTAAAGTAACTAAAAGACTAATTCGAAAGATTCAATTTTCAAAATTAACAATAACCTGGTCCTAAATTTTATGGTATTGCATTATGGTTTTAATAAACTAGACTCTTTTCCTGTTACAGGATGGATTGTGTTCTAACCACTCTTTCACATCCAACATACCCTGGCTCCATCACCTGCACACCAAATTCATATATTGAAGTCATAAACCCAAGTACCTCAGAAAGTGTATTTAGAAACAGGATTTTTTAAGAAGCAATTAAGGCAAAATGAGGTCATACATGAGCCCTAATTCAATACAACAGATGTTTTTATAAAAGGAGATTAGGTTACAGACACAAAGGGAAGACTATGTGTGAACACATACAGAGCAGGTGGCCATCTACCAGCCAAGGAGAGAGTGCTTGAAGGGAACCAACCCCGCCAATATCTTGATTTGACTTCCAGCCACAAGAAGTGTCAGAAAATAAATGTCTGTGGTTTAACCTACCCATTTTTGGTCTATGAGAATCTGAAAAGACTAATTTTACTGTTCTGTTGATTCATTTTAAGTGTTAATGAATTTATTTTCTAAGTATCTCTTTCCACAGTTATTTCTGCCTATTTATTCATCCAGTTAGTTTTAAAGTTAAATTTTTCAAGTTGCGGGACGGGGGGGCGGGGGAACCTAGGTATTTTAATAAGATATACATGATACCAGTAAGTTAATTTGGTGAGAATGAACACGTTTATAATATTTAGTCCTCCCATAGAGAAAAAAATTTCCCTCCTTATTAACATAATAATAATAATAATTTCCCTCCTTATTAACATAATAATAATGAAGGGGCTGAGATTGTAGTTCAGCGGTGGAGCTTAGCCCATGTGAGGCAGTGGGTTCGATCCTCAGCACCAAATAATGGTAAGTAAATAGAATAAAGGTTATAACTAAAAAATATTTTTTAAAAATAATGAAGAAGAGGGCTGGGGATGTGGCTCAAGCGGTATCGCGCTCGCCTGGCATGCGTGCGGCCCGGGTTCGATTCTCAGCACCACATACAAAGATGTTGTGTCCGCCAATAACTAAAAAATAAATATTAAAATTCTCTCTCTTTCTCTCTCTGCCTCTCTCACTCTCTCTTTAAAAAAAAAAATAATGAAGAGGATAAACTCAATATATTAGTCCTCAAACAACCCTACAAATTATGTATATTTTTCACCAATTACATGTGAGGAAATTGAGACAAAGAGGGTTTTAAGTAATTTATTCAAAGTTATACATTTAAGTCCCACAGCTGTAATATTAAAGCCAGGGGCCACCTGATTCTAAAGTCAATGTTCTTTTTACAGGCTAACTCCTAGCATTTTCCCCACTCCACTAGAGATTCTGAGATGCTCAGGGTTTGAGCACATAAATGGGTGGTACATTTTTATTAATTTAGTTTTCTTTCCAATAGAAATCTTATATGTCTAATGAAAAATAAATTGAGCTCATTAACTAAAACAAAGCTCACAAAGACTTCTTGTTTCTTATTTTTGCAGTGCTGGGGATCAAACCCAAGGCCTCACACTTGCTAGGCATGTGCTCACCACTGAGCAGCATCCCCAGTCCACCTTTTTTGCTGTTTTTTTTTTTGTCTCCCACTAACAAAGCTTAGAATTTCAACAAGGCATGGGCTAAGGGGAAATCTTTTTCAATTTCTTTTTCCCTTACGGTTTCTGTTTGGTATGAAATCTCTTGGGTAGAATAAGGTGAGAATTCTGATTTGACAATTATTCCTCTATAGTCATAGTCTTTTGTTGTCTCTTCATACAGGTTCTGCATAATTCTTGCCAAAGAAATGATCAGATATTTTGTGGACTATGTTGAAATTGTGATTGAGGTCATTTCAACACTATATTTTTAGCTTGTTATTGCTGAAACTTATTTTTTTTAAAATAAACATTTATTCTATTATTATATCCAACAATTTTTGGGGGGTGTATAAGAGATTAAACCCAGGGGCCACATCCCCAGCCCTTTTTTATATTTTATTTAGTCAGGGTTCTCACCGAGTTGCTAAGTGCCTCACTAAGTTGCTGAGAGTGGCTTTGAACTCCGTGATCTTCCTTCCTCAGCCTCTCAAGCCACTGGAATTACTGGCACATGCCACTGCATCAGGCTTTATCTAATCATTTTCTAAATATTTACTAGTTTTTAGTTGATCC
This sequence comes from Spermophilus citellus, assembly GCF_964194105.1. NCBI lineage: Eukaryota > Metazoa > Chordata > Mammalia > Rodentia > Sciuridae > Spermophilus > Spermophilus citellus. The sequence continues at coordinate 32,480,071 of NC_138182.1, forward strand.
TCTGGAAAATTCTGGATATTAAATTATGAAAATGGAAATCATAAAAGTCTATCTCTTCCTAATAGCTATCATTCATTTCTTTTTCACATTTTATTGTTTGACTAGAACTTTGAAATCACTAATACATTTGAATGATGGCAATAGGCATCTTCCTCCCACCCCAAGGAATGGAAATCCCTCTAATTTTTCATCATTAAGTATTATACCAGAAAAAGTATTCTTTTCTTTGTTTTGAAATATGAAAGACAAATTGAGTTTCACAAAAAAATTTAGCATTTACTAAGTTTGAAAAAATGTTTGCTCTTTTAATATATTATGAAATGGCCAAAGGTGCTTGGGGTTAGAAATCAGACTTGAGGTCCAAAGTGGAGATATGGATGTGTGTTGTCAGTATATGATGGTATTTAACCCTAGAAGACCAGAAATTGCCTAAGCATATATTGAAGAAATGTCAGAAGACGGAGACTGAGCCCTGAGGCATTCTTGAGTTTTTAGAAATGAAGAAATGACAAGAGACTAATAAGTAGGACAACCAAGAGAGTATGGTGTCCCAGAGGCCAAGTGAACAAAGGGCTTCAAGGACAAGTTGAGATCAGCTGATAAGATCATACAAGATGACTCAGCTGACCTGGGAGTTAGCAAACTAGAAATCATTGGTGACCTGGACAAGAATAGTTACACAGTTGAGCAGGCAAAACTTCTGATTGGAATAAGTTTAAAAAAAAAAAAAATTAGACAAGCATGGATGTACTAGGCAAACCTGGCCTATTTCTATTCCCAGTTGTAAACCAAGGCTCAATTTTCTAGATGAAAAAATTTAAAAATTAAAAAATCAAGGTGCAAATTTAAGCCTAAGAGGTAGAAAGAAGTGGAGGCTAAGTGGAATTTGACACCAGCTGCCTGGATTGAAAATTTCAGAAATATCACTCATTACCTCTGTATTTTTCAGAAAGTCATTTAGGATCTCAGTTTTCTCATCTATAAAATGGGGTAATAATACTTTTTAAAAGGGTAGTTGAAAATTCATTTAGAGCACTACACAAATACTAGCTATTCTCATTGAAACAAACAAACAAAAAAAGGATCACCTCACTTGACAGAGTTCCTGGCCTTGATTAAGGGACAAGTGTTTTTGCTATTCATTTAAGACTTCAGTTTAGACAAAAGCTTTCCTACTCTTTGTGGCCATATCCTACCTTCCTCTCCATAAGAACAGTTTATATTATGACTAGTGAGCAATATATTACTATTGGGCATAGGTACTGGACTCCGTACTATATGTGTGAGCATGTCTTCTGTTTTTTCTCTAACTGGGTAGGTGAGTGTATTACCCTTGCCAATACAACTACTTGGTAGGTGAACTCAAAGTCTGCCCCCACAGAGCTAATTATAACTAAAGTACAGATAGATATATAATGCTACTTTAGCCTTGGTGTAGTATTCTCCAAGCAAGCTTTAACAGAGTATTAGATTCTCATAGAAAGCAGCATTTTATTTCTCAATTAGCTACTAATCTCTTTTTGTTCATGGCTTCCTAGTATAAGAAAGAAGTACAAATGAATTTAAGAACCAAAGCACACCCCCATAATTCTAATAAACTCCTTACTTTGTTTAGTTTAAGCACTGCTTCCTCTGTAAAGGCTGTCTTTATACCTTCACTAAAATTGTGCTAGATTCTCTTTCTCTAAGATCCCGTTTCTCTATTTGCAGAACATATATCACTTCTCATAATCATATTTTAGTTTGTCACTTTCTCCCCAATAGTCATTGCACCTCTTTAAAATAGGGAAAATAAAGGTCTTCCAAAGTGTTGATATATGAATTTCAATTACTATTTGTGAAATTAATAAATGTCTGGCATACATTGTAAATTTTAAGGATATGTGTATGTGGGTATGTGTACATAAATACACACACACACACACACACACACACACACACCCCTACACACAAAAATTCTTCCAACACAAACAGATAAATCCTAGATCAGGATTTTACAGTTAAACTGAAGATCCAGTAGTTAATATATGAAGGGTGTGACATAAATTGAACAGAATATTTATGATATTTTGTTATTTACAAAGGAAACAGTATATTGATGTCATATAAGAAAAGTTTTGTGAAATAACATTTTTGAATAATTATGTTGTAATGGTTTGACATTCTGAAGTATCAGTTTTAAAGCTTTTGTTATAAATTATTGTTAATGCCACCAGAGAGTAATACTGAAATCTTGGTACTATTTTTCAATATATGTAATTTAATGTACCATAGGTATCTTGGTAAAATGAACAATAATTATACAAGAGATATATGTATATATAAATATTTACGTATATACCTTCATTGTCAGTATTGGGTTTGGCTTCCATTTCTGCTATCTTGTGTCTTAATTCAAACACTGAGAGTTGCACTACATCCCTGTTATTAAAAATATTTTGTTAATTATGATTCAATTAAAAATAACATGGGAAAACTAATACATGTAACCCCCATTACTTTAGGAATAATTTCTTATGAAATATCATTTATTTATTGAATATTATTAAACATTATTTATTGAAGACATGGTTGAGTATCAAGAATCACACAAATACAAGCTTCTGATTAATAAGGTCCAGAAAGGATTAAATATGCACTATGGCTCAAAGCTTCCAGGTAATCACTGGAAGCCAATTACCCTTAAATATGATCCCAAAGAAATTGATTACTGAGTTTCTCAGAACACTGTAAAATAAGAGCTGCAAATTATTACAGACAGGAAGAGCTAACAAGGGCAGTAGGCAACAAGTGTCAACCTGAAAAAAAGAAAAAAGAAACACTAATAAAACACACACATGTACGTACACACAAACACACACTTTCTTTAAAAAAGCATTCGTAAATATTTCTGAATGCCTTTTGTATTTAAGGCATTTTGTTAAAGACAGTACAATGAGCAAGTGGACAGAACAATATCAACAGCAGCAGCTCAATTCCACTTGAATGCTTACCTGGAATGCACTAGCCAGGGCTAAACATTTTACACATTTCATTCCATCCTGGCAACAACAATAGGAAGTGTAACTATTTATATAACACTCTTAAGAGAAAGCTGAGGCTTAAGCAAGTTAGTTAACTTAAATAAGGTCCTATAGTTATTGAGTAATAAGAGCCGAGATTTAAATTTATGCAGAATTCCTCTAAATAATTGCTCTGAACCCTTACTGCCTCAGAGAAGGCAGAACCTGATCCTCAGAATGTTTATCATTTGGTTCAAGATTTAAAAAATAAGTAATAAATTAATTAGTAGTGTGACTGGAGTTATAATAGAGGAAAGCACAGGATGCTATGGGACCCACAGAAAAGTCAATTCTCATGGGGCCTGTGGGTGTGATAAGATTATCTTTTTAAAAATAGCATAGTCAGTTTTAACAAGAAATACTAATATTGTTCTAAAAAGCATAGGAGAGGCTGCTTACTCTGGAGACAGCACACATTCTCCCTTGAATGTGTTATCTATCTTCCTAAATAAACCTGTCTATGCCTTTGTTACAAGAAATGAAAAAGCATCTGAGAAACTGGAGATGAACATGCTTTCAATAGTGCCTTTGCCTACCATTGGCAAGGTCCTGAGTTCAATCCTCAGCATTGCACAAAGAAAGAGAAAAAGAAAGCATAGGAAGAAGGCCCGATTTTTACAAAAAGTTACCATTTCTTAAGTTCTTCTAAAGGATGAAATACTAAATAAATTCCTTGGGATTTTAAACTGAAAAACCCGAATTCAGTAGAACATAAAAACCAAAGGCCTATTTTAAAATTAAAAACATATGTACCAAATACACTTGGGAGGAAGTGTTGTTGGTGGTGTTTTTTGGTTTTGTTGTTCTTGCTTTATTGTTTTTTTTTTTTTTCTTTTTTTTGTACCAGGGATTGAACCCAGGGGTGCAATTTTTTTCGATACAGGGTCTCACTAAATTTGTTTAGGGCCTCCTAAATTGCTGAGGTTAGCTTTGAACTTGTGATCCTCCTGCCTCGGCCTCCCCAGACTTTATAATTGCTGGTGTGCGCCACCGCGCGGGGCCACTTAGTTTTAACCACAAGAAAGTGCAACCTGCATGCTGATAGGCATAACTAATCAAAAGGCAAATCAACCTCTAGCACAGAACACTGTTAGGGGAAGTCGCCTGACGTGCCCTCTATTAATCCTGACGCTGTCCTTCAGCAACCTTGACGGCTTCTGTCCGAAGCGAACTGACCCGAGGGCCGCCCGGGAGGCCTGGGGTCGCGCACCTGCCCCTCACGGGCGCGGGAGGCCGCGCGCCGCCGACTCACTTCTGGTAGATTTCTTCCAGCAACTCCAGTTTAAGGCGGTCGGTGCTCACACCGTCGAAGTTTTCGCCTCTTCCCTCCCCCATAGCGAGAGGTCAGAGAGCTCCCACGCCCTTCGACTCGGCACTGGTTAGAGTATAAGACCTGGAAGGGGCATCCCCAAGCGGGGAAAGAAAAAGCGTCGCCAGGAGCGGTCGCCATGGCGAAACGCCTCACAGTCACCCTCTCCCGCCCACTACGCCGCGTCACGCGTGACGTCATAGGGCGTCGCCCGCATCGCCCTCCCAGTGGGGCGCCGGCGGGGGCGGGAATTGAGGGAGGCGGATTTTGCAGGTTGGGTCCTGTTGGGAGCAGCCCTGTGGCTAGACTGAGGGCCCCATTCCTCCCCAACTCCCGCCTCTTCTGGAGGCCAAGAGGGATGTGCGCCGGCTACACAGCTGAGTGTGAGGGGCTCCAGAACACCCCTTCTTCTTACCTCCTTTTGGCCTTGCTTGCTTTCCTAAACACTGCGCAGTGCCTCATGTTTCTTTATTCCTGGGCCTTGTTAGAGAATGCTGGGTCAAAAGTGGCTGCACCTTTCTTTGCTTCAGTTGGACGCGCACCAGAGGCTCTGGTTAGGGGTGACCCAGGAGGAGCAGACCTTGAAAAGGTACCCCCTGAAAAGAGTTTTAAACCTCATTCTGGGATGCTCTTGTCTTGAAGTTTAGGCAAACCTGAGGAATGTCCACTGCAACTTGAAATTTCATTATATATGTTAATTACATATTTTGCGTTCTGCTGGAGATACATCTGTGTTTCAATATCTTTTCCCTGTCCCCATCATTGACAGGTACACTGGCTACTTTGATTCGAATATGGCTTTCCCCCTCAAAATTCATGTCGGAATTATGAGATATTAAAGAGAAGAGAGCAGGGGACCTTCATGAAGTGATTAAAGCTATGCCCACATGAGAGGAATAATCCATTCATGATTAATGGGTTGGTTAATGGCTTATCTCCAGAGAGGGTCTGCTATGAAAGCCCCTTTGACTAGGACTTTCTCATACTCCCTGTCTCTGGACAGTGATATCCTACACTACTACATTGGGACTTCTTGCTGGAAGGCCAACACCTGATGTTGCCCCTCGACCTTGGAGCAAGAACCGTGAACCAAACCCTCTTCTTAACTTACCCAGTGTGTATTTATTATGGTTTGGATATGAAGTGTTCCCCAAAAGCTTCTGTGTCGCTGCAGGAATATTCAGAGTTGAAATGATCAGATTATGAGAGCTGTAAACTAATCAGTCCATCTTAGCTTGAATGAACTAACTGGATAGTGACTGTAGACAGGTAGGATTTAGTTGGAGTAGGTGGATCAATGTGGGCCTGCCCTAGAAAGGTTCATCTTCCCTGCAGCCTATCTGCTTCCTGGCTTCCACGAATGCAGCAGCACCCCTCCACCACACCCTTCCTCCATGATGTTCTGCTCACCTTAGCCTCAAAGCAATGGACTCTAAAAACCATGGACTAAACCACAAGCTAAAGTAAACTGTTTCTCCTCATTTTTTTTTTTTTGTTGGGTATTTTGGTAACAGCAAGGAAAAGCTAACACAATGATATTAGCTATACAAAATGGACTAAGACAAGTAATGACCTTTACTTTCTAATTTTGGTACATTTTCCTGAATCAATTTGAGAAGCTTAAGCACAGGAACATGTTTTTTTTTTTTTTTTTTTGGTAGAAATCAGCACAAATGTTGTATCTGGTAAAGATTTTCTTTATTCTTTTTCTTCTCAAAAGTCTGAGAAGTGGCGCTAAATAGAGGTCAGTAAATATGTTAGATCCTATAAATAGAAAGTCTTTCAAAGGTATAAAAGCATAAAAATCATATATGTTTAAGGTGTTATTTTATTTGGTTGCTGTTTACCAACAATTTTTCAGAAACTGACAACATGTTATTGGAAATTAAAAGACTGACTGCAATAGGGTCCTATGGATGCTGTACTTTAAAGTACTGTTCATATAAAATAAAAATTAGAATGATTTGCAAGATAGATGCTGGAGCTAAGGAAAAGTCTTCTGTTAAAACAAGGGTTTCTAAAGAAAGGAGATTTTAGAACTTTGGAAAATCTCTGTACTAGGAAAAGTTTTAAGCATGGAAACAGTTTGGAATTGAACTGCTTGAAAAACACACAAACATAGTAACACATTACTGGTAGTGTGCTTAATGTTCAAAAGCACTACCCAGACTTGTAGGCCAGAGATAACTTGAAGCATTTTGAGCATAAGTTCAACTAAAAACAATTGAGTTTTTGTGAACAAAGTTAAGATGCTAAATATATTGTTTTCAAAGAATCTATGAAAAAGAGAAGTGTAATATGAGTTTCTCGTGTGTGTGTGTTTTTTTTCTGGGTATACAACCCAGAGCCTTACACAGTTAGGTGTACACTACCACTGAGCTATATCCGCAACCTGAGAAGTATAATATGAATTCATGTTAATCTCCTCTTAAAGATACTTACCAGTCTTCTCTCCATCTTGGTGACTTCCTCCCTTTTTCCCAGCCAGAGTTGTTAATTTTTTTCTCTTTTTTAGACAGATGAGCAGAAGTAAGAATGAGCTGGGAATAGGTGAAAAGCTAGTCAGATGTTATATATTCTTTCAAATCTTTCTTATGCACACTTTACCTATAGATTCTGTGGTATCAAAGCTAAGAACTGATATTTTTGTTTGATTTCCTCTGTAGAATCCCATTTCTCCTTTAGGCCAGGAAGGTCAAGAAGCCTTTCCTTCTATAATGCTACTTCCAAATCATATTCTTCCGCCTGAATGTAAAATACCTGCCTTTTTAGTCCTCATGCCTCCTTTGCATAACAAAATATACTCTTCCTCCTGGCTTCACTCACAGACTTCATAGTCACTCTGTATCTACTAAGACAACCAACGTTCTTTTCCTTATAAATCTTGCTGTATTCCTAGCTGACTGGACTTCCAATCCCATCCTACAATCTCATCCTTCAATTCACAACTCTCATCACTTGTATTTCTACTTCTCTTCCACAGCCATATTCTCAATCTTGTCATCACTGACAGTGGCTATACCTCGACATTCTCTCCCAATTCCTTTTAACCCCCAAGTCAATTACTGAGCTACACAACAGAATCCCCCCCCCACACACACTTTTCCATTAAAGGTATCATGCAGAGTATTTTTAAACATGCAAATTCTAGGACCCTTTCCTATATATCAGGGGTCCTAGATTGAGCTGGTTACCAAAATCAGTCTTATAAATTTGAACAGAGTATATTTGGAAGTGGTGATGGAGAACACTTTTCCCCACTAGTAACTGTTATCTCCAGTGAATAGCCTCCAAGGTGATCAGGCTGTTTCTTTACATGTGACAGACCTTTGATAAGGTATAGTTATTATTTCAGACTTTATTTTTGTATCTGACTTCTTATTTATCTTCCTGAATCTTTTAGATATATTGTGAATAGAAGTGTATGTGTGATGTCTTTAGATAAAAATGTTTTCAGAAATCAATGAAGTGTTCTCTTTCAAGTATTGCTAAAGTAAATACAAAATTGGAAAATCCACTGGAAGTCTGTTTAGACAAATACCTATTTAGTATGGTAAGAAAAGACCAGTGAAAGTCCTTTGAGCATAGCATTATCTATCAGATTTACTTGAGAAGTAGAATATAAAATGATGTCTGGCTAACAAATCTTATATCTGGCTGAATGTCAAGCAGAGCACCATCCTCCAGTTATTGATTCTACAAACATTTCTGCTCATTGCATCGTGGCACCAGTCAGCAAGGAAAACACAACAAACACTGGATGGCACAACATAAGTTACACAGAAACAGAGCAAGTTTAGCTCCAATAACGTGTATGGATTCTTCATGGCTAGTGGGTTCCCAGTCAGCCACAGCAGGAAAGTGCGCCTACATGCACTTCTCTTGTGCTGTTGTGAAACAACCCTGACCCCTTCCTCCAGGGATTATGAAACACGGAAAAATGGGGTGCCTGAGGGCCATGGATGCATGATGAGGCAGATCAAAGCAATAGTCATCCAGTCTGAAAACGGGGAAAGGTATTTCCACACAAGGTCTAGGCAGTGTGGTCTCTTTCTTTTTTTCCTCTTTAATTCTTGATAAGTGTTCCAGACTCGAGGCCTATTCTGATGTGGCTGGGGCAGGGTGTGGGGAATGTGAAAAGATTGTACATATGAAACTGCCTTTCCCAAAGCTTGCTTAGCTTTCCCTAAAATACCTATAGACAGGGAAGCTCATACTGTAACAAAAATCTAGAACTGATGAATTATTGCTAGTATCTTAGGAAAATTTCTACCATTAAGCCAATTGTAATTTAATTAAAAAAATGCCAACATTGTTAAGCAGCTAGTATCAGAGGAACTCTGTAAGGGCCACTTGTCTTTCTGTATCTATGTTAATGAAAGACCAGAAGACTGACCTATCATTCTACATAGGTCCTTCATTTTTGAAGCTAATATATGATCTTATCTTCCTACCAATTAATACCATTCTCTTTGATCGTGAGCAAGTGATTTAACCTCTCTATAACCTCAGTTTCCTATTCTATAAAAAGAAATATCTTAATTTTTCTAGTGCTCAGAATCATGCACATTATTTTTATATTATATCTGTTGAATCTCAACAATTCAAGCAAAGATAGGCAAAAGGTCTTATGTCTGTTTGTGCTATTAACAAAATGCTCAAGACTGAGTAATATGTAAAAGATCAAACATTTCTTTCTCACAATTCTAGAGGCTGGAAGCCCAAGATCAAGATATTGGATGATCCAGTGTCTAGGAAGAGCCTGTTCTCTGCTTCCAAAGAGGTACCCTGTTGTTGTGTTATTACATGGTAAAAGTATGGAGGGTGAAAGAGACAAATGCGGTGTATGTACATGGTAGAAGGCAGAATGCCAAAAAATGGCCTTGCTAGTTCCAGCCCTTTTATAAGGCACTAATCACACTATTGAGGGAAAAGACCTCATGGCTTAATCACCTCCTAAAGGCCCTGATTGTTAATATTGTTGCATTGGAGATTAAGTTTCAACATGAATTTGGTAGGAGACACAAACACTTAAACTATAGAAAGCCTCTAGACAATGAAAACTGGGCTAAAAAGTTGTGATGATTAATTTTTATGGACCATGGAGTACCCAGATATTTGGATGCTTTGAGAGGGTATGATGTACAAAATAGGTATTTGGTGTTCGTCTGTGGTTCCTGGCAGAGCTCCAGTGCTTTGGAATTTTCAAAGGAGTTTTTTTGATTATTCATAGTAATCCTTTTTCAACCATGTCTGATTTTATGAAAGATGAGTGTTGGCTGCCAAAGGAATCACTCAGGTAGTTAGAAGTTTGGATCTTTCACCTCTCTCTCTCTCCCAACTCCGACCTCTAAGAGGATGGGAGAGTGCTGGGATTCATTAATTACCAATAGTCAATGACTTAATTATGCCTATATAATGGGGCCTCTGTAAAACTCCTGAATAAGAGTTCAGAGAGCTTTTGGATTGGTAAATGCATTATACCCGGAGGGTGGTGTGGCCCAACTCCTTGGGGACAGAAGGTCCATTTTCTTTGCTCTAAGATGGGGGTCAGCACAGTTTTTCTATAAAGGTTTAGATAGTAAATATTTTAGGCTTGTGGGCCCTATAGTCTCTTGCAACTATTTAACTCTGATAGGGTACTAGAGGGTAGCCATAGCCAATATGTAAATAAATGAGTTTAACTATGCTCCAATAGAACTTTCAATAGCTGGCTGGATTTGGTTAATGAGGCATATCTGTGGACCTCTAGTCTAAGGTAACTTTTCAAACTTTGGCTCCACTATTTGCCATTTCATTTCTTAAACATGAACAAAACAAAGACTGACTGGAGGCTATTTACCAATTCAAATTTTATTTCTCTTATCAACTAGTACATTATCTTTGGCCTCATGAATAAGCTCCACCAATTCTGTGTTCCTAAAAGACAAGCCCAATGAATACATTTAAGGCCAAGCGGTTCAGCAAATTTATTCACAAAGTGCTTTCTTCAGCTATTTTCAAATAAAGTCCCACAAACTAGCCACTAGAGATTTACAAATGATTGCAATAGAATATAGCTATGAAAATCAATACCAATCTTTTAAAATTAGTAAACAAAAATAAAATGCCATTAAGTATTTACTTATCTATTTGTAGCTTAAATTAAGATTGGTGGATATTCTTATACCCAAAGTGTAAACTATTGTGTCTACACACCTAGTTGAGCCTAACGTTTCCATATTATTTACCTTGATTACAAATAGGATCTTCCCTTTTAATAACTTATTGGCTTTTTAAATACAAATTCTAATGGCTAAAGCCAAAAATAAATATATTTACCATCAGTAAATTCAATGGCTCATATATTTTTTTCCAAAAACATTTTTTTAAACAAAGTGTTTGCCTTTCTGAGAAACAATATAGGGCAAAATTATTTTTTAGGGTACTTTTTGTCCAATTAAGCTGATAATAATCACTCCAAATTTTAATGCAATATCAATCATATTGAAAACTTTTCTAGGCTCTTAATAAATCAATACCATTCTCAATCCAAAAGATTTACAGATTTATTTGTATTGATTTTAAATTTAAAAAAAATCTCATTTCAGAACCAACATATAAGCTACCAAATAATTTTACAGAACCTCATTTTTCATGATCCAACTTCATCCTTGTTTTGAAAACACTTTTAAAATATTATCTAAGAATTCTTTTAGCTCAGATTATAGTTTTTGTTTAGCTTCCACACTGAAAATTCTGACAAGTGTCTAAAAAGATCCACAATTAGTGCAAAAAGAGGCAGTAGGTTAAGTCATTCCTTCCCACTATAAATAGAACTAAGGTTACTAAATGCCAAATTTTATGTAAATATATAATTTTCTACTTTCTGAAAGATAACATATAAAAATAATTTTATAATGTTTAATGAGGGTTATAGCACATGTATTATAAGCTTTATTTTAACTGCAAAAATATTTTGGCTGAATTTTGGGAAAAAATAAATTTACTGAGAATATAACTGCAAACTTCTAAAGGCCAGGTGCAAGAATACTGATTATTTTCCTTGTGTAAGTGGAATACATGTCATAAAACATAGGACAGTCACTTTGTAGGAATGAATGCATTTTAAAAAATACTGATTAATTTGCAGGGAATTTCACATTTGCCTAATTAAATAGAATTTCCTCCATCTGGTAAGGCTTTGGTATAGGTGATTCCCAGCACTTCCACTATTTATCTTTCTTCTTTCCTTCTTTCTTTTCTACTTCTTCTGTCTTTTCATCCTTCTCTTTTCTCATATCTGCAGTTGCTGCTCCTTCTTGACTTTCTCCCCGAGAACCACCAGGTATTTGATAGTCCTCAAGGAGTTTTTGTCCTGTTTGTTTTGCAGTTTTCTTCACCACTGCTTTGATACCAATGTTGTCAATATTATAGGCAGTTAAACCAACATTGATGGCAGAATCCACTGCATGGTGTGTAGCTTCTCCTGCATTATGCCCGTATCTTACAAAATAAAATGAAAATGAGAGAATGTACGATGAAATATAAATATAAAATAAGGTCTTCTGCATTAGTATTTAATAAATTATGTGACTACTATGTTATCCCTAAAAAGTAAAATCAACCCTTAGGTTTAATTTAATTAACAACTCAAAATGAAATCACACTGTGACAAAGCAATAGTTTCCCTTGCAGTAAAAACCACGTTTGAAAATAAAAGACTAGCTGGGAACAATATAATAAAGACTACTGAATAATAATAAAATGTAAATTATAATAAAGTTTTTTTTTCATACTCCCCCCACCTTCTGGAAATAATAAGGAAAAAATTTCACTGAAGCAACTGCAGTACAGAGAATCTAGAGTCATTATAAATGGTTTCACATTTTAGCTTAACTGTACTTTGGTGAAGACTTTTAAACCATGGGAATCTGAGTTTGCCTTTAAGCAGAGATTCTTTGACATTTTCCTTGGAACTCCACTCTACTACAGACTCACAGGTCTTCTTGCCTTTCCTTGAATCTACCAAGCATAGAAAAGGTCTTAGGACCTCCCTGCTGGCTGGAATCTACCTATATTTTCCTTTAGCTACTGCCTCACTTTCTTCAAGCAGGTTCAACTATTATTTTCTCAGTATTTAATTCAGTTCAAATGGCCTTATCCATATGCCCCATCTCACTGCCAATCAATTCCTCTTTGAATTACTCTTTGTTCTTCCATACTTATCATTTTCTAAATGCTATAGAATTTATCAATAACTATTATTTATTGCTTGTCTCACTAAAATATATTATTGTCTCACTAAAATATAAACTAATGTATCCTAAGCACCTAGAACAGTGCCTGATCATCAATAAATATTTAAGGACTGAAATGATTAATTCCCACTCTATACAGCTCAGTTTCTTGAGCATCAAATGTATAGCAAAGTACTTGAGAAATTACAAACATATACAAAAGCAGTCATTAGTGTCAATAATCTATGTCTTTAATTTATATCTGAGAAAATATAATCTAAAATCCTATACAAGGATATTAAAACATATCTCCCTATTATTTGTTTTACTCTGTACCCCTTGTTGCAGCATCAAGCTTTTGAAGCTTTTCTTGCTTACATAATTCCCTAAGCAGAAAATTGTTTAAACAATAATCAACCACCAAAGGGAAAATTTTTACACTTTTTCCAGGACACATGAGAGTTGCACAGGTGTTTTGGGACCTACATCTGGATGTACTATATATAAACACAGGATCTGTCTTTAAATTAACAAGTCCTATTACTATTAGCCTGGCCTTAAACAGTGGGTGGTATTCCATTGGCTTATTTGTGCTTTGCTTTCCTCAAACCCAGTGCTGTGTGAGTAATCTTATTATGGCTCTGAATGATGATTACATTCTGTCCTCTGTCTGATGTTAATAATTATATTATACTAATTATATAGACAGAAGCTATAGTCATTCAAACTTTAAGTCTGGGCTAACTCTTTGCCAAGAGATTTCTCACCAGGTATGTGAGGAAAAAAGCTTCCTGTAACTGCTCTCTGTAGTTAGTTGTTTTTTTTCTCTTTTTATAGTACTGGGGGTTTGAACCCAGAGGGGGTGCTTTCCACTAAGCTATATTCCCAGCCCTTTTTAAAAAAATTAATTTATTTATTGGTATCAGGGATTAAACCCAGGGGCACTTAACCACTGAGCCACATTCCCAGGCCTTTTGATATTTTATTTAGAGACAGGGTCTTGCTAAGTTGCTTAGGGCCTCACTAAATTGCTGAGGCTGGCTTTGAACTCACGAGATCTTGAATCTCGTGAGGCCTGTCTCAGCCTCCTGAGCCACTGGTATTGTAGGCATGGGCCATTGCACCCAGCTTTATTTTTTTTATTTTGAGATAAGTTCTCACTAAGTTGCCAAGGTTTGCCTCACACTTGTGATCCTCCTGCTTCAGCCTCTCAAGTGGCTGGGATTAAAGGCATGTACCACCATGCCTGGTCAGTCCCTATTATTTTGTAAGTCCTCAGCATTCTGCAGGATTTGCTAATGGTGCAGAACACAGTGGGGACCTTCTCATAGCCAACCAAGCCCCAGTCAGAAAATACTATTGTCGGGCGGCAATGGCTATGACTAAACAAGAAAAAGGGATAGTGGCTGTTTCAGTACTGAAAAAGTAACTAACTCTTAGTGACACCAGTTTTTCTTAAAGCTTACTTCTCTAGGCCTGGGACACCATAACAAGAATTTGGCCACAGTCAGGTTTTCAAGTCCAGGAAGCACTCCAGATGAATAAACTTCCACTGCTAGATACATACAATGTTTCCTACTCTACTACAAGTCTAATACCTCTTATTGCACTCATATTTCTATGTGTAATGCAATTCTAAAAACAACACTGTCCTTAATATTAAAACTCAATTTGTTTTGATACCCTGTTGATTTCACTTCTTATTCTATGTTATCACAACAAGTTTCTGTTAAGCTAAGGAAAACAGTTATAAAATTAGGAATCAGAAAATTAGATTCTAATATCAGATGTGCAAATAACTAGCCATATGACCGTGGTCCAGTCCCAATCTCTTTGCTTCTCAACTTCTTTATCTCATAAAATGATGTATATATGAAAGCACTTTGAAAATTCTAAAGTAGTACTAATACGTTTTAAGAGAACTTTTAGTTTTATTTTTAAATATATGCTCACCTCTTCCTCATCTGCTTCCCAAAGACTTACAACCAGTTTTCATAAAAGTGTCTATTCTTCTCTTCATAGATAATTAACTTCTCAGTACATTTTTTATTCATATTCAAACTACACTGCTAAGAACTCATAGGAAGCATATATCTGGCAAGAATATAAAGCTTATTCTTGATCTCTTTTTAATAAATTGACTTTAATAAGATTATAAGTTAGATTTTATATACTAACATTACCAAATGAAGAATAATACAAAGTGAATATGAAATATGTTCTAAATAAATCAAAGGAATTTATATGAATCAGACTTTTCAGAAATTTTCCTAATGTGTTCAGTCATATTTTTTTTTAATATTTATTTTTTAGTTTTTGGCAGACACAACATTTTTGTTTGTATGTGGTGCTGAGGATCGAACCCGGGCCGCACGCATGCCAGGCAAGCGCGCTACCGCTTGAGCCACATCCCCAGCCCCGTGTTCAGTCATACTGACACACATAGCATATTGCCAGTGATTTTAGATTTTACTAATTATTGTAACATTTCAATTACAACTTTCAAATAAAATTTCCATGTAAATCAATTTATATGCCACCTTCAAAATTATCCTCAGATATATTACCCTGAAATATTTGAAGCATTAATAGCTTTTTTTAACCTAGTCATCAAAGGTAGATAACTTATGGTTATTTATGAAGGAACTGTAGGTGAAGCTAAGGAGTTTAAATTTTATCTTGAAATTGGTGGAAAATGAAAAAAAATTACCAACGGAAATGGAATGATCCAACTTGTGTTTTAGAAAGATTCCTCTAACTCTGGTTACATTCTGAATTTGAAGAGTATACACAACTGGAAGTAAAGGAACCAGTTAGGAAATAAGCTGTGGGCTGGATAGGAAATGATGAAGGTCTATTCTAAGGCAGTAAGGTTTGAGAGCAAGGGATGAATATAAAAAAAACAACAGAAAAATCTGTAGTAATGTAATTTGGATGTTTGAGCCTAAAGATTAAGACATAAGTTAACAAAAAACACAAGTTTGAGAGTTGCTGGTATACAGGTCATAATTGTATCCACAAGTGTGGATAAGATTATCCATGAAAAGTAAAAGAGGACAGAACAAAGAACTTTAATGAGGACCAATATGTAAAAGATAGATGTGGAAGAAAACAATCCTGAGAAACAGTCTGATAAGACCAAATGGAAAGATGGGCTAAATGAGAATACTGTTAGATTTGCACACTAACTCATCATTCTTAACAAACATTAAATACTAAAACAAGATCAATCAGGAGAGGTAAACAAGCATGTGATTAAAAGTTATCCATGAAAATTTCAGGAAAAATGATATACATGAAAAAGTCACTATCTTTCAAATAAACTGAAAACCCATACTAGAAGGCTGGCTAACATCACATACCAAAAGCAAAAGCTAAAATGAAGAACTGACTTAATGATGGGTCAAAATCAACAAAATAAAATTAAACAGTATAGATGAAAACTCTAAATTTTAGGTACAAGTAGCAAATGTCCAAAGACAAGATACCAAAAAAACATACTCTGACTTGTGTGCCATTATTTTATCAAGTGAAAAATATGAACAAGATAAGGGAAGCAAATCCCACTATATTTGATGTGATCACAATAGAGCTGGAATATTAGATTTGATTCTGTATGCCACATCTTGGAAATAATACTGATAAACTTCTATTTTTCCTTTATATATGCAGTTGTTAAAGGAACTAAGATTACATAGAAAACAAGAAAAAAAACAGGTAAAGGACATAATGACAGTGTTTAAATATCAGTATAGATAGCACATGGAAAAAGAAGATTCTGTATATGTAACTCCTGAGTATATGTCATAGAGAACTGGTTTCAAGTACTAATGACAACTGCCACTGGAGTTACCCCTTCACCCCATGCAAATTTTAAGGGATCTTTTAATTAAATTTCATTATAAACAAACCAATAAAATACTGTGTCATACAACAGTAAATTTCTTGTAGGAAAATATTTATCATTATGCTTATTTTTCAAAAACAAACATTTCAATATAAAAATATTGTTAGGGGAAAATAAAAATAGTCTAACCTACTGGAATTATATTATTCTTCTTAAACAATTTAAGGTGGAACTAAAGAAGCTCAATAGTGAAATCTAGAAACTATGAAGAAGAGTGATGATTAATAGGTACTATAGTGCAATTTAGTATAGCAGATTTAAAGTTACTTACCTTCATTGTTCCTATAGTAGACAAAACTACTAATGTAACTGACAAAAATAGTCTTAATAGTGCTATACATTTACCTAAAAAATGTTAAAAATGTAGCTAGCTAACCCTCTATATAGGCTTATATCACCAGAAATCAGATAATGGATTTTATGTATTTGTTTTTCTTCCAGGCATAATGCATATAGCAGTAGATTTAAAAGAAATTACTTGAGAGAGTAACATTTTATCACTAAAATAATAAATAATATACATTTACTTTGGTTTACTTTCCACAACACAAATGCTCCTCTGCTTTTTGATACTATAATAAATGTAAACAAATAAGGTTGTAAAAAAGTATAAATTTATGTAAATAACTGAGAACTCAATTAAAAGACAGAAAAACTAGATCTTCCATGTCTTCAGTTCTTTCACCAAGTTATTACTGGCTGAATACTTATTTCCATCAGTGAGAAAACCGGATATCTGGGTGTGGTGGCACATGCCTATAATCCCAGTGGCTAGGGAGGCTGAGATAGGAGAATCATGAGTTCAAAGTCAGCCTCAGCAAATCAGCAAGGGACTAAGCAATTTGGTGAGACCCTATCTCTAAATACAAAATAGGGCTGGGGATGTGGCTCAATGGTTGAGTGCCCCTGAGTTCAATCCCTGGTACTCCCCACCCCTCCTCCCCCCAAAAAAGAAAGAAAATAAGATTACCTGGACAAGATCCTTTATTCCCCATTGCCTCTCTCATCCTTTCTAAGAGGATTTGAAAATAAATTACTACTATAACTGAAAATCATCCCTACAGTTGCAAATACAAAGCTACTTAACTAAATTTTCACCTTTTTGTCATCCAAATGAAGGAAAGGATAAAAAGAATTCCAATATATACCATTACAGAAATTAATTTAGAACCACTGTTAAAATATTCTGTTTATCATATTACTAAAATCAGAAATATACTCTATATCAAAACCTAGTACGTTTTCGTTAACAGACTATCAAACTTGGAAAAACCCAACAAGCACTTTCACCTTCTGATATAACTATCTAATTATGCTAATAAATGATGATCTAAACATAACTGACTTTTGGCCTAAAAGGCACTTCTGACTTGCTCTTGCTTATAAAAGAAACTTTCTAATTCTGAATGACTAATCAAAATAAATTCAAGGGCATAAAAAATTAGCAATATTTGAGGTCAGTGTGAGAAGAAGAGGTGAACTGGAAGGTGAGTTTTTACATTTCCATCAAAAGAATTTCAGATATACTCTATATTTTCTTTTTCAACTCTTGGTAAAACTGACTACAATATGTTGTGCCATGTTGCTTTGATTCAAAGCTATGCATGCCCCAAATCCAAATCGAGCAGATCAAATCAATTTAGGATGGAAATTAAGTTTGGTATCTCCTAAACCAAAAGGAGTCTAAAATCATTAGGTAATTGCTGGCTCGGATCCCCCCTGGCCCCCGGGGCTTGGTGCCGGCCCTGGTTTCTTGTTGTGCACGTCAAAGAGGCCAGCTCACAAGGCCTTGAAGGAGCTCACAAGGCTTTGAAGGGTTTGTGGTGTCTTTTTTCATATTATTCAGCCTATGATGGTCATGTGGGAACGTCCTGACCTGCTTGGGTCCGATAAGGCTCCTGGTTGAAGGCTCATTATGAGTCGACATGAACCACCTGTTTTCCCCTCCTCCTTCCTCCCGCCTACTAGTGACTTTCCATTCTATCTGAAAGAAATATATAAGTATGAGCTGAGATAATAAAGACAGACTCTCCCTGGATGAAGAACCTTGGTGTCCTGTGAATTCTTTTAACCCCGACGTCTCCCGCCGGACTCGGTCCATTTCTGCCGGACGCGGCAGTTTGGAGGTTCCGCCGACCGGAAAGAGGAGGTAAGCGGACGGGGGCTCCCTCCACGGAGAGGGGGGACTGGAAGCCTTCCATAAGCAGAAGGGGTCCTTCCATAAAGTAAAGAGACTGGAAGCCTTCCATAAGCAGAAGGGGTCCTTCCATAAAGTAAAGAGACTGGAAGCCTTCCATAAGAAGAAGGGGTCCTTCCATAAGAAAAAGAGACCTTCCATAAGAGAAGGGGGAAAAAGTTGCAACTTAAATAAGGAACCATGGGTAACTCAGCAGCAAAAGTTCGTCTGGCCAACGAACTCAGGGAGCTGCTGAACACACAAGGAACAGGAATAAAAACAAAAACTGTAACAGAATTCGTTGAAGTTATTGCCCAGGCATGTCCTTGGTTTCTGACAGGGGGATTTCTTAATAACAATGATTGGGATCAAGTCAGATGTGATTTACAAAGATTGTTGAGGGATCAAGGTCCGGAAAGTATCCCAATCGCCACTTTCTCTTTATGGAGACTGGTTAAAGATGCTTTGTTAATAGATAAAATAAAGATTAAGGAACAGCTTGCAGAATGTGAACAGGTCCTTAACCAGGTCCAGGAAGAGCAAATGGCAGAGTCCTTACCCCTTTCCCATTATTCTTTCACATCTCCTTCTTCATTCTTAGATCCACCCTAGCTACTCTCAACCCTGCCTTCTCATCTTCCCCCTCCCTAATAGGCCCACAAAAAAGTCTTAACTGACCTTCTCCAGAATATTCACCATGGCTTATTTTAGGACTTTCTACAAAACAATCTCTACAAAAAGGTTCAATGTGGATAAATTTCCTATTTTCATGTTGCCCTGTTTTATTTGGCTACTGTCTGAAAAAAAAAAAAAAATTAGCACTCCAGGCGCTGGACACTCCCTTACTAGTTTTTCACAAAAATATGTAAACAAGGCCTCTGGCCTTGAGCTGGGCTTCACAGTGCTGAGTACATTTCTAAGATAAGGGAGTTACTAGCTGGGCTCCATGGTAACAGCTGGCAGGAGGAGGAACTGGAAAGGGAGGTAGAGGAACTAGAGGGTCGAATGAAGAAGTCAAGATTTAAAGCCTACGGCCCCGATCCCTGTTGTGCTCCCTCCTTATAACCCCGATTGGGACGAGGACAACCCCAGCAGGTGGGGGGGGGGGGAGGTTCAGTGGCAGCCTAAGACGGCTCAAACTTTTCCAGTAATTGAAAACCTGGATGCCGATGGACAGCCAGCCAGAGTGCATTTCCTTTAGCCTTTAAAGATATCAAACAACTTAAGGAGGCAATTATAAATTATGGGCCTCATGCTCCCTTTACATTAACCCTCTTTGAGTCTTTCTCAGCTAATCAGTTGGCTCCTAGTGATTGGCAACAACTCTGTAGGGCTGTCTTATCAGGAGGAGATTTTTTGTTATGGAAAAGTGAATATCATGAGAGATGCCGTGAGTTGGCCCAAATTAATCAGAATGCAGGTCATCCACAGAGGAATGCAGAAATGTTGACGGGGACTGGGCAATATGCCACCATTGACCAACAGATAAATTTTGACCCAGGCGTTTACGCTCAGATTGCCGCAGCTGCCGTGCATGCCTGGAAGGCCTTACCCGTCTCCAAAACAGAGGCTAAAATTTCAAAAATCTCTCAAGGACCTTCCGAGCCATATTCAGACTTTACAGCCCGCCTAATGCAGGCAGCGGGAAAAATATTCCCAAACCTGGAACAGGCCATGCCTTTGATTAAGCAATTGGCTTATGAAAATGCTAATACCTACTGCCAAAATGCCATAAAGTCCTCACGAGCCAAAAGTGTTGATGATATGATTAGAGCATGCAAGGATATAGATGGGCCCCATATCACTGGTCAAGTTCTGGCCGCGGCCCTTAAGACTGGTTTTCAAAAATCTAACAATCAAGGGGTTAACCTGAGGGAATGCTTTAAATGTGGCAAAAGGGGTCACCTACAAAAAGATTGCCCGGAATTTCATAACAATCCTGGCGGAGATAAACCTGGACTTTGTCCCCGCTGCCGTAAAGGCAGACACTGGGGTAGTAAATGCCAGTCCAGATGGGACATTGATGGAAACCCCATATCGTCGGGAAACGGGAACAGGGGCCCGCCCCGGGCCTGGAAGCCAGAGTGTACGGGGCGGTACAGAGACAGAACAAGCTGCTACCGCAGTAAGATCTTAGCCAGGCGGGGAAAAATGCAGACAAAATCAAACAAAATGTAATCGGCTAGGAAAACTTGGGGAACTTTTGCCTCCAAAATGAGCAGCGGACTCCATGTTGTTTGCATCACCATGGTAACCATGGACTGCCTGGCCGGAAGAGCTGCTTCCTGGTCCCACCTCCCACACTTTTGGGGCTACTGATTGGTTCTTCCACAGTCACTCAGACAGGACTTCTAGTCCCTCCTTCCAGCCACTAACCTGTACTGCTGTGTTTCAGATTTCTACCGGAGCTGCTCAGAGCCTGTATTTTTAAAAGATGCCTACCTGTAAATGCTAACGAAAGATATCTTTTTCAGACAAAATTTAATTCTACAGGTTTCTATGTTACAGTCCTAAATTTAAGCTAGTTCTAAGTTAAATAACCTGACTTTTTCTTTATAGTTGTGTTACTAAATAATGTTCTATTGATGAGAGATATCAAATATGCTTCTTTATATTTTACCTTTAATTTTGGAGGTTATGAGGATGCATTTACTCGCCACAGGAACAAGCCGGCAAAGTTCCTGTGATGACCAAAAAAATCCTTATTCTCATTGCTAACCATAAAAATAAAAATGTATACTCAAGGATCTTATTTCAGTTACATCAAGTGACGTCACATAAAAGAGTGCACTCCTAGTTAAAAATAAATTAAAATGGATCCAAATATTTTAAGGCCACGTGGTTACATAAAGTTAATACAATTATAAGTTAAGTTCTTATTCTTAATATATATTTTTTAGATATTTAAATAACCTATATTTGTTAATCTATAAATTAATTAGCACATGCCTAATTGATTAGTTAATATATATTTGCCTAATTGTTTTTCTTCAACAGGAAACCCATAATTTATGTTTTATATTTACATTTATCAAGATACTCTGCCTTTTCAGTTACAGATATTTGAGATAAGTGTGTTTACTATAAATTTGCTTTTAAGTGAAAACACAATCAAGTAGTTTCTAATTCTCAAGGTTACTGTTTAAACTTATAAGATGATAAATTATTATAATTATTTCTACAAAATATCTAAAGGTTTTAACTATATTTTCATTGATATTTCTTATCAAAGTATAATAATTTGTTTATAGATTCTAAGGTTTTCAGAAATTGTTCCAAAGTATATTTTTTTTTAAGAAAAAGGTGCTTCAACAAAGAAAAAGCACACATGGATCCTAAAAAGAAGAAAGAAATCATCTTTGGGTAAAACAAGGTCTTTATATTCATTTTCCTAAAAAAAAAAAAAAAAAAAAAAAAAAGAAGAGAGAGAGAGAGAGAGAGTTTTATATTGGTATCTAAACAGATGATGTAAAAAGTTAGAACAATTAAAAAAGAGATTTATATATACTAAACTGACTATAATTAATTTAAGGGTATTTCAGGTTATTTTCCTAATTTAACTATACTAATGTGAGCAAAAATTTTGTCCATATTTTGATATGATAAAAACATATTAAAATGTAAGTTTATTTCTTTAAAGAAAGATCCTTATTGCCTAATAATTCTTACTGTTTAAGATAAAGATTAATTTTGGTAAATAAATTCACATTGTTGATTAAATATTAAGTATATTGAACTACTAACTTAAACCCCTGTATGACCTTTTGAGAGGAGACCCCTCACCCACCTCCCTGTAAAAACCTACTCCAAAAGCCTTGAAGGCACTCAGGTTAATAAAAACAGCCCCACAAAAGATACAAATTACCCAGATAGATTATTCTATACCCCTATCATTTATAATCCTGCCATCAAAATTAACTCCTACTGGAGTGTTTTGGCAAACAGGTCCCATCTATTGGGTCCATCTACCCGCTTCTAACTCTCGGGTGATAACTCCCTTTTATGAACTAGTGATAAATCTGATCTGGAAAGCCAAATATTTGGGTGATGCACTATTTGGAAAAACTTTTGACATTCTCATTCAGCCTTATACCCAGGATATGACTTTATAATTACAACAAGAACATGATCTTTGGTGTCTTTTTCTCTGTAATTTCAAAGGTCAAATTGATAATCACTTCCCCCCACATAAACTTCTAGAAGGCCTTAAAAAATGTTCTATTATTTTTCCTAAAATTATTAAAGGGGAACCTATCCCAGGAGCTCAGACTGTTTATACAGACGGAGCTAAAGGGGGATTTGCTGTTGTTTTTGATGGATCTCAAGTAATTCGACACCCTGTTCCTAAACTGTCTGCCCAAAGATCAGAAGTTGAGGCTCTAATTATGGCTCTTAAACTTTACAATTCCACCCCACTTAATGTGTATACTGATAGTCTCTATGTTGCCAATTTAGCCTTAGTTATTGAAACAGCCCCTTATATTGGCAGGCAATCTACTATCATGGAACAATTACAAATGGTTCAGCTTCTTGTTTGGGCTAGACGAGATCCTTTATTCATTGGACATATCCGAGGACATTCAGAGCTTCCTGGACCTCTGGCGGAAGGCAATGCTAAAGCAGATGCCGCCACTCACAATATGGGACCGCTTTTCGGTCTCCTCCTTATAGTTGCTGTAGGCCCCTGCCTTGTCAAGAGAATGACACAATTTATTAAAGACCAAATTAACATTCTGACTTCTAAGCCAATACAGGTCCATTATCAACGCCTACAAACCAAGGATGATCTTGCTGAAGTTTGTCTCCGACCAATTCGAAGATGATTTTTCTACAATGATCCTGCTTCATGCCTTTCTCCTTTTGCCCCCTTTTTCTTCCTTATTATTCCTCTCCTCTGACTCTATGCCTTGTCAAACCGGAACTGATTAAAGACCTAATAATGACTGGCTGGATCGCTACCACTTAATGCCTTGGCAACAATGAGCTGATCTTGTAGTACCCAGAGACGGGCAACTTTCACGCTTGCACTGCAACCTAAGACAGGGGAATGGGGCCTCCCCAGAGACGGGTAAGCACTGTAAGGGCAGTGAACGACCTAAGACAGGGGCTACTTGATTCCCTTTGACGTGCAACAAACAAAAGAGGGGGAACTGCTGGCTCGGATCCCCCCTGGCCCCCGGGGCTTGGTGCCGGCCCTGGTTTCTTGTTGTGCACGTCAAAGAGGCCAGCTCACAAGGCCTTGAAGGAGCTCACAAGGCTTTGAAGGGTTTGTGGTGTCTTTTTTCATATTATTCAGCCTATGATGGTCATGTGGGAACGTCCTGACCTGCTTGGGTCCGATAAGGCTCCTGGTTGAAGGCTCATTATGAGTCGACATGAACCACCTGTTTTCCCCTCCTCCTTCCTCCCGCCTACTAGTGACTTTCCATTCTATCTGAAAGAAATATATAAGTATGAGCTGAGATAATAAAGACAGACTCTCCCTGGATGAAGAACCTTGGTGTCCTGTGAATTCTTTTAACCCCGACGTCTCCCGCCGGACTCGGTCCATTTCTGCCGGACGCGGCAGGTAATGCTACAAAAACTCTAGGTACTAAACTTTCACAACACAAGGTCATAGTGCCCCATCACTATTCTCTGCACTGCAGAGCAAAGATTCTGATGATAACACTTGGTTTATATCCTAGCCCTACAATTTACTAGGGCTGAAATCTTTAACTAGGTATTTAACTCTATGCTTTGATTTCCTCATCTGTAGAATAAAAATATTAAAATACACATATGAAAAGCAATGAACACAGACAGTGCCTAATATGTAAATATGAATGCCAATACTGCCAATGAATAATTAACACAAATGACCAAGAATAGTGAACATTATTAATGTTTTTTCTTTTGTAACTATGTCATAAAATCTGAACTAATTCAAAGCTAAGAAAGCAAGTCATCACCTTCATACTAGATATAGTTTTTAGATCTTGATTCCTCTAGTGCTTACTATAAAGGCAGTATAATTAGAAAGAAAAAGAGATAAAAGCAGATCTTGTTTTAAATCTCATCTTTAATACCATCTGTCATAAACTAAATATAGTTGCTGCCACAACATCTATTTTTTAGGTCTCACATAAGCTGTTTGAAATCTGTGGTATCCTAGGTCTTTTGACCTAGTTAAAACTTCCCCTGTGTTGTGGTATAGTCCTCTTGTTCCTCATCTCGCTGACTCAAAAGTCCAACACAATGCACAATTGCTGACCATGATAAAACCTAACAGCCCACACCAGAGTCATGTGAATAAATTCTTTTCTTACACATTTTCTTTAAACTAGCTAATCCACAATTCCTAGCTAAAAGGATAATGTCCATGATCTTAAAGTCACAGTGTCACAGATCCTCTTTCCTCCCCTCTTTTACACAAATCTGTTCTCTTTCTCTTTCCTGACACACTGGTTGAATAACCCTGATGTCTTCAGACTTCCTGACGGCTCTTGTGGGAACACCTCTTTTCTCGTGGATTTGTAACATCATGCTTTTATTATTTTCTGTTTTGTTGTACTACCTCCTCTGTGTCTCACATGACCAATGCAACCAAACCTAACTCTCCTTCCAGTTAATGGTCTCTTAGTGAATATCTCAGTAGGAATAAACTAGATACAGGTCTGACAAGAGACACAAGAATGTCTGCCAGCATAAACAAGGTTCCTTTTTTTTTTTTTTTAAAGAGAGAGTGAGAGAGGGGAGAGAGAGAGAGAGAGAGAGAGAGAGAGAATTTTTTTTTAAAATATTTATTTTTTAGTTCTCGGCGGACACAACATCTTTGTTGGTATGTGGTGCTGAGGATCGAACCCCGGCCGCACGCATGCCAGGCTAGCGCGCTACCGCTTGAGCCACATCCCCAGCCCTAAACAAGGTTCCTGTGAGAGGGACACCACGTGGTCAGAGGTTGGAAACTTAGGTACTGGGTCATCTGCCAGGATAAAGAAGTAATACTAAAAGCTGCATTATAAAAACCCATGATTACCTACCTTGAAGCCCTAGAAGGGCAGGACTAGAGTTTATATACACTCCTCAGAGATCTCAAAAGCCAAACTAGAAAGAAATCTTAACACCACTTACCAAATAAACATGTACAAACCATTTGTTTGTTCATTTCTTAATATATGAAATAGAAGACATACCATCTGTGCTTTTTAATACAAATGTACAGTGGTTCTAGAGTCAAGATTGTGTCATAAATTTGTCTTGTACAACAGTAGGATAACATTAATAAGGGGTACTATAGTTCAATTGATTCCTTTCAAACAAACATCACCATCAAAACGAAGTCATTAATAGTATAAAAAAATGCAAGCTTTTGTAAAAAAAAAAATAAGCCTAGTCTTTGCACTAATGGTAAACATTTGTTATAATTAGTAACATGAAGCAAAGTCACAAGAATTCTATTGTTATGTTAAAAATACTACTCTTTAAAAAAATAAATAAAAATTAAAAAAAAATACCACTCTTCTCCCTATTTGAGAAACACAGTGAAAAAAATGTTTTATCATATACTTAAAAATAATAATTATATAATCATCTTTATCATCATGGATTTTAACAAATTATACAAAAGATTTAGTCATTAAAGTGATAAAATTCAACTTACTTGTATCTGACAGTTTGTACAGTTTCTGCTGAAACATTGTTAACAATGCATCTAGCTGCACATTCCAATCCCTGCCAGACAGTTGAGAATCCTGTAAATGTATTCAAAAGTAAGTAAATCTCAACTCAAAGCAAACAAAGCTTCCCAATTAAAATTGCTGAGGGCTGGAGATGTAGCTCAGTCAGTGTTAAGAGAATTTGTCTATCATACAAAAGGCCCAGGTTTGAACCCCTCCAAACTAACACAGTGTAACATTCTGGGCCTTTTTATTACCTTGAACGCTACTTGCCGCAACAACCATAGCTCCATCCAGGGCAGACTTCCCATCTTTGTCTCTTTTAAGAGATTCTGGAACAAGTTTGCTTCCATGCTTCTTAACATGTGGAGCCAGTTCTTTTCCAACACAATTTGCTACAGTGCAAACTCCATCAACTAATATGACCATTAAAAAAAAAAAGTATTTAGAAAACCTGTTCTCCCTTGATTTTACCACAATCATTTAGTAAAATTCTTTATTACATAATGCTACCATTTCTACTTGAAAATGAGAAGCTAGGTTGGCTAGTTTTCAAACAAAGGCTATTATTTAGCTTAAAGTGTGCTTTTTATCTACTACTGGTAACCTTACCATCCATACATGGCTATACATGTTCTTTTTGGCACTTGTGCTTAAAAGAAAATCATCCACCTTTTCTATCTGACTTTTACAATACAAAACTGGATGTACCTTTAGTTTTTCAGCAAAGCATATTTATACTCTTTCTCTCTAGCACCAAATATTTCAAGAAATAGTAAGATATTTAAGTCTACAAAAGTAAACAACCCAAAATGTGATTCAAAGAATACTATTTAGTATCCAAATATCAAAGAAGATAATCTCACTAATTTAATGGTAATCCATTAACAATGTGACCTTCTTACAACATCAAATTTTAGTGCTGTGATTGTCAAAAGATAAAGGAAGAAGAATATAGCTTGGCAAGACTGGCACCAGAATCACTAAGTCAACATCTCATAAACAATATATCTATCCCTTTTTCTTGACCCTCAACTACTGAGCTGTGATCCACTAAACAATGTGTCATATTCCTTAGATAGAAGCTCAAAGAATAAATAATAAATACATTTGGATCTCCTTTCCAAGATAACATATACTCTCCTTCTCAATACATCAAAACTACCCTTTTACCAGTTTCTCAGATGTTAATATGCAAAAAACAATCATCTAAGGATCTTACAAAATGAAGATTCTGAATAAGTAAAGTGTGTATGGTACCTAAAATTCTGCATTTCTAAGCTCCCAGATGGGCTGATGTTGAAGATCTACAAGTCCCACCATGAATAGCAAGGTGAAATTGCTGCATTCTAATTCCGAGATTAAAACATCTAAATGAATATTTAGATTAAATGTGGGTTAAGAGATTATTTTTAATTTACTAAAAAGAAGCAACGTTATCTAGAATTAATTTACCTAGGAACTGGCTGACTTTCGCTGCTCCTCCTGTAGCCTGCTTTGCTATATAAAGTCCCTTGGTGACAGCTGGACTAACTTCCACTGGTTTTTCTTCTGGTTGAATTCGTTCTCGGAGTTTAGAGGCACCTTTCTGGATTGCTTTACCAGTAAATTCAGCACCTTTGACTAAACCCCAACTCACCCAGGAAGCACCTATTTAAAGGAAAATTATTAATTGTATAGCATTAAGTTTATATATATATATTATATCTTGAAACCTTTTAATAATATTGACAAGAAAAACATAAAAGGAGTTTAGGTCCCACAAATACAATGCCATAAATTTTCAAGCCAAATCTGTACCTACAATTTTCTGCCTTGATTACACATCTTATTTCAAACTAAACTTATCTTTCAATACTTAGGTTTAACATTTCTCCATGACAGAATTCTGCGTTACTGTATGCTGGTACTACAACTTGTAGTTATCTCCATATGTTACTTACCACAGTTTACACTATTGTTAGATACTAATTTTGAGTTTTGGTGCCATTAAGATAGTATTTGGCAGGAGGACCCGGATATTCTTGTTCTTTTTGCCTTGGTCCAGGTACCATTTTTCTCCCATGAAATCCTGAGGGAGAAAGACACGAACAATGCAAACACAAAGGATGTCTTTCAAATACCACATAAATTCTTGCTTACTTTAAGCTAAAGGTCATTGTATCCTAAACCCAACCCCTAGATCTCAGGACCTTTTAGATTGCTAAATCTGACTGACAAAAACTTAACGTGAAAGACTGCACGAGAAGAGGAAATTTGAAAGATGAAAGGCCTAGAGGATTTGTCATTTCCCATTACTATGGTCCCTAGCGCTTTCCTTTGATCAAAAAGCAGAGGGAAAAATGGAATGCCAGGGTCATCTTTGGTGAAAAGAAAAAGTCCTCAGCACTGGAAACTTCCAAGAAAAGGTAGAGTGAGAGAAGCAAGAAGTTAAGAGTATTTCACTCCTCTATAGAGAGCTTAAAATTTAAACAATCTCCTTTTTGGCCAACCCCAAAACATTGAACTTTTAAAGCTATCCATATAAAATACTTTAGGATATTACGTCAAGGTCTATGACCTACTTTTACATGATTACTCCAGTCCATGAGTAAGCATCCAGTGATCACATGAAAATCATACCTAAATTTTTTTTTTAAGTTAGTATGAAGGGGATAACTTGCCACTTTTTTGTTTCTCCTCCTAATTCAGTCAATACCCTACTTCCATCTCTAATCCTACCCCATAGTCATGCCCAATAATTAATTCTGAAGGAGGCCCAAGTCATAAACCTAGGTGAACAGGTTCCCATAACAATAAAAGGCTTGAACATGTCCTTCACAAAAAAAAAAAAAAAAAAAGATTTTAGAGTTACTAACTTGTAGGTTGAAAAATCTGAAGAAATGAAAAACTGGTTGAACGTGAAGAGACTGAGAAATCAAACTGACAATGGAACAAAGGAGATTATAACCCCCAAATTAAACTTTGTAAAAAAGGGGGAGGGATACAGTCTACTGGTGACTGAGGAAAATAAATAGAAGTAAGATAAATGAAAGATCATAGGACTAATAAAGCAAAATACTAGATCAAAATAAGCAATATATTATCAGGCAATAGCATAACACAGGTAAATATGTTAAAACTGTAGACACAGCAATAGAAGATAAACATAATACTTTATTGGTAGCTATCTAGAACTTTTAAATGGCATGTGTAGTACCAGACATAGATTGATTCTATTCATGTTTAAATTTTATCTACTCAATAATGCCAACAAATGGCAGACAATGAATGAATGCTTAACAAATGAAAAGTTGGCAGGTAACTTGGAATTATTTCACTTAAACCCAATCACTGCAGTCCACAATTACTAAACTCCTTAAACATGTTATTAAAAATAGAAACCCCAAACCACAGCTTTCTCTCCTTGTAAAAGGCCACCTGAAATCCAAGATGATACAGATCTGAATTTTCTTGAGTATTTAATAATTTTATAAAAAATAGGCGATTTTTAGAACATTGATCTTTTTAATTCGGTTTTCGATATTCTATATTTGGCTAACAGAGGGGAGGAAATGGCAGCAATTCTCATGACATGAATTTTTTATTATCCTGTTTGATTTTGTCCCCTAAAAATCTACAAATGATTTATTTTAGCATTTAATCACCATGTACCCCCATCAAAGTATAAGTTGTTTGAATATAGGATTACTCTTTGATTATGCTTCATTAATTTTGTATCCCCTCTATTAGAAAAAGTTCTCTGTGGACCTAACAGCCAGATGACTATACTGGGCCAATGGAGTCCTGTAAATAATGTACTGAAGAACAGAAGAGCAACTTTGTGACTATTCTTTGTCAGACTGAACTAACCAAAAAGGAAAATTTCTCCTGAGAGTCCAGAGGCACATGATGATAATAAAAAACACCTACCTTGGAGAAACTATGAGTGCATTATAGTAGCTGGCTCTACATATATTAGAATGTGTAAGCAGAAAGTGACCACACTTCCACACTCCATGTCAACTGTTTATAGAATCCTAGATTCTATCTTTACTTATAGAATTGAGGGATATTAGAGAATTAAGAAGGTACATTCAAATGGCCTTGATGTTATTTTGCTACCTTACAACCTTTAAAGCTTCTGCTGCTTTCATTTATATCAGATCCTTGAAAAGCATAATGAAAATATGGCATCCCAAGGACATTTTATTTTTCAGAACTGTTTAATGTAAATTGCTTCAACAGTATATTCAAATCACAGTACTGTCACCAACCTCCAAAATCAGCTTATTGGACCCTACTCCATTGAAAATATATGGCAGCTTCCTTTTTACACCAGTATTCAACACAGGCAAATTTGAAATACAGCTATTTAACTTTTTTCTTTTTTCATATTCATAAAACCTATGACCAGTGTTTGCTAATTTTCATTCATCCTTTAACAGTGAATAGGAACCAATCATAGGCTAGGGTGAAAGAACTCAATTTAGACAGCTGGTTACTTGTTATTTTATATAGAGTTTGCATGAGTCAGGTAGAAACAGTCTCATGACAGATCAGGAAGTTTTACCTAGAGTAAATCCTTAATATTTTCTGTCCCTTTCTTTTTTACTTATAACAAGTATATTTGGTGCACTAGTTATTATTTATTCTTCCTATTAAAAAGCACATAAAGAGAGAATATATCCTGATTAGGCAGTTAAATGATTTTATTGACACCAACTATGACAGATATTACTAGGAACTCTAGTCCTAAGGACATAGAATGAAAAGGAAGTTAATAGAATGAAGAAACACAAAATGAAGAAATGGAATGAAGCCTCAAATAGCAAAGGCTGCTTACGTATTACCAGTATTCAGTTTTTGCTCACTTATAATAAGGCCCTGCTGTTAAAAACAAACAAATAAAAAAACACCCCCCCACACACCCCTCTAAAGAGACTTCTTCCCAAGATTACCTAGCTTCAAGGATATTCTACTTGTTCTGGTAGAAGCACTGTGTAGAACCTAGGAGGGACAGGGCTTTGTGATGGGTAGTATTTTCTAAAGACTGCCCCAAACCAGTATCTCCCCAATGTTTTTCTTTCAGTATGACCTTGACATTCTTCCGACTGAGATGTGAGCTATGTTATATACTACATCTTGATGAATATAAGCATGTAACTTGCTTATAAACAAGCAATGCTGGAAATTTCACAGAATATATCAGAGAATGTAATACAGTTTCTGTTTGCTGGACAATTCACACTTGAAAGCCTGAGTTACCATGTAAGTCACACTAGCCTAAGATGACCATGTTATGAGGAAGTTAAGCCATGAGTGTCCACATGTAGGCACTACCATCTGGTCTCCCCATACTATGACCTTTCCCAACTCAGATGAGAAAGGTGTGAATAAAGGAACCTTTAGATGATTCCAGCCCCCAACATAGAATGACTAGCCACCATTTGAGTTTCCAGCAAAGACCCTGAGATATTATGTATTTGCTAAGAGTTGCTATGTGTGCTGCTGAGAAGAAGAAAGTGTATTTAGTCATTGATGTATGAAATATTCTACATATCTTTTAAATCTAATTATCAATTGTATTTTTTTTCTATAGCTTCTTTGTTTAGTTTTTGATTGGAGAATCTATCCAGTGGTGAGAGGCATGTTAAAGTTACCCAGTATTGTATTGTGGTCTGTATGATTCTTGAAATTGAGAAGGGTTTGTTTGATGTACGTAGATGTTCCAGTGTTTAGGGCATAAATATTTATGATCATTACATACTGTTGATGTAGGATTCCCTTAAGCAGTATAAAAGTCCTTCTTTGTCTCTCTGATTAATTTTGGCTAGAAGTCTACTTTATCTGGTACAAAAATAGAAACCCCTGCATGTTTATGAGATCCATGTGAATGATGTATTTTTTTCCATCCTTTTACCATCCTGTGGATGGTCTTTGCCTATAAGGTGAGTCTTGGGGAGGCAGCATATTGCTGGGTCTTGTTTTTAAATCCAATCTGCTGGCTTATGTCTTTTGATTGAAGAGTTTAGTTTTGCATTCAATGTTATTATTGAGAAATGATTTTTTATTCCCTATCATTTTGGTTTATTTCTGATTTTTAATTTGAATGTTTCTCTTTTGATGGACTATTCTTCTAGTGTAATTTCTTCTTTTGCTGGTTTTCACTTTTATTTTTTTGATGAAATATTTTAGTTCAGGCTTTCTAGTTGTGAATTCTTTTAACCTTTGTTTATCATGGAAGATTTTTATTTTATCAACACTGAAGCTTAATTTTGCTGGGTATAGTATTCTTGGTTGGCATCCATTTTCTTTCAGAGCTTGATATATATTATTTTAAGACCTCCAGCTTTAAGGGTCTGAGCTGAGAAATCAACTGAGATCTGGATTTGTTTCCCTCTAAATGTGACCTGTCATTTTTCTCTGGCAGCCTTTAAAATTCTATTCTTATTCTATGTTAGACATTTTCATAACAATGTGTCTTGGAATGGGTTTGTTGTAATTTTATATATTTAGAGACCTGTTAGATACCTGTATTTAATTTTCCACTTCATTCTTTAGGTTTGGGAAATTTTCTGATACTATTTCACAGAAAAGATTCCTTTGGTTTGTATCTCTGACCCTTCATCTATCTCAGTAAATCTTAAATTTGTTTTTTTCATGTTATTTCATATTTCTTGGAAGTTCTGTTCATGGTTTCCTCCATAATCAACTTCATTTTCAAGATCATGTATTTTGAAATCATTACCTGAAACTCTTGTCTTCCAAGTGGGCTAGTCTGTTGGTGATCCTTTGCTTTGAATTTTTAATTTGGTTTACTGATTCTTTCATTTCGAGAATTTCTGCTTGATTTTTTTTTTCAGAATCTCTATCTCTTTATAGATCTTTCACTTTCTGTATTTTCTGATTTCACCCCTTACCATTGTCCTTTATGTTGCAGATGATTTTAACGATGGACATTCTAAACTCCTCTGACATTTTTTTCTACTGTGGTGGATTCTGCTAAGGAAATATCTTTGGTTTGTTTGGGGCCATCTGTTCCCTGTTTTTTTCACATGGTTTTTTGTGTCTATCCATCTAAAAGTATGGATCTGAGACAGCAGAGTTTCTAACCTGTGGATTTATAGTGTCCCTGAAGGTTTCCAGTATGTTATAAAGGGAGACATTAAATAACAACCACCACCAATGCAAACAATATACAGCCTTAAACAAAACAGTCCTTGCTCTGACATCTATAAAGTTAACTGTCACAATAAACAAAAATGATATGATCAATTATTGCCTACAGTAAAAACAATAAATTTGCAAAAGGGTTTATGACTTTGAATGGTGGACAGAAATAAAATAGAAGTGATGTAGGATATTATGAGGGAAGAGGAGAAAAGACAGAAGTAAAAAAAAATTAAAAGGAAGAGTGAAAGAGAACAATAGAGATTGGCTGTTAGTAGAAGGAGAGAGAAAGAGAATCATGGGAAACATAAGTGAGAGAAAAAATATATAAAGTAAAAATTTTTAAAAATAAGAATACAAAAAAAAAAACCCCTGAAACATACTAATGAAATATCCTAGTCTTCAAAATACTGACCCATGAAGATTAACTGGCTTCAAAAATGAGGAATAAAACCAAATATGATATGTATAAGTGTCCATGAACCATTCAGGTCACAATTAAACAGAGAAAAGAAAAAAAAATCTTATTGAAAAGTTAAAGAATTGTTTCTGTTGGAGTTCAAAAGATTTTCAGCTTCCCCTCTGTGTAGTGTTAGGTGGGGTCATCTAGAGTGATAGTTGCTCCACCCTCACGGTGGGGTTGATGGTGTTAGGTAATCTTATGAGCAGAACTCCTGGAAGAAGGGTTTAGGCTTAGGTAGGCTCCAGGTTCTTTGCTGAATGCCATTTGATCTGGAGATTTTAAATAAGTGCACCTCCAGGGCCCACCAACTGCCAGTCCCTGCTGGAAGACTGCACCCCATGGATCTCCCTTAGGTTCAACTTGTGGGGTGGAGGAATTAATGTTTAGTCTACTTCGTCACGTGTGGAACAGGTGTCTTTCCAGTTCAGTTTCCAAATTCAACCTCTCCTACTCTTGCAAATTCCCAGCTAGGTATCTCTTTCCTAACTGGTCCTGGGAAGCAGCCAGACTGGATGGGGACAAGGAGAGCTGGGTGGGTTTCCACAACCAGTATTCCTTCTGTGTAAACCCTTGTCCACATCTGATTTTCTCCTGGTCACTTAGGCACACTCCATGTTGCACAGTGTGGGTTGTCAGGCCTCTATTTTGGGCAAAACTGGGGCATGCCAGCAACTGGTTCACCCAGCTGCAGGCCCCTATACTACAGCTGCAAAATGGGTAAACCAACACCTGTTGTTTTATGTGTTTAATTTTTTTTTTACACAACAATATGAAACAAACTTACAGCAGTACAAACTCAAAAAATTTCGGAAAATAACCTTTGAAACTAGTTATCCACATGTGTGAAGGTGATAGGCAAGTTTTCTGAATATTGACTTCCTAATGTTGGGCAGCCTGCAAAGTTAGGAGCACAGTGATAAGAGTGAAGGTTTTTCTTTAAAATTTTCTTTAAAAAAATATCTTCAAGGGTCAATATTAACTATTGCAATTATATTTGAAAGTATGGGTTTTATCTTTTCTTCTCATCTCAATCACAGTTCTTTAGCAATGGGAAAATATTTTTAGTTCCTAATTCTCTATTTTAGCTTGTTGGTTATGTTGAAGACTTCCTTTGCTTTTGTATGGAGACGGAACCCTGAATTGATAGTCATTTAAATAAATAAATACCCATTTATTCTATCATTAATCTGCCTTATTGAAAAGTGGCAGTTTTTTTTTAAATAAAAGGTATAAATCAGAATGCCACTACATTAAAAAGCAAAGTGAAATATAAACCAATTAAAGCTCTGGTTTCAGAATAATTGATCTGAAGCCTTTTATAACTATAACTAAAGAGTAGGCCTTCTTCATAAATAGATGAGTTATTACCTTTAGACCTTCTGGTGTTTGCATTGCTGTGGTGTTTAGGGAGTGCTGTTTTACTTCTTGCTATAATTTGAATATAGATGGTGTCTCCCAAAATCCATGTGTTAAAAGGCTTGGTCCCCAGAATGGTGCTATTAGGAGGTGCTATGGACCTTTAGAAGGTAGGGCCTTATGGGAGAAAGGTTATTTAGGTCATTGGGATGTACCCTCAATCTCCTCCTTTATTAGCTTGCTGGCTCATGAAGAAACCCCAATCTCTTCCTCTTTTTCTGTTTTCTTGCTCCACCATGTATATCCTATTCTCCCCACAAATGCATCTTGTGCTTTTACCACCCAATCTTGAACTGGAACCAACAGGATTCTAGGTTAAATAAAACTTTCTCTTTCTAAAGAAAATTGCCTCGGTATTTCATTAGAGTAATAGAAGGCTAACATACTTCCAAAATTGATGGATATCTTTTCATTTTTTTAGAGGGTGTCTTTTAGACTGTTGTGCTGCTATAACAAAATACCACAAATTACTGGCTTATAAACAATAGAAATTTATTTCTTATGGTTCTGGAGGCTGAGAAGTTTATGATCAAGGTGGCAACAGATTTGGAGTTTGATGGGGATGTACTTCCTTGTTCACCAAATGATACCTTTTAGTTGTGCCCGTGAATACTGAATGGGGCAAGGCAGCTCTCTGGAGTCTCTCTGATAAGGGACTAATCTCATTTATGAAGGCTTGTCCCTCATGATTAACCTCCTAAAGGCACCATCTCCAAATACTATCACTTTAGGGGTTTGGATTTCAACATATAAACTGAGGGGAGAGGTTGAGGGGAGAGAAAACAAACATTAGACCACACTAATGGGGGAATGGGCAAGGAAAGGGAAGAAATCTCAAAGGGGAAAGGAATTTTATATTCAAATCTACTTGAGAGTATGAGGATTTTTAAAGCTTTTTACTCCCAGTTTTCCCAAAAGTAAAATAGATGATATGTCAGCAAGAATTTATATTTACTTGACAATATGTGGTTCTAAGACACTGGAGTTCCTTCTACTTTTAATTATTTCTATAATTGGTCATTTAAAAACAAAATACAAATTATAATCAAAATATTCCCTTATAAACAATACCTTCAGTAGTTATAGAGGTTTCAGGCCATAAGAGAAAAAATTCACAATACCTGATAAAATGTTTTGAGCCACTTTCTCACTCCATTCAGGCAATTCTTTTGCTTTTTCTTCTGAAACCGGCTCACAGGGTACAATGTGACTCAGATTAATTTCTTCATTTGAAGTATCTTTAGTCTAAATAGTAAAATATTTATAATGTGAAAGTTATCTAAGTAGTAGAGGGAACAATTATTATTTTATAAAATACTGAGCCAACAAATACTATAGATATAATTAGTAAAAATATCTCCAGTCAGCCTATTTATTGAAAGTATTATAGAATACTATAATGGAACAGTGTTTTGGTGCACACTTGTAATTGTAGCTATTCAGGAGTCTGAGGAAGGAGGACTCCAAGTTTAAGGCCAGTCTGGGTGACATCAGTGAGACCATGTCAAGAATAAAAAAGGCTAGGAATGTAACTTAGTGGTAGAGTACTTTCCTAGCATGTGCCATGGCCTGGGCTTAATCCCCAGCACTGGCAAAAATAATAATAGTAAAAATAATAATACCAGAATTATTATGAAGCTGAAAATTGTTCTGCTCTTGTGAATGTTTCCACTGGAATGAACTAAATACTATTAGAACTCCAAAACACCACTTATCAAATAATATTTAAATTGACTATTTTTTTCTTTCTTTGACCAGATTATGTGTTCCTCCACACAAATTTCATTCTTACATATTAGTATGCACACATGGTACTTAAGAGTAAAAGATTTCTGCTAAATGATTCAGTTGATAAGGAAAGAACTTTCTGAATAAACTGGTTTTGGTAGGGATCAAATAAAAGTCTTAATTTAAACAAGTAAAAATATATAAACATAGAATGACCTGACCTTCCATTTAAATGGAAATGGGGAGCACAGAAATTAATGTGCTTTGCTAATATAACAGCCCATTGCTACAATAGCTAGGGCCAACCCCCAAATCTCAAAGCCAAATTAACTCACTCTAAGAAATGAGAAACAAGGAACATGTTAACATAGACCTCACAGTATTACAAAACTTGAAAAACTAAAATTGAAAACAACCAAAAACAAATTCTACATGGAGGAGAAAAACCACTTGTAAGTAAAATCTGAAGACAAACTGGGTAAAATATTTGCAATTTCTATCTTCAACTATGGGTCAATATCCCTAATATATAAAGAACTCCTGAAAACTGAGAAAAGATCAACAAACCAATAATAAAAATGAAGTACTTGAATAACAATACGCAAAAACAAAACTGAAGGCCCTTTTAAGCACAGATGCTCAATATCATTCAAAATTGAATTAAGATATTCTATTATATCATTTCTCATCTATCAGACTACCAAATACAGAAAGACTGACCACCTACCAGTCTGTTGACCGGGCTATAAGGAAATAGGTACACTATTCCCTCCTTATTTTTGGAAGATATGTTTCAAAACACCCAGTGGATGCCTGAAACCACACAGATAGCACTGAACCCTACAAATACTATTTTTTTCTATACATATATACCTATGGTAAAGTTTAACCTATTAATTAGGTACAGTTAGAAATATATTTTGTGACAGCAAAACTAGCATAAATTTTTGTTCTTTTCATAATATCACAGAAAATTTATTCTTACCATAGATCTTAGAAACTTTGCATTTGACTTTTTACCCCCTCCTTTTTACTTGAAGGAAGTACTTTATAGCTTCTCCTTGGCACCCACCTTTGCTCTTATGTGTTGGGGGAATTATTAGGTAAAATAAGAATTATTTTAATCCAACCACTGCAATCCTGCAGCAGTCCATCTGATAAATAAGATGGCTACAAACTAACTAAAGGAGAGGTAGCATATACAGTTCAGACACACTTGCCAAAAAGATAATTCATGTCTCTGAAAGCATGGAGCAAGAAAGACATAAGATTTCATCAAGCTACTCAGAATGGTGCCTAATTTAAACATATTACTTCTGGAATTTTCCATAATACTTTCAGTCTGGTTGATCACAAGTAATCAAAACCACCAATATGTGATGTGTGTGTGACTGCTGTACTGTAGTACAATCCTAGGAGGGCATTTTATAAAAATCTACCAAAATTACAAATGCATTTATCTTTTGACTCAGTTTTCCCACTTCTAAGAATTTATCCAATTACTTACACACTAATGAATAAACAGATTTAGAAAGTTATCATTGAAGCCTTATTTGTAATAGCAAAATAACAGAATCATGCAAAGCACTTCTCAGTAAGAGATTCATTAAAGAAACTATAATATATTCACAGAATGAATATAAGGATTAAGGAAGTTTTCTATTTACTGAAATGGAACAATATCTCAAGTTTACCTCCAAAGGAAAAAACAAAAACAAAAATCGCCTCACAGGAAAATCTATTATATTTTGTAAAAGTAAAAAAAAAAAAAAAAAAAAAAGAGGGGGGTGGGGTAGGGTATGGATTAACCATTTGTACTTGGTTTTGTCTGCCTCAAGAAACTCTGGAAAGATATATAAGATAAAAATAAAAGTGATTATAGTGGCAAGGGAAATGGTGTGGACAGGGAAAAGATGAAGTAAAAGTAAAGCTGTTTAACTGTATATTCCTTTTTAATATCATTTGATTTTTCTAACACAGAAATATTATAAAAAATGAACATCTAATGATATGAAAGAATTTCCAAATAAATATACAGGGAAGAAGCAATGCCAAAATTTTATGTTAAAATAATATCTGTGTGTATATTTGTTTGACTATGCATAAAATATAATCTGGAAGGAAAATAAGCTACTAACAATGTGAAGAGTGGAGATAGGTGACTGGTGGACAGGAATGAGAGGCCAACTTACTATTCACTATATATCCTTTTATACCCCCCCTTTGATTTGGTTTCTTGGGATTAGCTTATTAAAAAAAAATCTTTAAAATTAAAATAAATGTCTTGGAATCATTTTAGACTCCCAAAGTGATTATAGTGGCAGGGGAAACGGTGGTCTAAGATGTTCAACATTAGTCATAGTGACACTTTCTGAGTAAATGTGGACTATTCATGTGATATTCATTAATTCCAAAGAAAATTAAGAAGCAATGACCATGAACAATACAGCAACAAACAACAGTGAACTGCCTGCAATACATAAACATACAATACTGTTTTCTTCATTGATTTACTTATATTACTACTCCTGCCTAGAATCTCCTTTAGTGTGCTATCATACTGTATGGTCAACTTTTCTTTATCATTCAAGACTCCCCTTGGTCATGATGTCCTCTAGGATGAGGTTCCCATACCACCCATCCCATCTATCCACACTTACCTATAAGATTAGGCTGAATCTTGTAATGATCGCATTAGATAAAAATTATTTCTTTGCTTATCTGTGCTTTCAACTATATAACTCCTTGAGATAAGAAACTTATACTTTTTCCAATACATATGCCCACTATTCTAATAGTAATTTACTGAATTCTAATCCAAATATGCCATTTAGAATATATTTAATAATCAGAACCTGAACAATTATAGAAGAAACTACTAAATATACTTTTAAGAAACCAAATCTCAGCTTTGTTTGCCCATCCATGAAAAATAAGGAACTGATAAAAATGGCAGAGTGCAAGAAAGAGTAGCATACCCAGCCCTAAGTTCTTGGTAAATACAGGAAAGCAGAGAACAATCTAAAAAAAAAAAAAAAAGCAAGCACATCATTAATGATTAATTATTCAAATATTTCAAGTATTGGAGAAAAACTATTCCCAAACACAGAATACCTTTTAAAATAGTTTAAGGAACAAATACTTGGTAAAAGAAATATTAAAGCTGATTCTAAGTGTCTTTGCTAATGAAATCTGCATAAGTGAATGTGTTTCAGTAAATGTGAAACCCATGAAACTGGCGAAAGGTACCATCATAAAAGAACACACCTACTCTCTTTTGCTCTTTCATTTACCTTTTTTCCACGTTTTCCTCTATGACGCATATCCTTGTTGCCTTGGTCTAATGAAGTGGCAGAAGCTTCTTCCTTCAATTGGTCAGAGGGGCATCTTGCTCTTCCAGGGATTTGGAATTCATTTTCCCCTTCTGCCCTTTGCCAGTTGGCCTAGGTCATAAAGGACTAACCTTAGCTCAAATCAGACTTAACTTTTGTTTTTGGTTCTTTTCTCTATCATTGATTTTTATTTCCCATATTTTTTTATTGGTACATTATAATCATACACAATGATGGGACTCACTGTTACATATTCAGACATGCACACAATATAACAACATAATTTAGCCAATATCATTCCCCAGTATTTCCCCTTTCTCTCCACTCCTCCAATCCTCTGGTCCCTCTCCTCCACTTTTTTCATGAGATTTCCCCTCCACCTTTCTTTTCCTTTTCCTCTCTGGCTTCCACATACAAGAAGAAACAGACAACTCTCGACTTTCTGAGTGTGGATTATTTAGCTTAACATAATGTTTTCAAGTTCCATTCATTTTCCTGCAAATGACAAAATGTCATTCTTTATGACTGAATAAAACCCCACTGTGTATGTACATAACATTTTCTTTATCTATTCACCCACTGACAGACATCTAGGCTGGTTCTATGGTTTGACTGTTGTGAATTGTGCTGCTCATGGCAATTCATGAACCACTATGGTTCGATTACTTTAATTCTTTAGGATAAAGCTATTCCAAGGAGTGATATAGCTGGCTCATATGGTGGTTCCATTATCTTTTGAGGAACCTACATACTTATTTCCAAAGTGGTTATACTAATTTATAATCCCACCAAATGTGTAAATGTGTTCCATTTTCTTTATATCCTCTCTAGCATCAATTATTGTTTGTATTCCTGATGGCTGCCATTCTAATTGGAGATGAATCTCAGTGAAGTTTTGATTTTTCATTTCCCTAACTGCTAAGGAAGCTGAAGATATTTTCATATTTATTTATTAGCCGTTAGTATTTCTTTTGAGAAGTGTCTATTTTGTCCATTTGCCTATTTACTAATTTTTTCCATGTTTTTTGAGTTCTTTATATATTTCGGATTTTACTCCTCTGTCAGAATAAGAGCTAGCAAAGATTTTCTCTCATTCAGTAGCTTTTCTTACATTCCTGCTAGATTGCTGTACAGAAGTTTTTTTTAATTTGATGCAATCCCAATTACTAATTTCTGATTATTATTTCCTGAGCTTGATGGATCCTACTGGGAAAGCTGTGCCTATATGTTGGATTGTTGACCCTACATTTTCTTCTAGGAGTTGCATAGTTTCTCTTTTAATTCCTAGGTCTTTGATCCATTTTGAGTTGACTTTTGTATAGGGTGAAAGATAAGAATCTAGTCTCATTCTTCTACATATAGATAACCAGTTTTACTAACACCATTTGTTAAAAAGATGACTTTCCTCCAGATGCATTAGATCATACTCTCATGATACAATTATGCAAAAATCACTGTTTGACAGTCTATAAACAACTATTTTTCTCTTCCCTAAACTTTTTTACCTCATCATCAAACCTCAAATCTCTAATGTTGTTTACACATATAATCTATAATAAATTTCAAAAAACAAAGCATAATGGTAACAGATTTTAGTATGTTATGATAATTATGTTTAATTAGGTAACCAATAATAAATTTTAGGAAGTATATACAAGACTAAAATTGAGTTTAGAGGCAATTAACAAAACTCATGTCCACTCTGCATTGTTAAAAGCTGACTTTTTTATTTTCTGCATTTAATATAACAGGTATTCTATCAGCATACACCTTGCTGAATGAATGCTTTAAAGTCAAAACAAATAAAAATTATGGCTATTACCTTTTGTTTACAGTTGAGGTTCTGGAACAATATAGCAAAGTAAAAATAACATACAACCAAAAACTAAAATTAGAGAAAATTACATATACTATAACATAAAGTCTATTTAATTTCTTTTCAAAAGCCCAGTAATATAAGTACAGCTCATTTTCCTGAGTTTGTAAATTCTTCCCCATGAACACACCAAGGCTACACATTTCTATACAAGTGATCATGTGTTTGCTAACATATATTAAGAACTATTGGTTATTCTTAAGTACTGCCCTTGATCACCAGGTCATTCTCAGGTACCTGAAAATAGGTGTTAAATATGTACATACACACATACATATATGTACAAACACACATGTATACATATACACACATATATGCACACAAACACACACATATATATCTTTCTATTTGTCCTGATGACTTCCCATCTCACCATTTAATAAAAAAAAAAGGTTAAATAATGGATTCCAAATGTTTGCTGACCAAAGGGAAGAACAAAAAATTATACTACCAGGCTGTTAAATGCAATCAATCCCGGATAACTGTCAACATTCATAATAAAAAAATATTTTTCCCCTCTTGTCAAACAGTAGATGAGCAAAACACTGGAAAACCTCAAATGAGTCTATTTCAACCTTCCAATGAAAGGTAAGTGTGTGGGCAGAAGAAACAGATTAAATAAGGAAACTTCACAGGATGATCATATTTTAAATCACATGTTCTTTTCTTTTGGCCTTCACATACCATGAGAACAAAGACAATTTACTCAATTGATATCTATTTGTAAAACACCAATCAGACGTCTTATGTCTAACAACTTATCAGCTAAGGCTAAAATTACCTTCATTTCATTTGGCACCAATTAGTCCATTTTTCCAACCAAGCAATAACACACTAAAGGAAACAACAGCTAACATTCACAGAGCATAACCACTTGCTACCATTAATATAATGCTTTAAAGTTTACCACAGCACCATGAAGTTTAAAACATACTGTTTGCCAAGAGGGGTAAAATATTTTTTATTATGAATGTTGACAGTTATCTGGGATTGATTGCATTTAACATCTCCATTTTAAGGAAAGAGGACATTAAAGTCCATATAAGCTCAGTGAGAGCTGAGTTAAAGAAATATTAAGTGGAAAAATGTGAATTCCACAATCTTATCCACTATTTACAGCAAATTCCCAGCATAAAATTATGAACACAGAGGAAAATATATATTCTTATCTTCTAACTCTTATCACATCAGATATTGTAATAATTTCTTTAAAAGCAGAAGTGCTTATGTTAAAATAGATTTTTTTACCCTAATGACTATAATACAAATTACCTGGAGCCGAAGATCAGACATTTGTCTTAATAGATCCTCAAAGAGTTCTCTATCATCTTCTGGTAACTCAGAAGACAAGACAACTCCCACAAAGCAACCTGCTGCTTGTAACATTGTATCCGGAAACATATAGGCACCTACAGTACATTTCAAAACTGGGGATCTATCAGGAACCAGAGGGTACAACCAGTCACAAACCTGAAAGAATTAGGTAAAAAAAAATTATCAATAAATGGAATAATTTTCATCTATGTTATAATAAAATTGTTATAAAACAAACATTTTAAAGTCTAAAACACATTTTAAAAGATTTTATAGAACCATCAACATCAATAAATACCTAATGAAAATTAATCATTTGCTAATCTGATGTTCCTGCAAGAAAACGTTAAAAATGCTATTGCTCCCCTAATAATGGTTTTAAAACTGATGGCCTTAAATAGTCCAGTGCTACCAATATGCTTCTAGCTTTAAATGTAAGAATCAAAGTGAATTAATTATTCAAATTAGATATCCCTTTGTGGAAATGTACAAACTCAAACTGTTTTCCAGTACTACACATGTTATTTACTAATTTAAAACAATCCTATGAAATTGGTATTTAATGATAACATGAAAATATAAAAACAGGGTACCATATAATATCTCAATACACATATACCCTGCACAATGTTCAAATCAGGTTAAACATTTCCTCAAATATTTATCATTCTTTATGCTAAAAACTTTCAAAATCCTTTCTTCTAGCTTTTTGCAATGTACATTATATTATTATCTGTAGTTACCCTACAATGCAATAGCATACCAGAAATTCTTGCTCCTAACTATAATTTGGTACCCATCGATCAATCCTACCTCATCCCTCTCCCAACCTCACCCTCATTTGCAGCCCTCTGGTAACCACCATTCAACTTCCATGAGATCAACATTTTTAGATTCCACATCAGGAAAATCCTGGTTCCTGTCTTTCTGT
This sequence comes from Spermophilus citellus, assembly GCF_964194105.1. NCBI lineage: Eukaryota > Metazoa > Chordata > Mammalia > Rodentia > Sciuridae > Spermophilus > Spermophilus citellus. Next base: position 32,524,614 of record NC_138182.1, read on the forward strand.
GCTTGGCTTATTTCACTTCACTTAATGACCTCTAGGTTCCATCAATACTGACACAAATGACAGGGTTTCATTCTTTTTTGCAGTGAATAGTATTACATTGTGCATATATACTATATGTTATCAATTCATCAACTGATAGGCACTTATTTTTTATTTCAAAGCAGTATTATTGTAATTTTTTTGCACATTGACACTGAAGCACAAACAGGTTAACTAATTTGCTAAGGGTCAACAATTAAAAAGTGAAGGTAGGATTTGAGATCATGCAGTCTGAATCAGAAAAGAAAAGAACTGTTTTAATTAAAAACCCAGCACTCATAACGTAAAATATTTTTTAAACCCCAAGAGAACCTACCATGACAGAGCTAGAAGAGATTAAGATATGTTTGTGTACTCACTATGTATTATGAAATTAAGACAAAATAACACAAAGTGCTCCTGCAATGCCATCTGCGGAGGGCAGTTTATCAATACACTTTGACTTAAATTCAAATCATGGCTATCTAAATTCACGAGATTAATTTTAAATCAGAATTTCCAAATGCATTCATTTCTAATATGTTAACATTCTTTCAGTAACCAAAATTTTATTGTGCACAACTTCCAGAACACTATTATCATAAAGAAAATTGGAAAGCCAATTTATTAAAACAATGTGTGATGAATATAAGTCAAAAAGCATGAGAAATTTCATATGAAAGATGGAAAACTCTGATATACTACCATCATCTCTAACCAACAAAATAAAAACATGCAAGAACTAGAATACTCAAGTGACTCCTAGAAAGTGCCTAATAAGCACTTTAAAATTATTTTTATTTCACATATTCTTTTCTATTCATCCCAAAAGTCACTTCTTTTATAAAAGTCAAACTTCAGACAGCTACAAAAAAAGTACAGTCTTTCAAAATGACATTGGGTAATTCACAAACTCTTAATATCTGAGTAGTTATGTATTTTAATATGTACCAAGAAAAAAACATCCTTTCCTTGATTTCAGTTGTTACTGGTTTGATGAAATTAACAAGTGAAAATAAAAATATTAACAAAGTAATAGGATTATATTTTTGACAAAAAAAAATGTAGATTATTGTAAAATGACCAAAGTTTGTGAAAATATTTATGTACTTTACTACAATTTCTTTAAAATTCATTGTCACCTTGACTATTTGAACTGGATAGCCCCAATTCTTTCTAAGAAAAACCCTTAAGGGGTTGGGGCAACTTTCAATAACATCAGTTATAACATACCAATTTTCAAAGTGAAGATAATTCAATCCAGATGAGATTTAGTCTCAATGGAGGAAAAACAGTCAAGAGATTTTGGAGGTGGGGAGAATGCTGCCACATATAACTGAAAAATTCTAGCAATTAACTCTTCATCATTATGTTTTGGCAGCTAATTTCTCCTGAATTAAAAAATATTAATTTCTTAATAACTTCTAGGTTCTTTAAACAACATTCAAGTTAACTCCATGTAAAAGCTACATATCTTTAAAAAAGAACTTAGTATACATAAGAAAAAATAGTGCTATAACTAAGCCACATAATCTGAACTTTGGGTGAAAATACTTTGCTTAAATAGTGATTTCTCATTGATGCAAACTCCTTTGTTATACTCAATGTATAACAAGTTCTTATTTCAAGAGTCTATCTCCCTTGTTTCTACATGCAACCTTTTTAAAAGCAGGTTGTATTGAATTATCACATTCAGAATACCTCACTAAATCCACAGCAATGCTTCTAACATTAACTATTATTTAGTGGCAGTCTTTGCACTTGGACCAACTACATTCTGGTAAACTCATCTGTAGTTTCTAACTTTATGTTAGATTTTGGGCTGGATCTTTTTTTTTTTTTTTTTTTTTTTTAATGCTTTAGTAGCCGTCCTGTGTAGATGTTTGGCAACATCCCTATCCTTAACCACGATGCTGGCAGCAATCACTCTCTAGCTGCAATAACTGAAAATGTCTGCAGATGTACTCAAAAGTTTCCTGGAGGGGCAAAATTGCTCCTAGTTGAGAACTACTATTCTAGACAGTGCTGATTCTAGCCCAGTTCAGACGCTCAGCTGGGTCTTGATAACATTTGTGGATATTTACAATTACACAGCCACATGAATTACATATATAACTTGTATATATTACATAACTTGAAATTAAAGTTACTAGGTAACTTCAGGTAAAGAATTAAAAACTTAAGAATAAACACTCTGATGTTCCTTAGGTCCTATCATCACAAATACCAAAACAAGACCTCATTATCTTAAAAAAAGAAAAAAAAAAGAAAGGAAAAGCAAACCAAACAGAAATGTAGATGTTCAAAGCTCATAAATACATTTAAGAAGAAAGTAGAACTTAAATATTTTTTCACTTGTCTTACAATCCTAGATACATTATAAATGTTGTCAAAAATGATGCAAAGATGTCATTTTATATATATGATATGTAGATGTCTAAATATATTTGAAATTATGTTTTATGTTTTTCTTTGACTTACCTGAAGAAACCCAGGAGGACGGTTTAGAACTGTATCAAGAGAATTATCCAAGAATCTCACAATTCGAAGGTACCCAGGATATGAAGGTGCACTAACCTCCCCTGCAGGATTTACAAAAAAAATCTGTACTCCATTTGGTATCAAAATCAACTCGTCTGCATCTAGCCCTAAGGTCTCAAGAGGAGGTGGCTGAGAATGATTCCTATAGAAGTCTTCTCCCACTGATGAAAACTCCCCAGAATCTGTTCCATAGGACACAGTGTAGTGACCCTCTGCAGCCTGAGGAGTATAAGCAGGAGGAGCTTCTGATGGACAGCCTGGAGATGGTAAGGACAAAGGAGGTGTAGCCACTAACCCTGCACTTAAGGCTGAAGTGTTTCCATCTACTTCAGCATGCTGAAGAGGTAAATTAAAGGACTGAGGCTCTGGTGACTTTTCACCTATGTCTTTAGGTGGAAATTCTGGATATAACTTAGGTACCTCCTGAAGGTCATTCCGCAGAGAAGTAGCAAGGCCCTTCTCTAGAATTTCTAACCTCGTGCGTACATTCTGTAGTGTTTCTTTCATTTTCTGTTGCATTTGTCTAGCAGATTCCCACTCAGGGCCTGTGTGTTCAGCTTCAGTTGATACAATGCTGATTCCCCTGAGCAGGTGTCCTATTCCTTGTTTATAGTAGTTCTTTGCTTCTTCCTTCTGACCTAATTCATCTGTATTCAGTCCTTTATTAACAAATAAAAAGGCTTTTTTATATGCTTCCTTGATGATCTTGATTTCAGCAGGTTCTCCATCTTGTGGCTCTTGCTCCATAACTGCAAAATAGAAAACATTCATAATTATCTTGCTTAACTGTTTACTTCTCTAGTATCCACCTCATCTACCTGAATATATTTAAAGAGGACAGTTTTCTCTGTCTTGTTCACTATGGCATCCCCTAAGCTTACTCTTAGTTTTGACACAGAGAAAACATTCAATATGTAGCTGATGAACAGATAAAGGCTCTTGGGTCCAAATATCTTATTAATTAAAAAACAGAATAGAATACATCAAAATATGTCTAGTAAGTAATTTTTTGTTCCTGTTTCTTACAATAAATGAAATAATTCTCTATGTCAAAATTTAGCATTGGAACAAAAGAATCTCATTCTGAAATTCATTGTTAATATAAATCTAGATTAGCTAATAAAAAATGAGTTGAATCATACTTTAGAAAGGAAAAAATGAGAAAATTTTCAATTATGTATAGTTAGCATTATTCCCTCCCCAACCTTACTGACTTTAAAGATTATTAAAATGGCATGCCTATTTTTCATAATGAGAAAAAGAAATTAACAGGCATTTCTCACACACATACACACACAAAGACTCAAAAGCCACGTGAAAAGGTGTTCAACACATTATTTCTCAGGAAAATAAAACTAAAATCCACAGTGATTTTCAGATGGCAAAAATTTAAAAACTGTTAGAAAAACATAAATGAAGAGCTGGGAATACAGCTCAGCTGGTAGAGTGCTCGATGCACAAGGCCCTGGGTTCAAACTCCAGCACCACAAAAAAAAAAAAAAAAAGAAACTTTGCTGCTGGAAAAAATGGCACACCACTTTGGAAAACGGGCAATTTTTATTAAAGCTGAACATTCATTTACTCTATGACCCAGCAATTCCAATTGCAGGTAGGGGTGTGTGTGTGTGTGTGTATGTGTGTGCGCCAAAATATGTACAGTTCTCCCTAATCTGCAGATTCATTTTCCATGGTTTAAGTTACATAAGGTTAACCATGTTCTGAAAATATTAAATGGAAAATTCCAGAAAGAATTCATAAGTTTTAAACTGTGCACTGTTTTGAGTAGTGTTACAAAATCTCAATCCAACCCACCAAAAATGTGAATAATCTCTCTGGCCAGCATATCCATGTATTTGCCCATCATTTAGTAGCCATCTTGGTTATCAGATCAACCTCAGTACTATAGTGCTTATATTCAAGTAACTCTTATTTTACTTAATAATGGCCCCAAAGCACAAAGCAGTAAAAATTTGGCTGTACCAAAAAGAAGCTGTAAAAGTGCTTAATATAAGTGAAAAAGTTCCCAACTTAATAAACAAAAAAAAATCAATGTTGAGGTTGCTAAGATCTATGGTAATAATGAATCTTCTTCTATCTATGCAATTAAAAAGAAGGAAAAAGATATTCATGCCAGTATTCTGTCATATCTCTAAATTCAAAAGTTACAGCTACAGTGTGCAATAAGTGCTGAGTTAAGACAGAAAAATCATTAAATTTATGGGTGGAAGACATGAACACAATGTGTCCTGACTAATTGGCAGTGTGTTGCAATAGAAAGCACTGAGTCTATAGAAATACTTAGTAAGTCTTGCTATAGCAAGGGATTCCCTAAAAAAAAAATCAAAAATCACTTAATGCAAATAAGGAATAGTTACACAGATTCAACATTAGCTTTGGGCCAAACTGCATGTGCTGATGAGAAATTGCTGCTACAAAGAGTTGAAAAAGTCAATTAAGGAAAATGGGATACCATCCAACACAATTCTTCAACTGCAATGAAATCACTGGTTTTTTTTTTTGTTTGTTTGTTTGATTGATTGATTGATTTTTTGATGGGGAGGGTTACCAGGGATTGAACTCAGGGGCACTCAACCACTGAGCCACGTCCCCAGCCCTACTTTGTATTTCATTTAGAGACAGGGTCTTACTGAGTTAATTAGCACCTCACTATTGCTGAGGCTGGCTTTGAACTCTCAATCCTCCTGTCTCAGCCTCCTGAGCCACTGGGATCACAGATGTGGACCACTGCACCCGGTGAAACCACTTTCTTCTTGAAGAAGTCCTACAAGTGCAAAGGAAGCACCGTGGCATAAAATATGGAAGGCCATACAAAAATTTCTAATTACATGTTCTTCTGAACAGTCTCAATAAAAGACCACCTGGACTACCAAGGACCCTAAACATGGACGTCATCAACTCCTGACATCCAATAATCAACATAGTCATGATTCGATGGTCCAGGATCACCCAAAGCAGAGGATACATCTAGAGTCTATAAATACATCAGAACTTAAATAGTAGCCTAATAATACCACATTAAATGCCTATGTCATTCATCTCATCACGAAGACAATGTACCATCTCACATCAACAAAAGGGTGAATAAACTGCACTGTATTTTAAGAAAGACCACATTCATATAACTTTTATCAAGATATATTATAATTCTGCTATTTTATTATCATTTGTTACTTTCTTATTATGCCTAAGTTTTAAGTTAACTTTATCACAGACACATATGTATAGGAAAAATAATGTATATATAGGGTTCAGTATCATCCATGACAACAAGCATCCATGTAGGGTCTTAGAAAATATCTCCCCTGAATAAGTCTGTGTCTCTCTGTGTGTGTATATACACACACATGCAAACAGTCAAGTATCACAAAAGTGAGGAAAACTTCTAACATTAAAGACAAAAATGAAAATGATGCATTTGGATGAAAAGAACGACATGCAGGGAAAAAATTAAACCCTATCATTTATAACAACATGCAGAAATACTGAATCCATAAAATAAAAATAAGATGAAAATGCACCCAAAAGAGGAAGTGAAATTAAATAAAAATATAGCTAGAAAGAAAAAATCAGTAGAGGAATAAAAAAATAAAGATTATAGGCTGGGAGTGGTGGCACAGTAATTCAAGCTACTTTGGAGGCTGAGGAAGATCATGAGTTCAAGGCCAACAGAGACAATTTAGTAAGAGCCTGTCTCAAAAAATAAAAGGAGCTGTAGATATAGGTCAGTGGCAGAGCAACTCTGGGTTCTCTCCCCAGTACTAAACAAATAAAAAAAGGCTATATAATCATGAAAAAATGTGCAGGAAGCAGAGCAAAGGGATTTAAAAAAGAAAGAAAAAATAGGTAAGAAAATCCAGAAAGTTCAACATCTGAAAACTAAAACTTTCAGAAAAAAAGAATAGCCAAAAAAATAAGGGATGAAAGAGTAGTATAAATAATTCACAGAATTTACCATAACTGGAAAACATAAATTTCCAGATTTAAAAAGACCCATAAGGATGAAAAAAGATTCACATCAAGGAACATACAATGAAATTTCAGAAAACTGGGCTCAAAGGGACCCTCTTAAAAAGCTTAAAAAAAAGAAAAATAAGAGTATTAAGGAACTTCCTCAAGGCAACAAGTAAAATTTAAAATAAAATGGTAAAATTTATTCATAATTCTTAGTAAAAATACTTCAAGCCCAGCCAAATGACTGCCCCGCTACTAGATCCTATTTCTGGGATTCCATGTTTGGAGAAAGGTATCCCAACTCATGATGGAAAATTCTCAAGATGCAACCTATTCAGATTAGGGTAGAAATAACTCCAGAAAAGATTTCTTCAAGAAACTAAAATTGACAGAAGACTTAATATACTTTTAATTTCTGAGAAAAATAGAATTCATTGTAAGAGGATTCAAAGTTTACTTTGTGACAAATACATGGATAATTTAGGAAATAATTATCAAGACAATTATTAACTCTGGGGAAAACAAGATGACTAAACTAGAAACAAAAAGTAACCATTGGCTATTACGTTCCAGTTTTGATTAGTGTCATAATAACGAGAATGTGAATAATTCAAGGTAACAATTCATAATGTGAATCTTGATGAATCTTGATGTTAGCAAAATTATGGAAGAACCATTTTGAAAGATGGAATATGGATAGATAGAAAGTTTAAGTGCTTGTGGTATACAACAATAGGGCTAAAACTTATGGAGGCCCTAGTGAGAACCTATTTCTAAATTAAAAATATCTAAAAGGCTGGGGATGTGACTCAGTGGGTGAGGACCCCTGAGTTCAAACCCCAGTACCCACCCTCCTAAAAAAACAAAAGAACCCTGATAACCCCCTCTCCCTGGAATTACACATATTGCTGTGTCATCAAAATGTCTTCCCTTTACACAGACCCAAACCCACTCTTCCTTCCAAAATCATGGGAAAACATTCTACATTCTTCCTCCCTCTTAAGGTACAAGAAAGATAAGAGTAAGAGAATATCAAGAAAGCAGGGGCCTATCATATTCCTAAGTAGTTATTGAGTATCTTGAAAAGGTAAAAAATGATTTCACATGCTTTAATTTTCAGTGTTGGGAAAGTCTTTGAAAAGTCAACCTAAGGTATTAAATAGAGTAACTTCACCAGTATAATAGTCATATGACAAATCAAAATCGATTACCAAATACTATGATAAACTTGTTATATTATTTAAACCTTCTAATAAAAGAAGTAAAAAAGGCATTTAATTTCACATATAACTATATGTATATGCCTTAAAAACCCCTCGCGCTTGCAGAGGTAAAACTCTGAACCAAAATACTTGGCAACTTAATTCAATCCCATAAATAATGAAGGTAGTAAACAATTATGTTTAACAAGCAAAATTGCCAAATAGTTTTTTAATAATACAGCATTTAATCTCCCTAGAGCTAGCAGAAGTTAGTCTAATGTATGCCTGCCAGCCAATCTGGCCCTTTTAAAAAGAAACAGGGTTTTTTTCTTTAAAATTTACTTTTTATTATTTAAATTATATATTGACAAATCAGTTCTATGTGTTTATGGGGTATGAAGTGATGGTATATTTGGGTTTTTAATATGGAATGATTAAATCTAATTTATCAATCACCTCAAATATTTGATAATTTTTGAAATGAAAACATTTGAGGCTTTATCTAATATTGAAATGTACAACACTCAATTAGCTATATTCACCATTCTGCGCAACAGATCTTTAAAAAAAAAATCACTCATTTCTCCTAGTGATGTGTGTGGGGGGGGGGGTGGAGAAATGAAATGAGAGTGTTTTTTTTGTATTATCTGTATGCAATTCCCTCTGTAACATCCTACTCCATCTTACCCTATTCTGGCTTGCTGGGCAAATTGTTTCAATAAGCACCACATAGTATAAAGGCTTCCTGTTTCAAAGGGGTCATATGAAACCACCAAATTAAGTGAACACAAAAGGGAGGGAATCAGAAACTGGAATATTCATTCTTTGACGGGGGTGGGGGGGGTGGGGAGAATATTCTTATATGTTGCCGTTATTTTTCTTTTGTCAACTTCAAAAAAATGTTAAACTCTTAAATAGTTGAAGCAGTAACAAATTAGCAAACCTCGAGGATCCTCAAAAGACTACTACAGCAGTGGAAAAGGGAGTGGGAAACAGGCCAACCCTACAGTAACGCAATAATGCCTTGTCATTACAGCGCGCATTCCGAGAGAAACTTTCCAGACACAGAACTAGGTCAGAGATCCTCTGCGGCGCTCAGTCCCTAGCAAACATCAACCAAAGTATTCGAAAGAGTAAAACCCCACGTTATGCATTCCCAATATAATTATTGTTGGTTGTGGAGTCTGAGCTAAAGACACGCTTCCGACCCTCGGGAGGCCGAGAACGCTGAGGGAGGGGAAGTCGCGGTGAAGAGCGGAGGTGGGGCTGCACAACAGCCAACTGATAACCCGGGAGGACCGCGATCTGGGAGTGGCGGGGGCGGGAGGGTGCGCACCATCCCGACAATAAGACGCGCGGGAAGGCAGGCCAACGGTTCCTTAAACAGGGGATGGGGATTCACTAAGAACTTCTCGAACTGCTCTCCCCAGAAATGGCACCCTGTGACGAAAGTTCGTTGAGACCTGGATACCGGGCCGGCCTCCTAGGCCCCGCTTCCCGCCCTCCCACACCTGCCCGCCAGGCCGAGCCCACCCGACCCTGGACGCCAGGCCACCTGCCAGGCAGCGTGGGGTCCGCGCGGGGGCGACTCGCTCGCCGCCGCCCCACCTGTGCCTTCCAGACCTCGGGCGCTACGACACCGCCCAGAGAGCTCCCCGCCTGGCCGCCGCAACCCGGGGCTCCGCAAGCCACAGTCCAGAGGCTGCGAGCGCCCGCGCGCGTCGGCGGCTCACAAAGCGTTCCAGGCCGCACGCGCCACGTCACGCGCCGCCTCCTCGCCGCCACGTGACGCCCACGCGGGCGTCTTTCCCACGTACTCGTCACCAGCCCGCCCAGTGTAGGTTCTGCGCTCTCTGACCTTCCAAACGGTGCAGGGGAGGACGTCAGTCGGCTTTGAACCCAGGAACCACCGTAAAACCTTAGCGAGAGGAGGGAACGAGGGTAGGAAACCCAGGAGAACCTCGTGAGTCAGCCACTCAACACGACCCCCTAAGCAGGGTCTCCGCGGCCACGTCGGCCGCCCCTGCGCCTGCGCAATCTCTACTAACCCCACGAAAGGGAGACATCTGGAGACTCTAGGAAAAGAGCAGTGGATCGTGACAGTTTGTGGCCGCTGGAGGGAGCCGCAGGCGCTGTGCACCTGGGAACAAAGGCTGATCTGCAGGTCCGGAGCCCAGCCCTCATAACTACAGGACCCAGAGAATGGTTTGCCCGCCTAAGGGTCTCAATAGGTTAGAACATTTGTACCAATGTCGTAGAAAACATAAGATTTCTGATGATAAGGCAATACCACTGGGCTTATAGAATGCTAAGAGGGAAAAGTCTAAGTATACATGCTTTACTTCTCTTCAAAAGTTCTTAAAGTTAGTAAAAAGCTATAGATGGCAGATTAATACTTTTGAATAAGCTTGACTTTAAAAAGTCTATTTGTAGTTCCTTAAATGTTTAAATATAATTACGTAACTTGTATTAAGGCAGTGGCTTATTTCAGATGAGTTATTGCTTCCCTCAATCAAAATTAATTAACGGTACGGGCTATTGGATGATCCAATGATGATTGGATCATCATTGGATGATGATTGGAGGAGGATCTGTTACTTTCAAAATTGGGAGTCATTTGGTAGTTCCCTCAAATCTCAGAAAGGTCACATTTATCTTAAAAGAGCAAACCCTGATAGGGTAGTGTGTATCAACTCAAAGATTTGAAATGATTTTTCTTTAATAACCAACCCTACAGAAACTCCTGAAACAAACTGTAGTTGTGTACCTTCTGTCACAATTTTAGATTGACCATCAAAATGTGTAATCTCAATTAGTTGAAAAGGTTGACATTTTAAAATAAAAGTCACATAACTTTTAAATGTAGTTGATGGGTTCTAAAATACCAATTTAAAATCATACCATCAAGTTTTAATACTGCATGCACACAATTTTCTTTATTAGGAGAAAATTTTACTTCATACCTTGAACTCCCACTTCATTCCACTCTGTGAAATTTTTTCTTAACATAATATTTATTTATTCTTGGAAATCTTTTATTGATCATCTACTATACTTCTCTGCATAAAAATAAGTCTAATTCTAATTTTTAAAATTTCCTTTGTCCATAAAGATTAGTGCTTAAAATGGAAGTTTCTATATGTGAAGTCATTATATATGGAAAACCCAAAAGAATTTACTACAAAAGTACTAGAAGTAATAAATGAGTTCATCAAGGTTGCAAGTTAAACATATGTAAATTAATAATATTTATATACACTGGCAATGAACATTTGAAAATGAAATTAAGAATTCTATTCACAACCTGGGCAGGGTGGCACACACCTATAATACTGTAAGGGTCCGGCAAAACGTCGGAGGAAGAGACCACAAGAGACTGTCTTATGCAACAGCAGAAGGGAGGGTTTATTTGGAGACCAGCATGCTAGGGCCCAGAGCTCTCTATAGCAAAGAGAGATAGAGCCCTGAGAACAGCTTAAGCAGAGCTTATATACTTTCCTTGGAGAGGACAGGGAGAGAAGTTACATTTTGTAGTTTGGCAGTTGGGGACAGCTCATTCTGGGAACAAGATTAGCAAACAGTTCACAGTTGGGGACAGCACATCCTGGGAACAAGATTAGCAAACAGTGTTTTGTTAAGCATATAGAAAAACGGAGTGACAAGTACCTATTTTATTAACCTTTCAAGGGGGCTGAGGCAAGAAGATAACAAGTTCAAAGCCAGCCTCAGCAACTTAGGGAAACTGTGTCTCAAAAATTTAAAAGATTGTGACTCAAAAACTTAAATGTGGCTAAGTGGTTAAGTGCCACTGGTTTCAGTCCCTGGTACAAAAAAAAAAAAAAAAAAAGAATTCCACTCTCAATACTTCAGGAAGAATAATGTACTTTGAAATAATTTTAGCAAAATAAGTAAAAGACCTGTGCACTGAATACTATAAATATGACTGAAAGAATTTTTTTAATATTTATTTTTTTAGGTGTAGATGGACTCAACACAATGTCTTTATTTTTTTACTTGGTGCTGAGGATTGAACCCCAGTCCTGTCCTTGCTAGGGGAGCGCTCAACTGCTGAGCCACAATCCCAGCCCTGACTGAAAGAATTGAATTGAAAAGATACTCCATGCTTTTGAATTAAAAGATTTAATATTGAGATGGTAATACTCCTCAAATAGATACACAGATTCAACATAATCCCTGTAAAAATCCCAGAAGACTTAGGCAGAAATTGTTAACTGATTCTAAAATTCATAAAATCATGGAAATGCAAATGACCTAGAATAGCCAGGGCAATCTTAAAAACAAATGGGAGGTCCGTACACTTTTCAGTTTCAAAACTGACTATAAAACTGCAGTAATAAAGTCAGTGTGGTGCTAGTGTGAGTAAAGACATACGGAATACAATTGATCATTATATTAGAATTAATATCCCCCAAATATGTCCTTGCATTTATAGCCAACTAAGTTTTAACAAAGGTGACAAGAAAATCCAATGGGAAAAATATTTTAAACAAATAGGACAATCAGATATTTAAGCAAACAGGTGAATTTGCACGCATATCTCATGCCATATACCAAAAATAGATCCTAGACCTAAATGTAAGAACTAAAATGATAAAACTCTTAGAAGAAAATATAACTTCCCAGATTATGAAATTAACTTCATGAACATGTTAGGCCATGATTTCTTAGATATGACCTCCAAAGCCTAAGTGATAAAAGAAAAAAAGTTTAATTGGACTTCATCAAATTACACTTTTGCTCTTGAAAAATATACTATCAGGAAAAGGGAAACACACAGTATATGAGAAAATACCTGCAAATCACTATTTTTGACTTGTATATATTAACAACATTTACAATTCAATAATTTAAAAAAGTAACAAATGAAAATGAGGAAGAAGATGTAGAAATGACCAAATCTTCAAAGAAGATGTACAAATGACCAAAAAAACCATGAAAAGATGACATCATTAGTCTTTAGGGAAAAGCAAATTAAAACTATTATAAGATAATTTCTTACCTATTAACATGACAATAATAATAATAATAATAATAATAATAATAAAAGTGACAGGTTTGGAAACAATGTTCAGAAACTGAAACCCACATGCATTGTTGTTAGGAATGTAAAATGATGCAATCATTTTTTGGAAAACAATTTTTCTTTTTTTAAAAAAGTTGGTGCATAGAAGTACCATATAACTTAGCAATTCCATTCTTAGGTGGAATTTTGAGAGCAAGTCTTCAATTTTTTGATTCAAAGAATTGATTGATGCTGTTATAAAACCTCTTCTGCTGCTACTTACTTTATTTAGGTAGACAGAATTTTTTAGCTTACATTGTTAAAAATTAAAATTTGAATGGAATTGATATTGACCCCCTGACCATTTTGAAAATAGAATATGTAAAATATTTTTTAATAATACAAATACTTGTACACAAATGTTCACAGCAGCATTAGATCAAAAGTAAAAACTGTCCATATATTCATCAACTGAAGGATGGATTTTTTTAAATACAGTGTATCCATTCAATTGAATATTGTTCAGCCACAAAAATGAATAAAGTATTGATATATGATAAACATAGCTGAAACTTAAAATCATTGTGCTCATTGAAATAAATCAGACATGAATTTGTATGAGTCTTTTGTATGATTTTTTTTTTTTAAGAAGGCAAATTTGAAGAGAAAGTATCTGAGTGGTTGCTAAGGGTTAGAGTTGGTAATGGTAAATGACTATAAATGGGCAGAAAGTTTTTAGGTTAGAATGTTCTAAAATTAGATTGTAATGATAGATATCTACCTCAGTAAATATAAAACAATTTATTGAATAGAATATTCAAAATGAGTGAAATTTATAATATGTAAATTATAACTAAAGCAGTTTTAAAGATGTATCCTATATTGAATGATTATTATTTGTATTACATATGTTCTAAATTTGGGTAAATACTTTTTGAATAAGCATCCTACAACTAGAATAGTATCATAAAAATTCAATCAACAATGTGATCTGACAGCGTTTTTAGAAAAACAGAAGTGAACTTAGTTAGCTACAGCTTAGTTGGCCATCCAGTTCGTTACAGCTTAACTAGTTGTTTGCAGCCTAATTAGTTAATTGGCTACAGGGACTTCTGCAACCAACTAAAGCTGTTACTAGTGATTAAACTCTAGGGCAGATGCTCAATTCAAATCCTTGTTCTCCCATAAATTTTATTTAATGGTAAAGAGTCAAAAAAAGGTGGTATGATATTTTTCAATCACCTAAGTAATGTAAGAATTATGTTTTTTTCCTGGATTTTGTGGTGTCTGTAGTATATCAGCTTTTTAAAATTTGTAATTTTTTATTCACTTTTTCCCTAATTTTGTTTTTAGAATAAAACAACAACAACTAATTCTGTATTCTTTTCATTTGTCCTTTATTGTCTATGTCTTGGAGGCTCATCTTAGATGGCTTGCCAAAGGGATTTTCCTAAATACCAAATAACTGTGGAGTGTATCCACCATACAACTTGGATCTGCTTATGCTGAAACAGTGTTTGAGATTAGCAGAAAATAATAGCTTATATTTAAAAATGTGAAAATAATTTTTAACATTTAATACATCTTACTGAGATAAAAACAAAGTCTCAGATATTTTAATCAGGCCAACAAGAATCAGCACTTTTACCCAGTCACAAGGAAATAAGATGTCTGAAACTGCCAACCCATCTTCCCTCTACCTCCTAAGAACACACTCTGACCTATGACCTAGCAATGAGGTTTCTAGATGAGGTATGCCAGCTAGCCCTTACACAAGCACAGCTATTTCAGTCATGCCCTCTCTCCATTTTATACTTATGTAAGCATACAGCTGACACTGACATTTTTCTACTGGGCCGTTATATGTTTCTCTGTAAATACTAAGTCTTTGTGCTTTAAGCCATCTGGACAACCCAAGTGTACCCAGCTAAAAGCATTTCAAAGACAAGGACTTTCCATTATCTTTCCATCTGTATATATGTTGTTCCAGTTAGCATGTCTGAAGGAGCTTTGATTTGGTCATATCTACTTGAGCATTCCAGGCTAAGAATAATTGGTTATGGACCAGCTGGTGAATACTTAACTTTTGTTCTTGTCAGTCTCTTCTAAAAAGTAATGTCTTTGTGCCAAAAATGGTATTATGTGTCTGAAGTCCCAGATACTTGGGAGGCAGAGGCAAAAAGATCATTTTAGCACAGAAATTCTAGGCTTGGGCAACATAGCAAGACCCTGTCTCAAACACAAATAAATAAGCACTCTTTAATAATAATGAAGAATTTAAAGAGGTAGGTGAAAGTTTTCAAACAAAAATTATCATTATTCACATACTCCCTGCATGCCACAATATTTCTGATTTAGTAATGTCCTAACAAAGTATTCCTCTTTTCTAAGGTCTTACCTGAAACATTGTGTCTAGATGGGGAAAGACAAAAGTTCTAAGCTTGGTTTATGGTGGTTTGGAAGAGGCTTCCACCAAATATTTTGAGTTGTTATTTTATTTGACACTCTTGAGGTTTTTATATCCTGAATAATGCACTAAAGTGTGCTTTAGGAAGGTAGAAGTGCATTTCTTGGGGAAAGTGAGAGAAATTTTAATGTGAAAGACGTAGAAAAAGAGATGCTAGGAAGTACCCCGTAAAACTTTAAGGATGTGGATATTGATTATCTTAAAACTTCTGTATTCTTGTAAATTTCTGTATACCTTCAGCAGTATTCATAATCCAGATAAAAATATTGTATGAATCATGTATCTATAGCTGAGCACCCCTGACTTTGGAATCCTAGTACCTGAGTTCAAATTTACCTCATCTCACTGTCGAAAATACTTAATCACTATGAACCTGTTTTCTCATTTGTAAGACAAAGCTGTGATAACAGGACCAATTTCTTAGGTTTGTATGAATTAACTGAAATAACTCATCTAAAGTTGGCACTCAAATGTTCATAAGATATATAGATATAATTTTTTTTTTGTACTAGAGATTGAACCCAGGGGTACTCTACCACTGAGCTACATCCTCAACTGTTTTTCATTTTTATTTGGAGACAGTGTCTTGGTAAGCTGCTGAGGCTGGCTTTGAACTTTCAATCCTCCTGCCTCAGCCTCCTGAGTTGCTGAAATTACACACATGCACCACCGTGCTCGGTCATAATGATATTTGATATTCTCTCTTTGCTAAAATTCTTTAATGATCAGCAAAGAGTGGTTTTGTTATATCTGAGTTATTTTTTCCTTCTAATTGTGTCTTCCATAAATTTATGAAGTTATTTTTCCATAATTACAAATTTACTTCACAGTATAGAAAAGAGTAAATATAAATACTATTTTAACTGTCTCACAGTGCCACTCACAAAAACAATAATATATGGCATTATTTTGATTACATGAGTGTGCTTAGAAGAAAAGTCTACCTATTAGTGGGCTTTAGGAGTGATATATGCCTATTTAGGTATGTAAGTATGTAACATCCATTGTGATTACAACTCATGAATGATTATGCAAAAAAAGTTTGTAAAAAAATGTTTGTATAGAAGCCTGCATTTTAGTTTGAAGAATTTTATGAAAAAAAAAATTTATCATAAATTGTACTATATTCATTTTCAGGTTACCTAGTTACTTTTATCCACATGCTAAATGTGTGTGTGTATATATATGTGTATATCTTCATTTATTATATGATATTGTCAACCAGATATTAGAAAAACCATTAAATGACATTTAATGTTGTATGACATTAATATGAGAAATATACAAATTAGTTTAGCCATGAATTGAGCTAGGTGTCAGGGCATCCATCTCATGAACTGATGATCTAGGTTATCATGGTGCTGTCACCTAATTGCTCATGTTGAAATCGATAGGGACTCAGTGAAATAAAACTCCTAGTGAGCACATTATTTTGAGGGCTAATGTGATAATAATGTTTCAAGAGTCCGACATGAGGTTAGGTCATCAATCTATGAGATCATTGCATTTTCTCTTCCTTTAAATCCCTTGTTATATGACAAGCATAAATTTGACAAAAGATTGATGTTCTTAGAACAGCATAATTTCTCCCTTGCAGACAAAATACAGTGGCTGATAGACAAATGCAACATTTAAAAAAACTGAATCCTTAGTATAAAAGAGAATCTTTAAATACAGAATTGAAGATACATAATCAGGTTTTGAAGGTTTCCTATTTCCACATAAAGTATTCAGTCTTTAGCAAGTACACCCACTTTTTAAAAAAAATCTCTTGGGGTAAGTGTTAGAAGCAATTCGGGTGATATTTCTTACTAATCTGGATTTGGTTTTGCTCTAGTCTGATTGTACTTTTTATGTTATAAAGAAGTTAATGGATTATTCAGTAAACTATTTTATTTTCTATTTACGTTAGGATGGTGGGATGGAATTTAACACCAGACATCAAATTCTTCTCATAGTAATTACATGGCTTTAGGAATGGCTTTAGATGTTAAGCCATCTAGAATTAAGATGAGTCTCCAAGGCTCTGATAGGAGACAAATGAATGAAAGAATATTGTCACTACATTAGAAATGAGCAGAGATCTGCACTGGTGGAATAGGGAATGAGGAGCAGTAAAAAGTGAGGAGAGAGAAGCTAAACAATATTGTGGATTGACACAGGACTCAGAAGGACAGAGTTTTGAATGTCATATTTGAGGTTGTTTATGCATCATGATATAAGAAGCCTAAATTTCCAGTTTGCCAAAAAAAGTTGTTTCTATTTTATTTTGTTTTGTTTTAGCTCTAAATATAGAAAAGAGGCTTTAATATCCATTTTGTTAACTTAGTACAGAAGAAGACAAATATATACAGAGCAAGACAATGATGTTGAAAGAATCTGTGAACTGAACCAAATTAGGAAAAGCAAATGATCAGAACCCAGAGGTACCCTTGAGGCTATAAGTCTGTTGGGAACTTTTGGATATTTTAAAGAGGGTATTGAATTTTCTACTAGAGGTGTGGAATCCAGGCTCAAAGCAAATGCAATGCCCTCTGATCAAAGACCCAACAACATACCTGAAGTTTGAAAAACTCGTGTTTATTAGTTATTGAAGCAAGGTAAAACACACAGCAGTGGAGCTATGAGACATTTCATTAAGAGGCTGTTGGGAAAGACTTATGGGACATTAAGAGGGTGTTGGGAAGGACTTATGGGACTTAGGCCCGTGTTAATTGATTTTGGAAGTGGATATATAGAAGAAGGACTTTGCTCTAAATTGGGTGCTGTCAGGAAGTAAAGATAATTATACAATTGAGGCTCTTAATAAATCTCATCTAGAAGGAGAGAGGACTAAAACCACACTAAAACTATCAGTTAAGAAGTCATTCATATTAGCCAGGATAGGGGGGTGTTTGGCTGTTTTTGTACGTGGTACAACATTTATGCTCCCTGTTCAGACACCATTTCAGAGTGGTTGTATTTTTGTCTTAATCCTTCATAGTCACAGAGGAGCCTTGTCTGATGTGCATGTTCTATGCAGCTGCTATGTTCAATAGGATAACCCCAAAGCCTAGCTTTAAATAACAGGCCAGCCCCGGCAATACCAAAACCTGGTCAATAGTATGAAGCCTGCTCCCAGATGTCACAGGGTACTGTTTTCCTTTCTCACAGATTTTATCTAGATTTAATGAAGTGGAATGAGTTTAGATGATATCTGGGTTACATAGTTTCAGCAGGTTGAAGGGCTGGTTGACTACAGTCTATTCTCCTTTGAATCATGTCATTAAAAGAAAAACTGAACTGTTTCATGTTTTAATCTGCCAATTAGTTGACTAAAGACATCTATTTGATGTCCTTTGAAGGTAGAAAAGTATAGCAAAAGAAGCGTAAAGAAGGTTTTTCTTTATTAGAAGATTCTGACTGTGACCATGACTGCCTTAAAACAATAACCTTTCTGTGCAGGTCAAGGTTAACAACTGAATAGACCTAGACTGATCAGACCCTGCTCAGCTCATGAGAAGCCTGTCTCCAGGACTGGCCCTTGGCCAGCTCCTGGGAAATGAGCTCTGACCCTTGGAATAGTCTCTCTGATAAGAGTGCCTTTGTGTGCCTTATGCCTGAGGCCTTGGGCCATGCAGTACCAGTTTTATCAGATAATTTATATTAAAAGGTGATCTATGGAGGACACCTGTTTGCTCTCAGGTTCTGGAGTCTGAGTTGCTCAGTCAATCATAACAGGCAATGTAGGCCTACATGACTGACCCCCAGTAAAATCCCTGAACATCAAGGCCCAGTTGACCTTCCCTGGTTAGCAACCCTTCACACATCTTGTCTAGAAAAGCTAATCACTTTGGGAAAGGATTCCTTGGGTTTGCATTTGGATTCTGTGTACTTTGCACCCCCACACACACACACCATTTCCTGCTGCTAATGTTAATTTGAATTCTTTTGTTTAATAAACTGTGACTGTGAGTATAATAGTTTACTAAGTCCTGGGAGTCCTCCTATTGAATCACTCAGCTTGAGTGTGGTCTGGGAAGGCCCTGACTCACTCCTTCACTGTGTGTGTGTGTGTGTGTGTGTGTGTGTGTGTGTGTGTGTGTGTGTCCCCTTTACTGCCAGTTCTAGTCAATGTGGATTAATTTCTTTACATCCTCTTTGTTCATAACAAAATAATTTTCTGTTTCAATCTTCTTTAAGTAATAACTAAAAGAGTAACTGGAGCTAAGGATAGAAAATGGAGGTAAAGAGAAAGAGGACAAAGAAGACATATTTCCAATAAACCATCTTGAGAGAAATTAAGTCTGCTTTTTAGGATTGTATCCATTCAGTCATTCAAATGATATTTATTAAGAACCTGCTGTGTATCAAACTCTTGCTCTCTAATGGAATTAAAATGGCTTTTAGAACAGAATTAGGTATGTGGGTTCCTAACACATGCTTTGTATAAAGTTATCATAGCAGAGTGAACTCCACATCACAGGAGCCTTGAGGGACATGCTAACTTCAAGCTCTAACACAGATTCTCGGAGTTGTTTATGCTCTGGGGTATGGTGGGTTTGGATCACCATTATCCTCCTTGATAGGGGGCAGAGTGTGGACACTCCTGCTCTTACCGCTATGGATAGCTAATAGTTTTGTTCTTGGGAATGTGGATGGTCCTCATCTGGGACCTGCTTCCTGAGGAGGTAGGTGCATGAATAGAAGTTTTGCTATCTAGGCTCCTTGCACAGTGACACACATCACCACCAAGAGACCTGATGGGAGCAAAAATTAGATCTGACAAGTGAGATTTCTTTGCTGGTACAAGGTGAGTTGATGAAAACTGAGTAGTTTTCTCAGAAGAATGTGCAGGAGTGGCCAACTTACAGAAAGGACTTGAGACCCTGGTGGGGATTCTGCTGAGACAGAAGAATCAGAGGAAGTGTCCCACTCTGTATGTGTGGCTTTGCAGTGAGTCATACCACAGATCTTCTGCTTAAACACTGCTTTTATTTTTTTAATAGAAGGATACTATAAGTGGAATATGAAAGAACTCCTTGGTAAAACAGCAAAGTGATTAGATTTTCTGCATTATTAGAATAGGGTTATATTTATGTAGTCAATATATACTTACAAAAGCTTTCCAAGTCCTTATAATTTCGGATTACAAGAACAAAGAGAAAGCTGGATGCAATGGCTCATTCCTGAAATCCCAGCACCTTGGGAGGCTGAGGCAGGAGGATCACAAGTTCAAAGCCAGCCTCAGCAATTTAGCAAGGTCCTGTCTCAAAATAAAACAACAACAACAACAACAAAGAGGAGAGAATATCTTTACTGCTGGTTGGCTATAACACCAGACATTACCTCTTTCTCTCTTGTGTAGCTCATTTACTGGGGCGATCAAGAAGAAATATATGTGAAGAAGTGATGGATTGCTGATAAAATCCACTGCACAACACAAATTCATAATTGGACATCCTTGATTGTCTGGGGGACCAAGGTGGAGGGGGGAGGGTTCTTATTCCAGAACATCTAATGCTTTTCTGGCAATATGCAGACAGTTTAATGGAAAGCTCTAGATGCAGAAATTCCATCACCAGGACAGTCTATTCTTGGGGCTGACCTATCTGAGCCTGATTGCTCAAATAAAATGTTAGAGATGATGACCAGAAACCCAGCACTCAACAAGTGCATCAGCTCAAAGAGTTCGTAGGTAAAGATACTGTTCTTAGAAAAAAGAAAACTACTACTATTTTATAAGACTTGGTTAAAAAATACTTCAAGGGTTGCATCTTTACAGTAAAAAAATTCAAATGATTCCCAGAAATTCTGTTATTAAATCATATTCCTGAACAGTCTGCATTTCTCAGTCTTTTTTTGCATGTTTGAGTTTCTAATTGTTAGTGTTTTTTTTTTTAAAAAATAAAATTCTAGCCAGGTATAGTGGTCCATACCCATAATCCCTACTATGTGGGAGGCTGAAGGAAGAGGATCAGCAGATTGAGGCCATCCTGGGCAATTCAGGGAGGTCCTGTCTCAAACATAATTAAAATAAGTTGGAGTTGTAGCTCATCTCTGGATTCAATCCACAGTACCTCAAAAAAAAAGTTATTTTTCCTAGAGCAATAAAAACTTTAAAAACATGTATCTCTATGGCAGCTATGATGAATACAAACAACAATAAGTGACGAGGATGTGGGGGGAAAGGCTCAGTCATACGTTGTTGATGGGACTGCAAATTGATGCAGTCAATATGGAAAGCAGTATGGAAATTCCTTGGAAAGTTGGGAATGGAACCACCATTTGACCCAGCTATCTCTCTCCTCCATCTATACCCAAAGGACTTAAAAACAGCATACTATAGGGACACATCCACATCAATGTTTATAGTAGCACAATTCACAATAGCTAAATTGTGGAACCAACCTAGATGTGAATCCTTCAGTAGATGAATGGATTAAAAAATGTGGCATTTATACACAATGGAATATTACTTCAGCAATAAAATAGAATAAAATCATGGCATTTACAGATAAATGGATGGAGTTGGAAGAGATAATGTTAAGTGAAGTTAGCCAATCTCCAAAAAACCAAATGCTCTATGTTTTCTCTGATATAAGGAGGCTGATTCATGAGTATGAAGGGGAAGCATTGGGAGGAATAGACGAACTCTAGATAGGGCAAAGGAGTGGGAAGGGAAGGGAGGGGGCATGGTGTTAGAAATGATGGTGGAATGTGATGGTCATCATTATCCAAAGTACATGTATGAAGACACAAATTGGTGTGAATATACTTTGTAAACAACCAAAACAAACAAGCAAACAAACAAATCTTGTATCTTTTTAACACTGCTACAAAGATTTATTGCCATGAGAGTGAGAAATCAAACTGGCATTTACATTTTTTTTCCTCAATAGCTTCATTTGGCTTGAATAATTGGTATTGCTCTTACCAACTAAAAGAAGATATTGACTATTTTAGAATTTTAAATTTAGGATGGAAGTAGGTATTGAGAATTTCAGGGTTTTTAAATTTAAATTTATTTTTAACTGATACATAAAATGATAATAATTGTACACACTAATGGGGTGCTGTGTAGTGTTCTATACATGTGCACATTGTGTGATGTGAAAATCTCATTAAACATATCTATCTCCTCAAACATTTATCATCTCTTTATGGCTTGTTTCTTTTAAAAGAGCTACTTCTTCCACCCAAGATTTTTCCTTAGTTTAATTTATATGCAGACAAGCCACTGAGGTGTCCCAGTGTTGCATAACTGAGCATCATTGAACTCAATTTGGTTGCAAGGCTTGATTATAACAGCAGGGTGCTTCTTATGCAGCACTAAAGAGATAGATATTAAAATGCTAACAAAATTCAGTTTTAAACAGTCCATGGAAAATACATACATATATATGTATTAAACTTACTCTACCAAGTTTATAAATTATTCTATCAGAATAAGTTAAGAACTTTGGGAATTTAAGTAACCTTTTTAGATGAAAACAATTTTCTAAAAAACTGAAATTGGTGCAATAGTAATAAATATCATTTTTCCAAACCAAGTGGAAAACCCTCAGTTTTATTTCATCATTGTTTTCACACCCCATTCACATGAACCTATAAAGTGGCTAACCTTAGATGAAATGAAAAGAAAGTTCAGAAAGTCCCAAACCCCACAGCAAGAACCTGAGACTTGTCCCAAAGACTATTTTCAGACCTGTTATTTTGTTGAAATTAATATTTCATTGAACACTGTATGCTCACTACAAATATATTATCTTCAAATTCCCTCAAAACAATATGGAGTGGGGTTTATTCACATTAAATAGAATGGTCAAGGTCTTGCAGCTAGTAAGAGTTATAATTTAAACTGGAGTCTTTGATTTTAAAACTTGAGCATGATCTTTTATATCACAATGTCTTATTATTGGTTATCCTAACAGATAAAATATATTATAGAAAAATCTAAAACATCTTAGTAAAAGAGTAATTTTGTCAAGGACAGGGGTGGCCTCTTCAAGTTACCCTAACAGTAGACAAATACTTAACATTATGGACTATCAGACAAACCTGTATTTGAATCCTGGCAGGATTGACTATTACCTACCTGAACTTAGGCTAATCACTTACTCTCAAAGTTTCAGTTCCCAACATGGTGTAATTGGAATAGCAACAATTTTTTCATAGATACCTCAATTTAGGATTAAATAAGATAATGTATGCAAAGCTCCGTACCCCAAGGGAGGTAGCAAATCACCAATCCTGGAGTCAGCTGCCTGCATTAAAACTCTGTCTGCCATTATTTGTCTCTGTGACTTTGGGCAATTTTACTGTATCTAGCTGTGCCACTGGTTTTCTCGTTGGTAAAACTGTAACTAACTGCTTCGTAATTTTTCTTTTCTTGTTTAAAGTACTTAGGATAGTGCCTGGAACATTATACAGACTATGTTGTTGAATTTAAATAAATACTCTTTGAATGTCAGTAAATGCTAAATAAATGGTAGCAATTTTACCTACTATCATGTGAGCAAATTAACATGTTTTTTTTTTTCCTAAAACTTAAAATTTTAGGGCTGGGGATGTGGCTCAAGCGGTAGCGTGCTCGCCTGGCATGCGTGCGACCCGGGTTCGATCCTCAGCACCACATACCAACAAAGATGTTGTGTCCGCCGAGAACTAAAAAATAAATATTAAAAATTCTCTCTCTCTCTCTCTCTCTCCTCTCTCACTCTCTCTTTTAAAAAAACTTAAAATTTTAATTTTTGATCTTTTTTCTTTAGGGAAACATAAAATTAATTCAGCTGCCCCAGAATGATGAGATTTATTCACCCCAGTAGGTTTGTTGGAGTTGGAGAGTGGGGAGGAGAGGTGGCAAGAAAGACATTTGGGGGGTCTTCTAGATTTGTGTGACAAAGCAACTGAATGTGACATTATGTATTGCCTGAGATAGGAAAAAGGAGGATTAGACATATGGGCAAGGAGGAAGAAAGAGAACTCACATTTTATCAGTATCTCCCTAGCACTGTGCTAGGCACATGGTATACGTAGCACCTCATTTCACTCTAAGATTCAACCACCCTAGAGGTTTTCTTCTCTACAATGGTTTTATAGATTTTGGAAAATCTTTGAAGGCATATGTTTTGCCATACACACTATCTATATATGATAATCATCTTGCCAAATAAGTTTATTGCATGAATAGGGTAAGAATTCTTTTTCTCCTGCCTCCTCACCCTTCCAAGCTCTGAATTTTTCACATCAAGGGTTAGACTGTATTATATATTAGTGTAGTCATGACTTTCAATGCAAAATGACCCTTTCCTTTTCTTGGTGATTGTTGATAACTCCATAGAGAACCTTTTGAGATGCCACATGGGCTCTGAGAGTTCCATAATAACTTAAGAGATCTGTAATGGTCGGACAACTCTGCCTAGAAATGTCATGAGAGTTTTTGTATTTTTCTACTACTCAAATTAGGCATACACTATCTTGGAGCTAAAATTCACAATGCAGCAATTGCCTTTAGCAACCATAGCAAAGTTGTCTAGATCAGTTTCAACATTAAAGTTCAACCAGTTTAACTAGTTCTAGTTGGCAGAAAATCAAAATATACATGTTTCTATCCCAATCTTCTGAATGATGCTTGCCAGTTGTATTACCTCAAACTTTTGGGAACAAAACACATTAAAAACAACCTCAACTGGTCAAAAGAATATATGTCTCTTTAAGGGTAATATTTCTGAACTTTCTACCAAAATCCAAGTTCTGAATCACAGAACCATAAAGTTCTTAAGCACAAGCACTGCTAAAAGGAACTGTGGTTCATTTCAAAAACTAACTGTAATACAAATATTAGGTGGAACCATGTTGTCACCAGAAAAGGGTCCAAGAAGTTCTCCCAGAAGGGAGGGGATGTCAACACAGTCCTGGAAGGTTCTTGACTTACTCCACAGAAAGGGATTGTAGAACTTGTCAAAAGAGGCACAAAGATTTATTTAAGAAAGTAAAGAGATTTATTTAGAAAAGCAGGCAATAGAGCAGGACACCAGCTCAAAGGGAGAAGGAGCACAGGTGTTTAAGAGTAAGGCATGCTTTTGGGGGCTTGGGCTCTTCCTTTTAAAGGAATCTTTGTAAACAGTGAAACTGAGAAGTGTGTGTGTGTGTGTGTGTGTGTGTGTGTGTGTGTGTGGTAGTGGTGGTGGTGGAGTGACAGCAGCCTGCTAAGTATCATTCTCTTAATCATGGAGCACAGGGAGGGTTACCATGGTCTGGTCCTCAGGATCTAGGTTGATGTCAGCTAGTCAATAGATAATGTTTGGAATATACTTACATCATAAATCCCTAACAATATTTTCCCTTGCCTTTATCTTTTCTAAAGAATATGCATCATGTAAGCCAGCAAAGCAGGCATTAGTCACCTAGACATGATATTTTAAGTTTCAAGGGCTTTTAAGAATTCAGGCCTGGAGGAAAACAGACCTGGGGAGTAAATGTGAGGGTGTTCATAGAGCTTCTTAGATGTCAAGTTACCATGTATTTTCCCTTCCCTGTTAGTCCTGCAACTTTCTAAACTTTATATAAATATTATCACTATTATTTACATTCAAAATCATAGTACAACATTATTAGAGTAATGCAAGTGTCATGGTTTAGAAATGAGGTGTCCCCCAAAAGCTCATGTGTTAGCCAATGCATGAATTGGGTTATGAGAGTCTTAACGGATTAACCGAGGTAGTAACTGTAGGCAGGTAGGGTGTGGGTGGATAAGGTAGGTTACTGGGGGCATGCCTTGGGGGTTTATATTTTGTCTCTGGTGAGCAGAGCTCTCTCTGCTTCCTGGTGGCCATATCCTGAGTTGCTCTCCCCTGCCATGCCCTTTTACTGTTCCCTATCTCAGGCCCAGAGCTGTGGAGTAAGCTGTCTATGGACTGGCCTCTAAAGCCGTGAGCCCCGAATAAGCTTACTAAAACAGCAAGCTAAACTGATTACCCAAAGATATTCACAATTGGTATTTTTGCTCTTTGATTTTAAGATCAATTTTCGATACTGTGACAACAATAATAAAAATATCTTATGCTTGTATAATGTTTCAAGGTTTACAGCATGCTGTGTAAATATTACCATGTGCAATTCATTTTATATAGGCATTATTATCACTCTAGCCTCACTGGATGTATGGCAAACAGTGTCCATTAGTATAAAAGAAGAATCAGAGATTCAGAGAAGTGACCTGTTTTGAAGGGGCATAGGTAAATCCAGATCTCATGAGTCAAAACCAAGACCAATAAATTCACTACATTTCTGTTAGAAAACCTAACCACCAGTAACTCAGTTATTGAAAAAAACCAATACATTCCAGTACCACATTCTGAAAGGGACATTACTGTTAGTTAGGGACATATCTTGAGATTTAGAGTATCTACTTCTATTCTCTGCTTTGGGACTCTCTGTGCATTCAGCTTTTCTTGGTTAACTTCCATACCACAGTGCAAAGAAGCTCAAGGCCTTGGACAGGTGGAAGTTGTGTGGGCCACAGGTGTGCATTCTGCCCCTCTGGAAAGCTCACCCACAGAGGTTGCTTGGTGCCTGAAATAGCACACAGCCCCACCACCTGCTGCCTCTCAGCTGCTGGCCCCAAAGCAGCAGCAACAAAGCAGATCATAATGCAGAGAAGGAAGACTTCTTTCAAAGTGAGATTTCAAAATGAGAATTTACTTTCATTAAAATACTTCCATAGAAAGTATTTTAATAACATTAAATAACATTATTTTTAAAAATTAATGTTATTTCACTTCTTGTTTTAGTTATGTGAGGTTATTTTTCTAAAGTACTGTCAATAATTGTCCTTTGTATGAATTAATTTTCTGTTGGTTATGATTATTGTGGTGGAAAGGCAAACTTAACTAGTCAGAGTACCGGGTACTTTAATATGCATACCCTGAATACTCTTTAAAAATACAGAGTCAGATTGAATAGGTCTGCGGTAGGGCCTGAGATTATGCTTTTATGGGATGCATCACAATTTCAGGAGCATAGGACTTCAAGTTGTCCTTATATGCCAGAGGGTCTATAAGAATAGGATAAATCTAAAGATTATTAATGAGATTTTTTTAAAAATTAGATTTTCTTTTCCTGAAGGCAATAAGAACCCAAAATACTTTTAGTTGATTTAATTTTTCCCCTATTACTTTTTCTATGGAAGTATTTTAATGAAAGTAAATTCTCTTTCCAAATATCTGGAAATAAGTTATGTGTCATGTTAAATAGGTCCCTCCCCGCCCCCTCATCTCCAATGCCCACACAGAAATGCTGAACTGCTGCCTCCTGGCTCTCTCCTTTCTTTTCTGAATTTTCTCTGCCTCTGCTTGATTTTCTCCCCATCCCCCCCCCCCCACAGATTTAGAGTTTGTATTGACTGAGACAGATTGTAGCATGAATGTCCCAGTTGTTTCAGCTTGTGACGTTGGTCACATTCTTTTGAAATTGGCCTGAAATTAGATCAATGCTCAAGATAGCCTTAAAATAATATTAGCATACAGTAGCTTACTCTAAATTATGAGGCAGCTTTGAGGCAGCCCTGTCTTAGTATGTCTAAATGGGCATGTTCCAATGTATCAGCTGTGATAGTGCTCCAGCCTGTTTTTTATTTGGATCTAAAGATTATAAGAAGATACAAAAATAATAATTTTGTATACCCTTCACCCAGCTTTTCTCAAAGATAACATCTCACATAACCAGTAAATATTGTCAAAAACCAGAAAATTTGCCTTGATACAGAACTAGTAACTAAACTAGGGACCTTATTTGGAGTTTTCCAGTTTTCACACGCACTTTTTAAAAATATTTTTTTTTTTGAGGAAGAGGGATATGTACTCTGAAATTTAATAGATTGCATTTAGACTCATGTAACCACCATTGCAATCTGCCTGATTATTGATGCTGTGTGATGCTGAACAGTGACTCCCATCAACACTCCCTGTGTCCAGTCCCTTTCCATATACCCCTCCACTGCCAGGGATGCTCTTCTCTCATGCCCTCTAAACTTAATGCTATTTTTCATTTTTTTCCCAAAGTAATAACAGTAGTATTGCTTAATTTTACCTTAGAGAAGCAACACAGAATGAATAAAAAATATACAAAAATTTTTAAAAAGCACAAAGAATTAAGTGAAACTCACCAAACCTATAACCCCATTGTCTAGGGAGAGCCATTAGCAATTTGATGTATACATTTACCATTCGTCCTACCATCAAGTGTGTGTGTGTGTGTGTGTGTGTGTGTTGTGTATTCTAGTTTATAAAATTGGGTTATGTTAAAGTTATTATTTTTTCATTTTTATCAATCTGTTAGACTCTCCCCCCTAGAAGTTTTTATTTTGTTTTAATGCAAAGCCAAGCATCTCTTCATATATTTTTCTCCTATGACCCACCTATTGTTATCAAACCATTTCTCTATTGAGCATATATGAGGGATAAAAATAATGATTTTACTTGTTGCAATATTTTATTTCTAAAAAAAAAAATATTTGTGGATTGTACGAATGGGCTAAAGCCTGCACCAGAGTACTCAGCTGTGTTGGCAGTAAGAGCTCATCTTTAGGTCTCCTCATCTCTTCCACACAGAACTAGCTGTCAAATCCTGTGTATTTGACTTTCAAACTGTCTTCAAACATGCCATGACCACCACTCTATCAGACTTGTCATTTCTTGGATTTCTGCAGTAGTCTCCTCTCACTGATCTCTCTAATTGAATCCTTTCTCCATCTGTGAGCAGTGTTTTCTAAAACACAATCTGTTCACCTCACTCTCCTGCTTAAAAGCCTTTAATGACTCCATACTGTCTGGAAAATAAATCTAATAGCTTTAGAAGGGCATTTGAGGTTTCCATACAATCTGGTGTGACTTTCAAATCAGGCTTGCCTCTCTTCCTTCTCTCTATATAGTGTCTGCCCTGTCCATATAATGCCTTCAGCTGTTCCAGAGCAAACCTTGCATTCCTCAGCTCTTTGCTTTCTAGATCTCTCTGAAATGCCACAAATTCCATAGAACCTGTTCTATGGCTCCAGTAAATCTATCCCACTACTGTCACCACTAGCCAGCACCACAATGACCTTCACTACCACTTTCATGTGACTTGCTCCCCTCCAGCCTCTTAGTAATCTATTTCCTCCCCCTCTCCAACTGCCTGCCCACACAGAAATTTTCTATATTGGCAATGTCAATGAATGCATCAAATATTATGTGCAAAGCAGTGACTCCATCTATAATAGTTTCCAGATAGAATTTTGGGTGCAGTTGAGTTTTGAAAACATATTACTCATAAAAGGCTAAAAACCTACAACATGTATCTTTTTAAATTGTTTTGTTTAAAGTAGTTTAATATGAAGGAAAAATGTCCTCTAAATTCCTCTTGGAAAGGGGATCTGAAAACAAACAAGGGGGCAGATGGCAATGTTCCTCAGCCCTGTTGGGAAGCAGAGCTTCTACTTCTCTGGTAACATGTACTCATGTAAGAATGTGATCCTATAGTCATCTGGTACCAGGATCCAGTTCAATTAAAATATATTTGAAAGATCTTTTAGCTCAAATGTATAATAGACACAAATATTAAAATTATTTTTTCCTAAGCTTTTAAAAAATGAAAGTATCCTCAGAAAAAGGATGGATAATCATTTGCCTCCACGAAATTAAGATGCGTGATTTATTTGTGTCTCCCCTCTTCTCATTTAATGGGCTTTAGGTCTAAAAATTATAAACAAGAAAAGGACTCAAGATACATACATTAATGCCCATGAACTTTTGCTATTAGTTAACTAATCATAACTATAAAACTTTCAGGCTTATCACATTTCTTTCATGGAAATGATCAGTTAGGAATATTTTTTTAATAAATTTTTTTTTAGTTGTAGAGAACACAATACCTTTATTTTAATGTGGTTCTGAGGAACGAATCCAATGCTAGGCAATATCTCTACCACTGAGTTGCAACCCCAGCCCCTGTTAGGAGTATTTTAAACATGTTAACAAGAAATGAATTATTTGTTTGTTTGTTTGTTCCTTTTTCCCTTCTAATTTGCCAATACGTTAGCTACTATATTAGCTTCTGAGGATGCAGGAATACACAACAAAGGCAAGTTTCCTCTCTGATCATGCTTGCAGAAGATTCATATGAACTCAAACCAATCCAGAAAGTTTTGAGGCAGAAAAGCCATCAAGAAAAGGACAAGCTGGAGGCAGTGAGTGGCGCATGCTAGTAGAAACAGCTGCTCAGGAGGTTGAGGTGGGAGGATCATGTGGCCTAGGAGTTCAAAGCCAGTCTGGGCAACATAGTGAGACCATATTTCAATAAGAGAAAAAAATAAAAATTATTTTAAAAGGACAGAGAAAATTTATTGAGAACATGTTTATCGATTGCTGAAAAAGAGCATTACATTTCCACAATTTTTATGATTGTCCTGCCAAAATAGTTTTTATCCTTCTTTACTTAAAAATGCTAATAAGTTATTTCCAATATGTCATTTATATGCTTTTCCTAATAAAATATCAATTTAATCAGTTGGTTAAGTTCAGTATTAGAAAAGTCAAGCTATTTATGTATCATATATGTTTGTTTTACATTTTTCCATTATTACTAAAGCTAAAAATAAATGTCCTAATCTACTACACGGTAATGATTGAAACAAATTTCAGATTTTTTGCCTTTGAATACTTCTATGCTTTTCTAAATCAGATGATATTTACTTCCTGCTTCTTTCCTCGAAAACATCTCATCCTCTTCATTCTTCATTAATACTTTAAACAGCAAGAGACCCAGACAGAATTAATTCACTTAATCTCTTATTAGCTATAGAATAAGATATAGTAAAAAAAATAGCAGTATTATTAGGAGTACTGCAATTTATTCCTAAGTATCCTAAGGCTGATATTTTAGAGTGATAGCCTCATTATTATAGATCAAAATCTGTCTTAGTATTAGTAGACCCCTCAATTCTAAGATGACATAGAACATAATTTTGCCTCCAATCTTGCTATTATTTCATCAAGTCCTTTTGTTAGGGTTTATTTTTCATTTAAGCATGACTGCCAGCTATGACCAATATCTGGATTCTGGTTTGAAGGGTCTTCAAACCCAAGACACTTTCCTCCAAGGAAATCTGGGAAGATTTCTTTGCCCAGAAACACAGAGATCTGACTTGTCATCTAACGTCACCTTCAGGGTGACATTACCATGATTCCACACCTTCTCATTATCTTTACTTCTAAGAGTAAAGACAAAGGATTCTATTCTCAGAAACTACCCCTTTTATGCAACAAAACAAGATAATTTCCCCTATAATTTCCATTGCCATTTTCCCTCCTGATTTCTCACAATTACTCAGGAGCTCACCATGGACTTATGAAGCCTACATTGTGTACAAGGCAGTGAACTTGGCACTGGAGAAACAATGAAGACGGGATCCAGGATTGACTCTCCACACTCTCACCTTCTGGAGACATAGAGACCTGGCAGAGAATGATGGGACAGAGAACAGCCCTTGAAAATAAAGGCCACCTCCCACCCCACCCATACCCTTTAAAGAAGGAGGAATAGAGAGCATAAATAAAACAATAGTGGTGAATAATGGCAATAAGTTTATCCCTTTACTCACTCAAGAGCAATCCTTCCTGGCCAACTTGAGTATGATTTCCTTCCAGAATTGAAGAATGTATTCACAGAGGGAAGGTGGGGGCTGGTTGCTGGTGCCGTGCCTGGTGTGGAGGAGGGAGGAAACCGGGAGTGAAAAGGCTCTTTCATTCGCCTGGCAGAGGCAGCCTTGCAGCTGGGGCCCTGTCTGCTACCCTGATCCCTCTGCTGGCCTGTCACCTCCGGAGAGAACATATGTTCCTCTAGTGAGACGTGTCTCAGCACCAGCCTCTGGCAGGAGCCAAATGACTAGGAAGATAGTTTAAAGGAATCATAAAAGTATATAAAATAAAGGGTAGTTAAGCATTTTATCCGCCCCCCCCCCCACGCCCAAGTCAAGAATATTTACTCGACTTAAACTTTTACCTGAGATCTCTTTACTCAGACCCAGGATCACCAACTTGCTGTTTAAGCTTGGCAAGTCAGTAAAACCTTACCCTGTTCAAATTCCTCATCTGAAAATTGAGAAGGTAGCAACAGATGTGCCAAAGACCGCTTCAAAATTAAAACAAATATGACTTTCACATCAACAGAATTTCAAGGGGCTTACACTCAGCTGTTAAGAAAAAGAAAATTAAAAATGACATATTTGTGTATTTTCCTGTTGTCCTTTTACTATCATTTTTAGACCACTTATTGCTATTTAGTGATCCTGTTTCTGCTTATTATTTCCTTCACTAACAGGACTGAGTTCAAAGGAGAAAAATCTATTTTTAAACAATTTTAAACCCCCCCCCCACACACACACCTCACAGATGTGGATTTTGAGCATGGAAATGAAAAGCTAATTGACACACTTCTCCAGTTGTTCACAATCAGGGCATTAAAATCACATGAAAGATTTGTTAAAACACATATTGCTGGGCCCCACCGCAAGTTTCTAATTTGGTGGGTAAAGTGGAACCTTAGAATGAATGTTTCTAATCCATTCCAAGTGGTACTGATGCTGTGGGTCTGGGCATGCTTAGAGAACCAACTACTACTGTTTAGCGTAGCTCCCATGGAGATGCATACATCTGTATCATCTTCAAATCACTTAAAGCCAAGATGCACCGCAGGCAATCATTTCTCCCCTCTACTATTTGTCTATTATCAGAAAGTCATGATGATAATCATGTTTTTTCTTCTTCATGTCAAAGCACTTTCTATCTATCCCTTATCAGTTACCTATCGATTTCTCTGTTCTTTTGATTATTTTCTTACAAAGTTTTCAATCCACCATAAAGCATGCATTTCTGTAGCTAGCATGACATTTCCCCTTTTTTTAAAATTTTTTCTTTATTTTTGCAGTAGATTAGGCCTACCCATAGCCCATGCTACTTTTTAAAACTTCAGTCATTGTGGCCAGAATTTCTGCACTGCTGGAAACACAAACTAAATGGAAGACAGGCTAATTGAGTACAAAGGTTTGCCATCATTAAGTTGATGCTCATGGAGTTATGGTATCATGTCCATGGCAGAGTTTCCATCTTTGCCTTAGAAGGATATGAGCCTAAGACTGTGGGTAGATGATTCGTAGTAAAGTAGAACCACCAACTCATACCCTAAACCTCAGGAAATGCTCTGAGTGCACCTTTATTACCAATGTGTTCTAGGGTCTCTAAGAAGAATTGGTGGGATAAATTATTCTGGGAAGTCTGTGAAATTAACACATAACAAGGAAGAAGGAGCGTTTTATGATGAAACAAAAACCATAATCTTCTTTAATGGTACATTGAACAATTTAATTTTTTAAAAGGCTGATGCCCCCATACTAGAGGGACTTTCTTTTCATCTTCAGTTTAAGGACTCAAAAATCTTATGTCCTACTAGAGAGTCGGCATTAAAACACACAAGCGGCTTACTAGCAATCCTCTTTCAAGGTGATAGAACAGGATCTATTCTTGCACACCACCTTCTGCTACCTGCCTCCTCCTCCTTCCCATCTCCATTCCTGCTCATAGAGAATTTTAGCATTGGGTAGGTAGAGAAATAACTCAGGAGGCTGGAAGTGGAGAGCTGCTGAAGGCTGCTACTGCTACTACTGCTGCTGCTGCTGATTGCATATGTTGGGGTAATTTCATCCCTGTGCAAAAAGACCCAAGCTTCAGTTGCAAACCAGCTTGCTGAAGTTAACCATCCATCCCAACCCTAACAAGTTTGGCCCACTGAGGGCCCTCTCAAACATTAAGGTATTTCTTTCATATTCATAGTTGTCTATTACATGTTAAAAAGTTGCATGCGTTTTTGTGGCATGTAATGTGTCTGCATGTGAGCATATGTGCATGTGTGCCTGGGGTGAGTGTGATTATGCTTTAGGACTCACTATTCTAGATACTGTCTCTACCCCATCTACAAAATTTCATCAAATGCTTCCTGTTTGATGAATGGATAAAGAAAATGTCACACACACACACACACACACACGCACACACACACACATATAAAGGAATATTATTCAGCCATAAAAAGAAAGAAATCCTATCATTTGTGGCAGTGTAGATAAGCCTGGAAGACTTTTAGTTAAATGAAATAAGTCAGGCACAACATGTTCTCACTTTTATATGGCAGCTAAAAAATTAGATTTCATAGATGTATGGAGTAGAGGTCACCAGGGTCTGGGAAGGTAAAAGGAGGGAGAGAGGATGGTAAATGGGTGAAGGGGTGCAGTTGGATAGGAGGAATGACTCTAGAGTTTTGTAGCACAGCAGGGTAACTATGATTGACATAGCTATTTCAAAATAGCTACCAGAGAGGATTTTGAAGGTTCCCAACACAAAGAAATGGTACATGTTTGAGGTAATGTATTATGCCAATTACCCTGATGCAATCATGGCATAAACATGGATTGAAATATCATGCTCTACCCTATAAACATGAACATCTTTGTGTCAATAAGAAATAAAAGTTACAAATTAGAAATGGAAATGCATCTAGTTTTTAGAAAAGTTGGCCTAGAATTCTCTACTGTCCTCTGCCTGTGATCCCAGCATCTCTGGAGACTGAGACAGGAGGATCTTGAGTTCAAAGCCAGCCTCTGCAATGGTGAGGCACTAAGCAACTCAATGAGACTTTATCTCTAAATAACATACAAAATAGGGATGAGAATAATGTGGCTCAGTGTTCGAGTGGCAATGAGTTCAATCCCTAGTACGAGAGAGAGAGAGAGAGAGAGAGAGAGAGAGAGAGAGAGAGAGAGAGAGAGAATAAGCTCTATTGTCCTTTTGCTATGAGGAATGACTTCAATTTAATATGAAGAGTTGTCATAAACACTTGTCACATCAAATGTGCCCTATATGGTACTAATAAAAGTAATTATTTAACCCCATGAAAAAATGCTTCCAATTTGGACACTTGTTAAATTTAATCTGTACAATAGAGTTTAGTAAGATTGCTTAAATTCATCAACTAATTTCATTTTTTAAAAAATTATTCAATGTATCTCTGACACTTCACATTTCACAGTATCTACAATATCTTACTGAACAGATTCAACTGATGCTCAGAATGTGTTCAACACATGGCCTTGACTCTAGCACCTGAGCTGTGAATTATTACTGGCAGACACTATAGTATTACAACTTCTACTAGTATAGGTTGGTGGAGACCTGAACATTATTTTTTTAGTTTTTTAAAATATTTTATTTAGTAAGATGAGATGTTGGGGTGGTCATTCCTTTTGTATATTTGAATATCTGATTATTTTCTATTGCCACCTGTAATGCAATGTTAGTTACTTCCAAATTATTTACACTGGTCAGAGTCTTTATTTATTTATAGAGCTGATCATGTTAAACGGCTCTTGTGAACTGATCTGCTTGATAGTTTTTGTTTGCTCTTAATTTTCCTTTCCATTTAGTTGTAACCTTGTGCTGATGCAGGCTTTTTATTTGTTTTTAGATTTTCTCTGGTTATTCGGGTCAAGAAAATAACAGAATTCCCATTTTCACTGTTTAAAAACTGAATATCACTGAGAAGCAACTGAAAATTGGATGTATTCAAGGCTGAAACTGCTCTTTTCATGGATAGGTATCTTTTCCAGTTTATGATGTAGTTGTAGATACTTACTGTGGAGTTGCTGAGACAAGAATAGACATTCAGGATTGGCCCCTAGTTATTAACTGCCAGAGCAGGCTGGACTCTGGCCTGGTGGGGAGAATCCACCAGGTCAAGTCCATCTGACTTTGCTTTCTGTGAAAAAATAGCATTCTCCAGAAGCAGCCTCTCCCTCCGAAGACTAAATTCCATCGCCATCAATTCAGACACATTTCAGCTTTCTGGAAAGAGGATGCTTCATGATCAACATACCTCATCTAGCTGGAGCCCCTGATACTCAAGAAGACCAGGGGAGGACTTTCATTCTTTTGAAAGGTAGCCAGGCCATGTAAACCAGGGAGGTCTTTCTGAAGAGCAAAATGTTATTAGTCATGAAAATGATTTTAATCCCTTGTCCTATAACTTCAAGTCTATAAATAAAAACTGAGTAATGCTAAGAATAGTAACAATGATGATGGTGATGTCACTCTTACACATCTGGGGTTCTACCCAGAGGTAGAATCTAGAAGCCACAGAAAATTTCAAAAAATGATTGTATTCTTGGGGGCATCAAATTACTCCTAGTCTCTGTACACAAGATGAATATGAATGAAGTTAATTTTTAAACTATATACTCTTGTGTTTTATTCACTGAAGAACAATAGACAAATATAATTCATAACCTGGGGTAACACTTTCTAACAATTCCTTTCTCCATTCTCCAATTTTCTTTTGAGTTACTAAATCTCTCATATGTCCCTGCTCCACCACGTCCCTTGAGGCTCTGCCTTATGTTATATATCCTTTCTTCTTTCCATCTCTTCTTGTGGTGTACACTTTGGTTTCTATTCCATCAATAAAAACCTTACTACTTTTTATTATCTTTAAGAAACTAAAACCAAACCAAAACAACAACAACAAAAAAACCTGTATCATATCATCCAGGTATCCCACTTCTGGGTATATATAAAAAAGGAAATGAAACCAATATACCAAAGAGATATCTGTACTCTTGTGTTTATTGAGGGCACTGTTCACAATAGCTAAGATATGGAATTAGTCTAGATGCCTATTATGAGTTGAATGGATAGAGAAAATGTGGAATATATATACAACAGAGAATTATACATCCGTAAAGAAGAATGAAATTTTGTACTTTGCAGCAAAATAGATGGAATTGAGGAACATTATGTTATATGAAATAAGTCAGATACAGAAAGACAAGTACCACTTGTTCTCTCTCATAGGCAGAAGCTAAAAAATGTTGAGCTGAATATATAATAGTTATTACTAGAAATTGAGAAGTGTGGTAGGGAAGGGGGATAGAAGGAGTTTATAAAAAAAATTCAAGCTGGTGAAGCTAAATGTCACCATAGATAGTTTGAGACATTAAGATTCTTCGTTGTCTTCTCTTGCTATCAAAATCATACAGTTATCCCTTTGTGTCCATGAGGAATTTCTTCCATAACCCTTATACTGATACCAAGTTTGTGAATGTTCAAGTCCTTTTTATAAAACTGCATAGTATCTGCAGATAACCAATCAGACACTTTAAATCCTCTCTAGACTATGTACTCAGGTTGAGCATCCCTAATCTGAAAATCCAAAATTATCCAAAATCCTAAATTTTTTGACTACTGACATGTCACAAATGGAATACTCCATACCTGACCTTGGGGGCATCAAATTACTCCCAGTCTCTGTACACAAGATGAATATGAATGAAGTTAATTTTTAAACTTGTGTTCTATCCCCAAAATATGCATATACAAATATCCCCAAATCTGAAAAATCCAAGCTAGTTGTTATACTGTATTGTTTAGAAAATAATGAAAAGAGTTCGCACTTCTTCAGTCAATACAGATACATTAAAAATTTTTTTTAAAAAATTTACATTTGGTTTTGCACTTGGTTGAATCCATGCTGCAGAACCCATGGGTATGGAGGGTCAGGCCTGCAGTAGACAATAGAAGAATAGAACAATCAAAAAACAAAACAAAGGCCAAAACATCTTCTCTCCAGCAGGGGGCAGAGTGTGCTTGTTTAAATGCAAAGTAGTGAAAACTCCCTATGAGCTCATTCTGCTCTCCAAGCATTTCCTACTCTCTCCCTTGCCTGCTCTGCCTGACTGCTTTAAATAGTCATTCTCCTTTCAACGTCTGGTGTCATTTGAAATGTGATTTCTGAGGAGATTGGTGTCAAATCCCTAAGCCTTGCTCCCTAAAAGAAATGGAGACTTTAAACTAAAGGGAGGTGAAGGCACTGCGGAGAAGATAAGAGGAAGCAGAAAGCCAGGCTCACTGGGAGCCTCAAGGTCACCCTCTGCTGGTGGTCAGACTGCCTTCCTGAGGGGCAGTATCCTTGGAGGAAAACGTTCTCCTTTATTTTTTTTTTTAAATGTCGTGAACTAGTGACTTTGGAAAAGGAAACTTGCCAGGAATACACGGAGCAGCTTTCTGTGCTCCTGGGTCAGTGAAGCATTTTTCTCTGAAGATGTTTTCCTTTCTTCTGAGGTGAATATGGATTCCCTCATCCTCCTTTCTTCTGAAGTGCATGTGGATTCTCTCTTAGTAGAGAGCTGGTGTGCATGTTCAGGATTTAGCAATTCGACCATTCTCCTTGGCAGATTTATTACACATTCTGCCTTGTCTTTGTAATCCGTCATAGTATGCCTCACTTTGCTCCAATATCAGACTTTGTTTCCTACTCTCCTAGGAGTGACTGGCAGGGATTATGTTTGATGGTGAGTGATTTGAGAAGGTATTTCATAAACAATATCACTTCATTGTATGCCACTCTCAATGCATTTCTATTACATTTTATGTCCATTGTATTTTTAAAAGATGCCTAAGAATGAGGAGCCAATAGTCCTCTACTCCCATTCCATTGCTTGTGCTTTCTGTTTCACTACATGAGTCTGACCTCTGTAGAGTCTGCAGCATTGTTCTGGGTCTATACTGTGGACCAGGTAACAGCTTAGAGATGTTTTCCTTCATGAGGAATACTGGCTTGCAGAATATTGGGCTAGACATATAGAATTTAAATTGTGCAAAACTGAAATCTTACAAATCTGGAATATGAATCATATTTTGCTGTCCTTATTCTCAGAGTAGGATTGTTTGACAAACCAAAATAGTTTATTCTTCTGTTAGTTGAAGTTTGACTAGAAACAGCTATTTGAGGTGCTGGGTTTCTCACACAGCCCAAACTTCTGTCTCCCAACAGGATCGTGGGCAATTATTTTAGCCATTCCAGGTCTCACATGCAATAGAATGATGATAATAGCTATGTCGCAAGATGCTATAGAGATCGATCATAGGAGGTAATGTATGTCAAAACTCTTTGTTCTTTGTCATCTGCAATGTCCAGTTATACCTCTACCCCAAGACTGTCCTGGCCCAGGAATCTCTAGATCCATGCCATTTGGGGGGTCACCTGCAGACCAAGAACTCTCAGGATTTTCTTCAGTTCTTCTTCTTACCACTCCATGTCCACAAATCCATACCATTGTCTCTCTCCCTCTATAGCTATTCTCATTTTCAAGCACTCATCACTACTCTAACAGCCTTCAAAATCTTTGCATGGACCTTTTGGGAGTCAAAAAAGTCTCACTTTCTTAGCATTACTTCATTTTTATGTCTTTTTAATTACATTGTTGACTTTGAAAGGAAGGCTTCCTGACTTCACTTCCTTCATTCGATGTCTCAGATTTATCAGTTGTCATTTTCCCAAAAACATCCCTAATTATGCCACATCTCTGATTAATCTTGAATTCTTACTGCCTGAAGATCAAGGTTCAAATCCCTGAGCATGGCTTACAAGGCTATTCATGTCTGGTCTCAACCCAACTTTATTCAACTTTCTATATTTCCTATACCCTATGACTGGTCACACTGAACTAAACACATTCCCCTATGCAGGTCATGCATTTCCAACTCTTGCTACTCTCTCTCTCTCTTTTTCTTTCTCCGATCTGGAATTCCTGTATGCCTCTCATAAGGGCGATAGACTCACACTGTTCTTGCAGAAACCAATTCAGAAAATCACCTTCTCTGTGACATCTTATTCAGTTCTTCCAGAACCTTCTAGACTGCTTCCTTCTTCGCAGCTCACATACCATGGCTGGCTTTTATTAAATGCTTACTGTGGCCTAATGAATTAGATGGGTACTACTAGCTCTACTTCAAGAGAACACATAATTTGCTGTGCTGTTAATAAGTAGAGGTGCCAAGTCTGCATGGATCTCTGTCATCGATGCTCTGCCATTCTCAGGCCATTTCTAATACGTTTTTATTATACAGTTTATCATACTGAAGTATAATGTCTTATTTCCACGTCATTCTCCTATGGACCAGACTACTAGAATTTTCTATCTCACTCTCCCAGCCTCATAACTGACAACAAGTGAATTCTCAGGAACCATTAACTGAAATTGAGAGTGGGACCATATGAAATTGGATCCAGAATCCTTTTAGATGTTGGGGCCCCTATTAGTGGTCTCATCACTAATATGGTCAGCGCTGTTGCTCACCTAACTTGACTCTTCAATATATTGACACTGTTGATCACTCCCTCCTTGAAACACTTTTGTTCCTTGGTTACCATGACATTGCATTCATCTCACTTTCGTCCTTTCTCATTACTTCCACAGCTTCTTCAGTTAATGTTGACCCTCTGCCCCCTTTTCTCTAAATATTGAAGAGTTCTTTCCTGGGTACTGTTCTTTTTAATAACAATAGATTATCTTGAAGTAATTTCACTTTGACTTATGACTTTAAATATTACCACTTGTGTCAATGAATGCTAAAAGTTGTTTCTCCACCTTCATGCCGCAGTCTGGCTGGGCACAAATAACCGAGCTGCCACCAAGCACTTGTAGGTTCAAACAGCAATTCTTTATTCCAGAACTCTCACCGGCACTCCACACATGCTGCCTAGGAACACTTTCACCCTACACTGGGTTCCACACACTCTCTCCGAACCCCGAGAGAACTCAACGGGAATTCCAAAGTAGCGGGCGCCTGAGGCAGCAGGAGCTGCCCTATTGCCGGACAGCAAAGGTCTATATACAACTGAATACACAGCTTAACTTAACCATCATCATCTCTATGGCTCTATGGCGTCACCCACTCCTTCTGGCAAAATGCCATGCACCATCCTGATTCGGCTGTGGCCCTCAACACCCTCACCCAGATCCCTGTACTCATATCTTCAATGCCTGGTTGGAGTATCTATGTGGGTGTTTAATAGACAATATGATTGCATGGCTGTGATGTGACTTTTGATACCAACCCCTAAATCCACTTCTCCATTCATCTGCATCTCTGTAAAATGGTACCATTTGACTCCTCTCCCACATATCGTCTGCCTAATCCATTAGTAGATTCTATTGCTTCCACCTATAGACATATTTCCACTCTCTCTGCCTGATCTGTTCTAGTCCTAGCAATCATTGACTCTTTCCCAGACTATTACAGTGGTCTTGGCACTAGAATTCCTGCTCCAACTCGTGCCCTCTATTTTTTCTAAAGTGACCCCATGGACATAACCTGGATCAAATCCTTTCTTGATTAAAAACCTCCCACTAGCTTACCTTTATATTCAGAGTAAAATCCAAACCCTTCAGTAGAGCTTACAAAGCTTCTACAACCTGGCCTGTGGCTACTTTACTGATTTGATGGTAAACCACTTTCTACCTTGCTCACTGTGGCACAGAGAAATAAATCAT
Organism: Spermophilus citellus; assembly: GCF_964194105.1. Lineage (NCBI taxonomy): Eukaryota > Metazoa > Chordata > Mammalia > Rodentia > Sciuridae > Spermophilus > Spermophilus citellus. The sequence continues at coordinate 32,566,232 of NC_138182.1, forward strand.
TTGTCTCTTGAATGTGCCACTTTATTTCTGTCTCAGGACTTTTACAATAACTCTTCCTTATCACTCAGGACTCAACTGAAATGTCAGATCCTCAGTAGGGACATTCCCGTCACACCTAATTCAAAGCAGATCCCTTTTGTCCTCTTGTTACATTACTTTATTATTTATCTATATTAAATTGGTCACCATCTATCTTTTTTTTTACTTATTTTGAAAAAAATATTTTCTATTTTCCCAATGAAAGTTTTGTTGGATGCCTGAATTGGTCCAGTCCAAGTCCAACTCCAGAATTCCTCAATCACCTTGAGCCAGAAGAATAACAATAAGTCAGTTTCCAACCCATTAGACTACAGGACCAGACTCCTAATTATTACTAAGATGTATACATGCTTGAAATATAACTGAAATTAAATTTTGATGTAGGTCCAGTGCTCCTTTCCTTTAATAAAATCTCCTTATTAAGACACAAAAAGGAAATAAAATAAAGCATTATATGCAGGACCCCAAAATATTTGTTGCATGTTTGCACCCAGAGAAAATTGCTATGATCACTGACACAGTTAAAAGGCTTCTTCCATCTGAATCATTATCCAGCCGGCACACCTGTATCAAGCACAAACAGATCACTACCTTTTTGGATAGTGTGCTCTTGGGTGAAATAATTTTTCCTGAAGTGTAATAGAATCTTCTGGACATAAGGGAAATGTAATAAAAGCTATTCTGCTGTCTGATGCAGCCCTGAGATTTATGCAAAGGTTCGTATTTGAGATTTTATTTCTAAAATGTTAACAGGTTCTGTTGGTCAAAGTCAAGTATTCAGTTTTCATTCTGTCCCAACACTGCTCTGCTTATGTATTCCTAACTCTGGGGAACTCCTCCTCAAATAAAAAACCCATTTCAAGAGCATCTAATATAATCTTTAAGAAAATGACCTTATCCCCATACTTAGCGCAAAAATGTTCTTTTCAGTTTCAATGGGCTATACCTTATAGAGACATTGGCATTGTTTTAATTACAAAGGGATAGAAAATAAGGCAAGGCTAAATTGCATCTAACAAAGAAGATCCTTAAAATTTTAAATGTACTTTCTCTTCCCTGAATGATCTTTATCTTTTATTTCTAAGAAACATCCTTGTTCAAAAGGGAGATTTTTCCAATGTCTGAAGTATCTATCTAGATATAATTCTTAATGCAGAAAAATTTTCTGTCATGATACATGGCTGTTAGGGACAAACTAGCTTATTCACTAAGGGACAAACCAATGTCAGATCCAGATGTTGTTGTATGTATCCTGTGTGCCCATTCCATAAAGTTGAAGTGGATTTGCTTACTCTCAATTTTTTTTTCCAGGATTCTCCAAAAAGTGAAACTTTTCAGAAAAAAACCAACATAACATCAGTAAGATCAGCTATAAATGGAAATGATTCAATTTATCTTTTAAGATCTGTTGATTGCAAGAAACAGAAACTGACTCTAACTTTTACAAGAGAGAATTTGGTAGAATGACATTTGAGCTCTTAGCATCAATTAGAGGCTATAAAACTGAAATCAGGACCAAGGCAAGCAATAATTAAATGGAGTCACCATACTTTGGGTTTCTCTCTTAACTTGGTGGGTTTGGTTCAAGAACCCCATTCCTCCCTCTGAGCTAGTCCTTCTTTTAAAATTCAACATAATTTATCAGGGAATAAATATCAAACAAATAAACAAAAGCAGAAAGAACTTACAAAATAAGAACACAGGTGTATGTAGATGAGTAGCAGAGAGGTCAAGAGAAAGGCATGTCAGGCTCATTCCCCTCTACAGGATGAAGTTGACATAAACCAAAATACACACGCCCTTCTAGCAGATGATAGTTAAATGTAATGAAGAATGGATTGTTCGTTGCAGAGGGAAATGCTATAAGTAGATGTTAATTTAGAGCCCTAATTAAAAATCTTCTGGGATACTTTTATAATGTAGGAACTCAAAAAACATGAGCATGTTTTTATTGGTGGTATCCCCTCTTTTTTTATAAATCATCAGCACCACGGCTGTTTCCATTTATCTTTCTTGCTAAAATGATTAAATAAAGCCTCTGGGAGTCTTTTTTTCTCTTCTTCTTCTTAATTGCTGATTTAGTTTTAAAACTAACAATTATATAATAAGTGTATGTACACTGACTTTTTGTTTTACTCACAAGTGAAAGATTGCTTTTTTATCAGTACTAGAACTAATACTGTGGGTTTCCATGGTTATATGAAATTGACTAAAGGTCAGTAGTGCGTGAAATTATATGTAAATATATAAAGTTCTTATGAAAACAGGAAATGATATTACTATTTCTTCAAAAATTCTTTTAAAATGTGCCTGGTGCCAGACACAGTGGTGCATGCCTGTGATCCCAGCAGCTGGGGAGGCTGAGACAGAAGGATCAGGAGTTCAAAGCCACCCTCAGCAATGGCGAAGCGCTTAGCAACTCAATGAGACCCTGTCTCTAAGTAAAATACAAACTAGGGCTGGGGATGTGGCTTGGTGGTTGAGTGCCTCTGAGTTCAATCTATCCAGTACCAAATAAAATAAAATAAAATAAAATATGCATGGTAATAGTCTGAGTTATTTTGTAAAAGGAAAAAGTGTGAAGATATTTTTTTCAGTGATGAAAAAACATTTTTCACTGCTCAGAAACCTGTAGGATTTCCCCCTTTGAGATGGTTTGATTTTTAACTTCTGGCTTTCATTAATAGCCTAATTACTAGTTATGAACAAAAATCAATAGCCCAATATTGTCCAGAAGACAATATATCTACATATGTTCTTGATTTATGTTAGGATAATCAGAGCCTCCAAGTTGACCTTTGCATGGGTCACAGTCACCAGTGGCTGAGGAATCCTGCCTCACCTGGTGAGTGGCAGTCACCAGGCAGAGGCAGATCACCTGGACTGTGTGAAGACAGCAAATAAACACCATGCCAGTCTTTCTCCTGGATTGGATACAGTGGAAAGAGCATAATAACAACAGGGGGCATGAACTATGGTGACAGATCCTTGCCTGAGTCATTTTCTGTTCTATAAGTTACAATGCCAGAGGCTGGGTAAGTTATAAAGACAAGAGATTTATTTTGGCTCACAGTCTGGTCCAAGGTTGAGTGGTTGCATCTGGTGGTGACCCTATTGCTATAAAGTCTCAAGGTAATGCAGGACATCACAAAGTGCTGTGGTTTGAATCTTAAATGTCACCACCCAAAGGCCCATGTGTTAAACACTTGGTCCCTATCTGGGTGCTATTGCAAGGTGGTGGAACCCTTCAAGATATCAGGCATAATGGAAGGTTTAACATCAGTGGAGGTGTGCCGTTGAAGGGCATTGTGGAGTGCTGGTCTCTTTCTCAATCTTTTTGGTACTGGCATGAGGTAAATAGGCTTTCTCTGCCATACACTCCTGCTGTGACCTCCAAACCATGGAGACAGACAATCATGGACTGAAACTTCCCAAACTCTGTGTCAGAATAACCTTTTTCTATTCATTAGGTATTTGTTACAGTAACATAAAACTGACTAACACACAGTGAGAGGTAAAGAGCACAAACATATGTCTTCTGGTCTCTCTCCCTCTTCTTGTAAAGCCACCAGCGTTCAAACATGGAGGCTCTGCCCTGATGAATTTATCTAATCCTGATCACTTTCAAAGGCTCCATCTCCACACTCCATGATGAGATTAAATTTCCAATCTCCGAATACCTTACAATGGGAATTACATTTCAATATGTGTTTCAGAGGGAAGGAATCATAAAACCATAGCAAACCAGATTTGAATCCTGGCTTCCTCTTTTATTTACATGTGAACTTGAACTGGTTACCTTACTTTTCTTAACCTCTCCTATTAAAAAAGGAAAAAATCATTTACTTAATAGATTTATTATAAAGATGAATTGGAGAATGCACTTGAAGTTCTTTGGACCATGCCTACTACATAGCAAACATCCAATGAAAGCTAACTCTAGAAAACTGTAAAACCAAGACACACAAACAGAAACCATAATGGTATATTATTTTATACCCACTAGGATAGCAATTATAACAAATTGGGGGTTGGTAACAAGTAGTAGTGAGGATGTGTAGAAAATGGAATGCTTATACAGTAGTGGTGGAATTATAAACTGCTTCATCTACTGTGTAAAACAATTTAGTGGTTCCTCAAAAAGTTAAATATGCAATCATCATACGATCTAGCAATTTCATTCCCAGGAATGCATACCAAATAATTGAAAGCAAAGATTTAGACACCCACAACACAAGGTTCATAGCAGCATTATTCAAAATAGACCAAAATGTGGGAACAACCCAAGTCCACCATCGGATGAATAGGTAAAAAAAAATATGGTACATGCATATAAGGGAATATTACTGAGCCACAAAAGGAATGAAATTTTGACACATGCTCCAATACTATGAAGACATCATTTTCAGTGAAATGAGCTAGATATGAAAGGAAAAATGTTTTACTCCATTGAGATGCAGTATCAAGAATAGGAAAATTCAGAGACAGTAAATAGATAGAGCTTCCCAGGGACTGAAGGATGAGGGAACCAAGAGTAATTGTTTAATGGATCAGAATTTCTGTTTGAGATGATGAATTGTTCTAGAAATAGTGGTGATAGATCTACTAAATTGCTGATATACTTGATGTCATCCAATTGTGCACTTAAAGTATAAAAAATGATAAATTTTATGTTACGTATATTTTACCATAATAAAAAATTTACCAAACCAAGACCAAGCTTGATCATGGGCCAGCTTGCCATTTCCATATCTAAAATGCCATTCTTGACATTTGTCCTTTACCAATTTCCTTGCTTCTGACTTGAATTCTCCATCCCCACCCTGACCAAGCCTGTGCCAGAATCACCCTGGAGCCCATAATTACCTGACCACTGAGGCTCCTTCCCTCTTTTGCCCGCTCTCTCCAGCTCCCTGAAAACTTACCTTGTCTGATCCTTGCACCCTCCATTTATGACCCTAACTGGCCCCGTACCTGGGATTTACGGACTGTATACCAGGCCCTCCCTGCTTTGGCTTGGGTTTCCTTCCTGAAGTTGTTTTGCTCCCCAGGATGTCACCACTAGCAGTGATGGTGTCTGTGATGCACCTTCTCTTCCTTGCTACTGTCCCCAGATGCCCCGAACACATTGATGACAACTGTGGAATTTAGGCTGAAGACACTGCTTGAAATCTCATTCTCCAAATTCAGACTTCCATGGAGAAACTGATACTTAAAATTTGGGAGGAATATGAGAGATTTACCATATTCTTCATCTATATCAAATGCTAATCAAAAATCTCAGCTCATTTATGAAGAAGAAAATTACACGATGCATACCGACTGCTGAAAGCAACACTCCTGTCCTGGTGACGCATCTCTATTGCAGGGAGAACAACGGATGGGCCCCAATATTCTGTTCTCTTTCCTGCTAGACCAATAAGTCTGAAAGGCAGCCTTGAAGATAATGAGTTGCTATGAAACATGTCAAACCGTAATTTGATTCTTTATTACTAAAGAATAGCAGGTTGTTATGTGCTCCCTTGGAGAAGGCGTTGCCTTCAGAGGAAAATCTGTTAATATGTAAGTATTCTTTGCTTGATGAAGTATCCTGTACACCCTGACACTTGCATATTTGTTTAGAATAATGGTAATTCCTTGAGGAGCATAATAAGCCTAGTTTCATTTTGACATATTTTTAGTTATTAGAAAAAATAGGGAAGCAAAGCCTTTCCCACTCACCCATGCATTCCACAAGTACTGAGTGAGCCACAGGTCAAGCACTATTCTAGGTCCTTTGTTACAGATGAGGGTGATTCTTAAGTTCCTTTTCTTTGGTAGTATTTTAAGTATTCTTGACTCTAGGCACTGCTAAAAACTAATTTTCTGAAAGTTGTTTGAAGGCTGCCAGGAAGGCCAGACACAAGGGAACTCCATCTTCTTTCCTTGATCTAGAAAATCCTACTAGATCAAGGCAATTTCTCTTACTCTTTAATACAATTTCCCACATCTACCCCAAAGAATGTGCACGGGTGAGGTCTTATGAAAAACAAATCACCCTCTGTAAATTGTAACATAACATCTCTTCCCCAAATAGAATCCACCACCCTTCTGTTCTCTTTCTGAAACTCTATTAGGAAACCTAATTACTAGAATTCTGAAAATTGAATATGTATACTTTGTGAGCATTAGCTTATGTGGATCCTAGGGCATTAGGGAAATTAGCATTTGAGAAATAATCTTTCTTACAAAAAGTCAATTTTCTTTCAGTTTCAATTGTACAAATTGGCTGTAGGGATTTTGGCAAAAGGCAAATCTATGATTATCACATTTGGATTTATTGAAAGCAAAAACGGGTCCAGTAGTGAAATTCAACCCAGGTTATATTTTGGTTGTTCACATTTCAGTGCAGCTGTGCAGAACAAGATGATCCCTGTAGAAAAATAAGATTTTAGACTATCAGGATAACGTTCAGGACCTACTGAGTCTGTCCCACTTGAAGTCTTTAAAAAATAATTTTGATGAAATACTAGCATATTTAATAAGGAAATGCTAATTAGTCAAGGAGTAATTAATAATTTGTCCAAGTCCAATGAGGTTGTATATTTGGGCAACTGAAAAAAAGTAGCAATTTTCTTTTTGAGCTTTGTATTTGAGAACTTCAAAGCCATGTAATTGTGTGAAAATTTCTTGCCTCTTCTTTAGAAAAAAGACTGTGTTTTGCCATAAAACCTACTACCTGATGTGAAAAATTTGAGGTTTTGGCAAGAAAATAACAATACAAACACAATGAGTGCTTAGAACTCAAAAAGCCAGCTCTACTCTGATGCTAAAAATACTGAACAGGAGCATTTCCTGAGCGCCTTAGTTACCTTGTGGCTACTATAACAAACGACCACAAATTTAGGAGCCTAAAACAGCACACATGTATTCTCTCACAGTTCTGCATTTCAAAAGCCCAAAATATGCATTTCAAAAGCCCAAAATATGTCTTAAGGGTGAAAATCAAGTAATCCACAGAGCTCTTGGTTGCTTCTATATCCTCCAGGGAAAAATCTGTTCCTTGCCTCTTCCAGTTTCCTGAGGCTGCCCACATTCCTTAGCTCAAAACCACTTCACCCAGCCCTCCCATCTCTTGCTTCCATCGTCATTTCTCTGACTGCTTTCCTTTACAAAGTTCCCTGTGATTATATGGGGCCCACCCAGATAGGCAGGAGAGCCTCCTAATTCAAGATCCTTCCCTAAGTCACACCTACAAAGGCTTTTACCATGTTAAGTGACACTTCTTTACAGGTTTCAGGGATTAGGGCATGGGTATCTTTAAAAATAAATTGTTCTGTTTAGATATACATGACAGTAGAGTGAATTTTGACATATTATACATACATGGAATACAACTTCCCTTTCTTGTGGTTGTACATGATGTGGAGTTACACCAGTTGTATATTCATATATGAACACAGGAAAGTTTTGTCTAATCCAATAAATGTCTACTTTCCCCTACCCCTTATGTGTGTTAGCATCTGCATATCAGAGAGACCATTTAGCCTTTGGATTTTGGGTTGGCTTATTTCACTTAGCATAATAGTCTCCAGTTTCATCCATTTACTGGCAAATGTCATAATTTCATTCTTTTTATGGCTGAGTAATATTCCATTGTGGATATCTACCACATTTTCTTTATCCATTTATCTGTCAAAGGGCACTTATGTTGGTTCCCATAGCTTAGCTATTGTGAATTGAGTTGCTATAAACATTGATGTGGCCATGTCACTATAGCATGCTGATTTTAAGTCCTTTGAGTACATAACAAGGAGTGGGATAACTGGGTCAAATAGTGGTTCCATTTTAAGTTTTCTGAAGAATCTCCATACTGCTTTCCAGAGTGGTTGCACTAATTTGCAGTCCTACCAGCAATGTAAGAGTGTTCCTTTCCCCCCACATTCTTGCCAACATTTATTGTTGCTTGTATTCTTGATAATTGCTATTCTGACTGGAGTGAGATGAAATCTCAGTTTAGTTTTAATTTACATTTCTCTAGTTGCTAGGGATATTGAACATTTTTTTCATATATTTGTTGCTGATATTTTTTTTCTGTAAAGTGCCTGTTCAGTTCTTTTGCTCATTTATTGATTCGATTATTTGGTTTTTGATGTTAAGTTGTTTGAGTTCTTTGTATATCCTGGAGATGAATGCCTTATCTGTTGTGCAGGTGCAAAGCTTTTCTCCCATTCTGTAGGCTATCTCTTCATATTCTTGTTCCCTTTGCTGTGAAGAAGTTTTTAGTTTGAGATAATTCCATTTATTCTTGATTTTAGTTCTTGCACTTTAGGAATCTTGTTGAGGAATGTCATAAGCTGACATGATGGAGAGTTGGGCCTGTTTTTTCTTCAAGTAAGTGCAGGACCTCTGATTTAATACCTAAGTCCTTGATCCACTTTGAGTTGAGTTTTGTGAAGGGTAAGAGATAGGGATCTAATCTCATTTTGTTACATATGGATTTCCAGTTTTCCCAACACCATTTGTTAAAGAGGCCATCTTTTCTTCAATGTACGTTTATGGCGCCTTTGTTTAGTATGAGGTAACTGTATTTATGTGGGTTTGTCTCTGTGTCTTCTATTCTGTTCTGTTGAACTTCATGTCTGTTTTGGTGCCAATACCAAGGGGTATCTCTGAGGCACCATTTTTCAGCCTACCACACTGGTAAACCTCAGGCCAGTCACTGAACTTTTGCAAACCTCTCACATGGAGAGAAACATGGAACAAAGATGACATTTTGCAAACTTGACAAGGATGAGACAAATATTGCTAGTTAATGACTTCCAATTCTGTGGATCTATGAAAATCTCACTCTATATTGCTCATTAAACCTTCTGAATGTAAATACTAGGTGGGCAGGCAGCCTATACATATCACCCATGTTCTGTTGGCATTTGTTGAATAAAGTCATCATAATAAACAATTGTTGCATGCTTTTATCTGACTAGGTGTGTTGACCTATGGTATAAAATGATATCTTTCTGCTTTATTCTTTCGCCCAATATTCCATCACCATGCAATAATAATTTATCCCATATTTAAAGTCATACATCTGGCCTTCCAATTCAAACTTCTTCTTTCCCTCATGAATTATTGATAAAGTGGTATTTTTTAATTTTCAAATGTTTAGGGGATTTTTCAAATTACTTTCGATGTTGGTTCTAAATTTACTTCCCTTTTGTTTGGAGAACATACTTTGTGTGGTTCCAGTCCTTTAAAATTCATGGACACTTGTTTTATAGCCCAGAATAGGGCCTATTTTGACAAATGTTTTGTGTGCACTTGAACGTACATTCTGCAATTACTTTCTGTCACGATTTCTCTGTACCTTGTAGGAAAACAACTTTGCCATGGTGCCTTGTAGACCATGAAGTTCATGTGAGCCCCCCATGCAAAGGTTGGAGCCATATCAAATCTGAGTCTTGGTGATTTGCCTTGGAATGTCCTGTAAAGTGAGAGGGTGGGAGGCATCTAAGAAGCTGCTCCAAGGTTATTTCCTGCTAGCTTCCTTGGCTTTCTGTCATGAGACATTTCTCATCATCTTTTCAGTTGTGGGGAGGTACGGGACTTCCTGCTTTGCCCCCCACCACCTCATAAGAATAAAGGTGCAGATTACAAAATTCTCTAGCTACCGTCTACAATTGGGTCCTCACCAACAGGGTATCCCATAACTCACATTGCCATTGTTTGTGTTTCATGGTTGTACTTTTTGGTATGTGTGATAAAAACCTGGAGGGCTATCTAGCACTCTTGGCTACTCTTCCTTTTGTTATCTGTATAAGTAATACACTGTCTGAATCAAAAAATGTCCACTTGTGTCATTACCAGCCAAATCAGTCAGGCATTGACCTTGGCTTGCCTTGCTGCATGTGTGACAGACTTGTGCAGGGCCCAACATGCTACCAGAGCTGTGCCAATAGCTAGGCCATCTCTGAGCTCTTCTGAGCAAGTGTGTGGCCTCATGCATGTGCACAGCCTTCTAGGCCACCAGGGGGATATGTGGGAACTTTTCAAATCCTAATATGGTAGTGTCTTTTGCAGATCTCTCTGTTAAGTTTCTGGACAGTGTCCCGATCTGCAGCTTGCCTCAACCATGATGGCAACCTCAGGCTAGCTGTAACAGAGGACTTTCCGACTTGCCTTTACCAAGATCACAACAGAGTCCGACAAAGCCCAAGGGCATGGGGATTTTCTGTGCTCTGCTTCTGTTCCGTTCTCTTTTCTGATGAACATCAAAACACCTTTGGGAAATCAAGTCAGCCCCTTTTGGCAATGCTTATTTTCACAGGCTTCTCTGTTCTGGTCACTCTGAGGACTGATGGAGCTGGGGACAGGGCAGGTGGGACAGAGGTAATCTCAGACAGAAGTGCTATTGATTCCCAGTGATCAGTAACTTTTCTTCAATAAGTGAGTCTCAATTTTTATGTGCTTTTGGCCAATTCCCTGCATCCTGAAATGGTTCTTTTAAAATTTGTGCTCAGATTTATTTGTTGCTTTCTGGTGAAAGGATTTTTCAGAGCTCCTCACATCTCAAATCTGGAAATCCTGCCTCTTTAATTCTGTTTGTTTAGCCTAATAATTAGATCCTGAATATTGACATATGTGTAATATATAAATCATATTCTTCTCAAGGCAGAACTTCATTTTCCTGTTTCTCTCAAAGATTAACATATTTTTCATTCTGGTTTCTCAATGAATATTCCATGTAAAATTCAATGATTTTAATAAACATTTCATGAGGGTGGGGAGGAATCTATGGTTAAATTATGTTTGGGAAACAAAACAGTAGGTCTCTTTGCTGCAAAAATTATCAGAGCTTTGATAAGCTTATACAAAATCTGAGTTTTTTTTAAGTATAATAAATTTTGACCATGGAATCCATCTTTTCTAATGAACCTCAAAACACCTTTGGGAAACAAGGTGGAGAGTGTACACTTATTAGGCTGTAACTCTCTGTTGCCCTCTAATGGTAAATTGCTTAATTTTAAGCCTTCTTTTTTTCTCTGCAGGACTGTTTTAATAGCCTCCTAGTAGTTCTCCTTGCCTTTAGCTCTTTACAACTCATCTTGCCTGGTGACTTTATTTACCTTTTTCAAACACAGATCTGATTGTATTTCTTCTCTGCTCAAAGGATCTTTATCACCTCATCATAAACGGCTCAACTATTCCAAGAAGGTAAATGACAGGTATTGTCTGTCATTTTTACGTATATAGAAATTATCTCTCAGTTGAAGATTCTCCTGAAACTCTTATTAGTTTAACCAAAGATGCAGATGAGATTATCTATGCCTGGTCCAAAGGCCAGCTATCACTGCCCACAATGCTAAGACAGGTCACCCAGAGAGTGGGACTCAATAAATTCATAGAGTTGGATGCACATTGTTCATGATGATACCATCTCTAGAACCAAGCCCTGTCCTATGGGGTGTGGTGGGGGAGATCTCAGGGACAAGTGAGAAATAACTGAGATTACAAGATGTTGTTGGAGCAAGAAAAATATCCTCTGGCTCCTTAAACCTCAACATGATCAGATATCTAAGAACAAATTTTTGTTCTCACTATTGCAGTACACCAGCAGATTAAAATCAATGGCAGTGGATCCAGTTGGGAAATATGAGGGTATCTGTAACAGAGTGGAACAAAGGGTTGTGTGGGTAAGGAAGTGGGTACAGAAAATGGTGTGTGGGTTGGGGAAGGAATTGAAGGGCAGTGAGGTACAGACCAACTGTGCAGCTGGTATTTGCTAATTAATACTATAATTGTGAAATAAGAGAAGAAAAAAATTATAGTGATTATTTTAGGATGAAAAACTTATGGGTGCAATTAATTAATCATTTGTTTTAAGCGTTGGTTTTTACAGAGTATTATGCTCATTAACAACTTTTAAAAAAGTGACAAACTTCATACATAGCCTAAAGCTGACAATTAAGTGGTACAACTTATGGGTGCAATTAAAAAACTTATGGGTGCAATTAATTAATCATTTGTTTTAAGCGTTGGTTTTTACAGAGTATTATGCTCATTAACAACTTTTAAAAAAGTGACAAACTTCATACATAGCCTAAAGCTGACAATTAAGTGGTACAATATATTGTAATGTGACTGAAAAGAAGCATGCATTTAGCCATATGTAATTATACACAAAGGTTACAACTTCCTCGGGAGATTGATTGATGAGGTTTGGGATGCTTTCAGATCTCTAAAAAAATTTTGCTTTTTTGATATAATACAGCAAATTTAAAGATACTTAAATGTTAAAAACTTGTAAAGTATGGTTAATGGTAATCTTGATAGTGGCAACTACTTATAGTCCCAGCTATTGGAGAGTCTGAGGCAGGAGGATAGATAGAGCCCAGTAGTTAGAGGCCAGACCAGGCAACAGAGAGAGACTCCGTGTCAAAAAAGAAAGAGAGAGAGAGGAGGAAAGAAAGAAGGAGTCAAAGAAGAGAAAAAGGGAAGGAAAGTAGGAGGGAGAGAGGGAAGAAAGGAGGAAAAAACCACACTGCTTCATGAACATTTTGTTAAAATATATGGAATGTTAATGTACAGCATCTCAGATCCTGCTAATGAACAGAAATTGTCAAGATGAACATTGCTCTAGTTTATTTTACAACCGTCAGACCGAAAGCCAAAATATGTACTTCAAAAAAATTTCCACTGAGTTGCAACCATTGGTTAGTTGAATAAAAGACAACCAGTCATCCATCAAGCAAAAATTTGAGCACAGTACTGCAGGAATAGAAGCTCAGAGCACTACTTAATCGTTTTCTTTATTTTACATAGTTGGCTCTAGCATGGAGCTCTCAGAGTAGGACATAGGACAGCTGTTTCTTAGTACATTTAGATAATAATACCATGGCGAAACTAGCTGGCAGATGAAAGAGATTTGGTCCTCAGCTTTGTTAGGCTCCAGTTCATTTGAAGTCACTTGTTTTTGAAGCTTGCTTTCAAATGGAAGAAAACTAGCCACTTTTCATGTAATTTTTCCTTTGAGATATCGGGTAATAAACCCAGCAGCACTCCTACCACTGAGGTACCCCCCTCCCCTTTTAACTTTTTCTTTTGAGGCAGGGCCTTACTCATTTGCCCAGGCTAGTTTCTAATTTGCTATCTTTCTGCTTCAGCCCTCCAAGCTGTGATAGCAGGTCTGGGCTGCTGTTTCAGGCTTCATGCAAATATCACAGATCTCTCTAGGGGTTCTTCACCAGTTTCTAGAATACAGTCTAGCAGCACATTAACCCAAAAGTCCCAATGATACTGTTGTAGTCTGAATATAATTTATCTCCCCTGACATGCATGAATTTAGTCCCCAGAATCTTATGTTAAAATGATTAAAAGGGTACAAACCTAACCTAACAATGGTTTTTAGAGGTGAGGTTTTTAGAAAGTGATTAGATTAAGTTATTAGGGTAGAGCACCCATGACTGAGTCCTGGTGGCTGTAGAAGGAGAGAGAGAGAACACACACACCCAGAGTTGCAAACATATTTTCACTATAGTGCGGTGCAGCCCTGGGCAGCCCTCAACAGAATTTGTGCCAAGCTATTTGGACTTTCAGCCTCCAATACCGAGAACTAAATAAAACCTCTTTCTTTATAAAGTAGCCTACATTGGTTATGCTGTTATAAGAATGAAAACCTAGGGTTGGGGATATGGCTCAGTTGGTAGAGTGATTGCCTCGAATGCACAAGGCCTTGAGTTCAATCCCAGCATCACCAAAAATATAAAAAAGAATGAAAAGCTGACTAATACAAACAAATATCTTATTTAAATTTACTTTGATTTTATTAGATTCATCCAGGTAGGTTCAAAGACAAGCTATGAACAGAGACCCAGGAACAAACTTCTCCAACTGAGAAGTTTCTCCATGGGTTTTCAGAACCCCTGGGGGAGTTGTGAGGAATCCTAACATGTCATGGTGAAAAGCTCTTTTATCTGGAAACATGGAAGCTGAAACAGATGTAGATTTGCAGGGTGCTTAGCAAAAAATTAATTCTTTGGAATAATAATAATGCTGCTGCTGATGATTAAAGAAACAAGGCCCTCATTTCCTGCTAATCAGATACCTTGAGGTTGACTGAAGCTTCAGAGTTAGGTTAACGCTCACATAGTAATTCCCCCTTTGTGTAAGAGCCCTATGTAGTGCCTTGCTCTTGTATCCTCTAAACTACACATTTAAAATAATTTTCTTGAAATTTCTCTGGCATCTGGGTATTCTGTTGCAAGGGGTTTTTAAAAAGCCTGCCTGCCTTATTATCAGAAGCAGACTGTCTTCACTATCTCATCTCCCTTACTCTTGATGCTTAGTAGGTAAACTTTGATGTTTTTATTAAATTCAGGAACAAGCACAATGTACTTTGCATTTCTGAACAGGTGTTTATCCCAAATACGTGTTTTATCAACTAAGCTTTTTGTCCAAAGTATGACTTGGGAACTTCAAGAAGATTGCATAATTAAGTGAAATAATATTCAAACAGCTCCATATACCCTTTTAATTTTATTTCCAAATTGGGTAACATTAATCTTTGTAACTTGGTACCTTTTCTCAGATTCCTTTCTTTGCCTTGGCAACAGCAAATAGCAACAGCACCATCTCTGAAGACTCCAAATTTTCTAAACTATTTTTCCTGAAGTTTCTATGGCATCTCCTTGGTGTAGAAGTGAATCTCCAAAGCTTTTGCTAATAAATGTTTGAAAATGAGTTTTATAGCACTTCTAAAATTTGACAAGGGAAATTTTTTTCTAAAGAGATCAATCTCATTGATTTGCCGGTTTTATTAAACTTTAATCAGTTTTCCCACATTTTCATTGTTGAAGAGCTCGTGTTCTCATAAGCTATAAATTCAGCCACCCAGGGCTTAAAGGATAAATATATAATTTAAGGTCTCATAATCCTTAGACACTGAGTAATGACACAAAATTAAATAGTGCTGCCAACACCGAATCTCTCATTGAGAATAACAAGTCAGAGCAGGTGATGTATTTCAACAAACTGTACCAGGAGAATAGCATTACACTTGAAATAGTCAGGAAGACTAAACTTCATATTTAATTAATCCTGAAATATTTAATGATCAGACCAACTGTCATGCTAATTATTATTCTTTATATCATAGGGGAAGGGAATGATTTTGAAAGATCATAATCTGGTGTTTAAAAAATATTCCTCATTCACAACAAATATTTAACCTCAATTTAACTCATTTCAGTGAGGAATTATGCTGTCTACTTACTTGGAATGATAAATTAGTATATATAATTTTCTAAGAGAAAATCAATTAGGGTGTCAACAGTCACATTCATTCACAATTGCAAACACTCACCCTTTGGCTTTTAGAAATAATTTTTTTTCATTGTACAGAGAGATGTTGATCATCTGTCCTTCCTAACACTTTGAGTAAAATGAAATAGAATAATAATGTGTTAGTGATGGCCTAGGTCTCAAGAAACCAAATGTTAGACAAATGAAACACAAGATATAATTACTGCATAGGATCCAAAAGATAGTTTTCCTTTAAATTTGAACATTATATTGAAATAGAAAAGGAACTGTTTATTTCCTTGATTTCGTTCTTCTGTGAATATAATAATATATGCATTAAAATGCATAAAACATACTAACCTATTTAATTCAGCATAGACAAATGCCAACCTGCACAGAGAACTTTTGGAGTTAACCTGAGTTTGTGCAGGTGCGTGAACTGTGGTTCTTTTCCAATGTAATGCAGTGTGTTTGATCTTGGCTCTTCCAGGCTGCAGATCTTGTCCGGCCTTGTAGTATTCGCGCTCTCTGCCAAGGCTCTACCACTTCTTTATGACCCATGTTGGAACCATCTAATCAAACACACTGAATTACTCTAGTGAACTCTGTTGAATGAGCCTTTGTATATGTAGCCCTGTATTGGGTTGCTTGTGCTCAAAGATTAATCCTATTGATCTGTAAAATTTCATATTAGCACTCACACAATGATACAAAGTGACAAAAAATCAATTTAGTTGCTGGGCATGGTAGCGCATACCTGTAATCCCAGCAGCTCGGGAGGCTGAGGCAGGAGGATCACGAGTTCAAAGCCAGCCTCAGCAATGGTGAGGCGCTAAGCAACTCAGAAAGACCCTGTCTCTAAATAAAATACAAAATAGAGTGGGGATGTGGCTCAGTGGTTGAGTGCCCCTGAGTTCAATCCCTGATACCAAAAAATAAAAATAAAAATAAAAATCAATTTAGTAAAACCATAGGTTATGTTATTCATGAATTTGGACTTAAAATAATTCTAGCATTTAAAAATATTTTACTTATAAATTAAAAGACAACCCTAAATACGAGATGATTCTCTTTTCAAAATGCAAACAGTACTAAAAAGCTTTTTGGACAATGTGAATATTGGAACATAATATATGTTAATAAAATGGTTGATAATTACTTGAAGGAGTTAGTATTGACCTGGTTACATGATCATACTTAAAAAATAATATTATAAAATGTCAACTTAGAAATATTTCTTCTTATTTCAGAAATAATTTCACTCAAATTCTTCACTTACATCTTGACACTGGTGTCTTCATCAGAGGAGGAGTAGCTCTTGCCCACCTAACATGGCTTGAGTCCAAGCCCTACCATACAGCTTATCAACTTACCAATGGGAAAGTCTGACAATCAGTGTTTTAGTCAGCTTTTCACTGCTGTGACTAGAATTCCTGACAAGAACAATTTTAAAGGAGTCAAAGTTTATTTGGGGAATCACAGTTTCAGAGGTTTCAGTCCAAAGACAGCTGGCTCCATTCCTTAGGGCTGGAGGTAAGCCTGAAATCATGGTGGAAGAGTGTGGCAGAGGGAAGCTGCTCATATGATGATCAGAAAGCTGCTCACATGATCATCAGAAAGGGGAGAGAGATGATAAATAGATAGAGATAGAGAGAGAGAGAGAGAGACCACTCTCCAGATATAAAATAGATACCCCAAAGTCATGCCCCCAGTGACCCACCTCCTCCAGCCACACCCTAACCTGTCTTCAGTTATCACTCATTACCCTAAAAGAGTAAGGCTCTCATAACCCAGTCATTCCACCTGTGAATATTCTTGCATTGTTTCACACATGAGCTTCTGTGGGACACCTAATATCTAAACCATAATAGTTATCCAGAAAATGGCAATCACTTCACTTTTGTTCTAAATATGTTTTTAAAAAGTAGGCACCCCAACATAGGTAAGCATCAAGTTAATTTTTAGAAATAAAATATTAAATTGAAAACCTAAATGTTTGTAATTTTTCCTGAAACATCCTAACAATTACAAATTACATTTCAAACTTTTATTCTTGTGAAATTATATGAAAGAATATATTCATTCAATCTTTTGAAAAGCTTGACAGACAAGTTAAATCAAAGATAGTATTAAGGGCCAGTTGGTGGTATGTTAGAAGCACATCTAGAAAACCATCATGAAAATCAGAAATGGGTGTTGGTTATGCTTATTTCTGCTCTTAAAAGTTTTTAATGATAGCCCTACTTCTTATATATGTAAAATGTGAATTTCAATTCTCAAATTATAAGACTTTTGCAAACATAACGTGTATAAAATTTTACCCCCAAAGGAACATAACCATATTCAGAAAAAAAAATTAAACAATTGTTACCTTTCTCCCAAAATGTGGTTTTGAAGTAGAAATGAAGATATGGCTTGTAGAAAAAGAATAATTAAACAAAATCTTTCTGATTAATGATCTAAATCAAAATCTAAAAGAATAAGTTTTAAATAAGTTCCACCCTGAAATACCCTTGGGCTACATTGCTACGGATTATTAATTCACAGCTATGAGTTAGAAATTGCATTTTACTTATCACACAGAAATCATTGCTTGCCGCAGTCTGGCTGGGCACAATTCATGAGCCACTTGTCAAGCAGAAACAAACTTTATTTTTAGAACACACAGGCCAAACCACACAGCTCTTCAGGAATTCCCTCAGAGCCCAACTGCCACCACCGGCTTCCCACAAGCCTCTCAACCCCCACCCCCCACTCCTCCTGCTCTTGAGGCAGATTGGCTGGGTCACGTGGGCAGAGCCAAAAAAGTCCCCCAATGAGCAACTCCGTGGTCTGAAAGGGTGGGGAAACAGCCCAATGAGCAACACCGCAGAGGAGCCAATCAGCTGGCCGCTAGAAGTTTGCTGGGGCCACTGTGAGGCAATCATCAGCTGGCAGCTGGAAGTTTGCTGGCAGCTGGAAGTTTGCTGGGGTCCCTTCGGCTGTGGCTCTCAACAATTGCTGTTTTTGAACTGACAGATGGTTAACCCTCAGCATGCTGCATTTTATGAATATTTAGAGGCTGAAACATTGGACCACAACATATTTGAGAAGACAAACCCTGCTCTGACCATCCCAGCTCAAGGAGGTTATTTTCCTTTATTTCTTCTGGTGAGGTTCAATGTTGTGAGATGTTTACTCTTCACTTTTGCTTTAGTCTTGGCTTGAGGTGGATAGAAACTTGAAATGGGATCTCAGAAATTTCTATATTGGTTTTTCCTCTTCCACTTACCAACAAAGCAAATTTATACTTGTTTTTGAACTTTTTTTTCCCCTGTAAAATGGTCAGCTTTCTGGAAAATGTAGGCAATTTAAACATGGTTTGATATCTGTTTCTCATGGGATAAAACATTGACTGTGTACTCAAAACAAGCAAACAGAAATACTGAAAAATATGATTTTAATCATCCCAGATATTGCTTGGAAAATTCCCTTATTTCCAAATCCTATTTATACAGTTCATATTACTTCATCACTGTTTATTTGAATTGGTTTTAATTTACAGTGTAAATACATTTTCAGATTATTTTCTCAAAGGATTGGTACAACTACAAGCCATCAAACTCTTCTTTCTAGCTCACTAGCTTACTTTCCCTCCCTCTAGCCTCAATTGAAAACTTTTCACTTCTCTTCCTTTTTTTTTTTTTTTTAGCAATTGTCCCTGCCAGCTTCAGAAAAAAAAATAATTATAATTTGTTCTAAATGAATTCCCTTGGATTTGAAAGCCAAAATGAGTCACACTTCTAGCTATGTATTTTCTCAATTAATTGTAATTGAAATATATCTCCCAAAAAATTTCTACTTGAAAAATCATCATCTTAAGTAGTGTGTCTAATGTTATTCCTTTCACAGCTCCAGAATTTTGAATCACAATATAGAATGCTGCTTCATCAGTTGAGAAGATATATGAAGGAAAGCACTTCAGGATGTAGGAAAATGTTACCCTACTCAATGAAGGAAACTAGTGACAAAAATTGTTTCTAGTAATATAAGAAAAGCAGAACTGTGAGCGCAGTGCTGCATGAATAAACTAGTTCTTATTTTCTGGAAAGAAGATAGGCAGCTAATTATATTCCAGGTTCATTCCTGTAATGGAGTTTTTCAGTCAGGAAGCAAGAAACAAAGCAATGTACCCCAAATAAATTTTGTTCTGGGTGCTGGTAAAGCTCTGGTTCAGAAATGAGAACTTCACAAATGCTGGTGTTAATCTGAGCAGTAAATTCTTAAATTAGGGAAGAGGAGTATCAATTTGCTTATAAAGTTCAACATACAACTTTATCAACAAAAATAAAACTAAGGTAGAGTTTACATGAACTAAGTCCTGCATTTTAAGTAATTGAATGTTTATAAAATTAAATGACAAACATTTGGTTAATGCACCTGGTTATTATACAACTTGATCTTTTATTTGTTATGGTTCTAGCTTTGGACTATTGCTTGACCCCCCCAAAAAAAGGATGATAAGAAAAAAAAATAATTTCTGGATAAACTTCCCTGGTTTATTAATCAGTGGGTCTTCTTTATGAATCACATGAAGTAATTGATTCTCAGAGAAACTACACTGTGTTGATGGTTTTATATCATGTTCTTATTACAAATTACAGTCGTAAAATAACTTAGGAAAAAAAACAGTCAAAAAAAGATACACATTTGTGTTCACAGCAGAACTCAATTGAACACTGTATGTCTTAATGTGATGTGACTGTTCTTGACCAGTGAATATTCTACCCTGTGCTGAGAAATATAGTGGCCACTAGCTGCATTGTGATTTATGTAAGTTAAGCTAAGTAAAAATAATAGGCTAAGGAGCTGAACAGACACTTTTCAGAAGAAGATATACAATCGATTAATAAATATATGAAAAAATGTTCATCATCTCTAGCAATTAGAGAAATGCAAATCAAAACTACTCTTAAGATTTCGTATCAGTCCAGTCAGAATGGCAGTTATCAAGAATACAAACAACAATACGTGTTGGCAAGGATGTGGGTAAAAATCATGCTCATACATTGCTGATGGGACTGCAAATTGGTGCAACCAATCTGGAAAGCAGTATGGAGATTCCTTAGAAAACTTGGAATATGATACTGTTGGTTACTGGTGACAAGCTCTGCTCCCTCACATGTTGAAGTATAACATTAGAGAAGCACGCTGAGGCAAGCATATAAAACAGGGTTTATTTAAAAAGTGGTAACATAGACTTCTCCCAGGAGGGAGAAGGGGGACATAGCTGGTATCCTGATCTCCCAAGAAGTGAGGAGTTTGCCTTTTGTATACTTCTTAGGCTTCCTTTGTTCTGCTCTCTTCCCCTTATCTTTCTCCTTCCTGAGTACATGACTACCCAGGAGATGCTTGGTGGGATGGCCAAAAAGTGAGAAGCGGTGGGCTGGAGGGGCCAAGTTGGAGTGATCTGGGAAGGATAGGGGCATAATTAACAAGTCCCTGTAGGGAGGGACAATCCCTGAGACAGGTTACCTTAGCAACAGGTTGGAGCAGAAGCAGGTTATCTTGATAAGGGTGGAAAAAGGGCTCTGAA
This sequence comes from Spermophilus citellus, assembly GCF_964194105.1. Classification (NCBI taxonomy): domain Eukaryota; kingdom Metazoa; phylum Chordata; class Mammalia; order Rodentia; family Sciuridae; genus Spermophilus; species Spermophilus citellus. The sequence continues at coordinate 32,587,125 of NC_138182.1, forward strand.
GGAATTAACATTTCAATCTCTCTCCAACTTTCCAGACCCAAATTGGCCTCCTAGATCTGATCTGATTTGATTTACCTATAATTCTGGCTTCAGAACCACCATTTGACCTAGTTATCCCACTCCTCGGTATATACCCAAAGGACTTAAAAATCGTCATACTACAGTGACGCAGCCGCATTAATATTTATAGCAGCTCAATTCATAATAGCTAAATTGTGAAACCAACCTAGATGCCCTTTGATGGATGAATGGATAAAGAAACTGTGGTATATATATGCAATGGAATATTACTTAGCATTAAAAAAGAATAAACTTATGGCATTTGCAAGTAAATGGATGGAGTTGGAGAATATCATGCTAAGCAAAATAAGCCAATTCCAAAAAGCCAAAAACCAAATATTCTCTCTGATAAGTGGATGCTGATCCATAATGGGTGACATGGGGAAAATGGAGAAACTTTAATTGGGCAAAGCGGGGGGGAGGGGAGGGGTAGGGGCATGGGGGCAGGAAGGATGGTAGAATGAGATGGACATCTTTACTCTAGGTACATGTATGACTGCACAAATGGTGTGATGCTACATTGTGTACAACAGGAGAAATGAAAAGTTGTGCTGCAATTGTATACAATGAATCAAAATGCATTCTGCTGTCATGTATACCTAATTAGAATAAATTAATAAACAAACCTAAACAATAAAAAAGAAGTAAATTATCATGGCAAGTTGTAGGATCAGACATTATCCAATAGAATTTTCTGTAATGATGAAAATACCCTATATCTATCTGCCTTGTCCAGTACAGTAATGGCCATATGTTGCTATTGAGCATTTGAAATGCAACCAGTGAAACTGAAGAACTAATTTCTTATTTAGCTTAATTTACATAAGCACAATGCAGCTAGTGGCCACTATATTTCTCAGCACAGGGTAGAATATTCACTGCTGAAGAACAGTCACATCACATTAAGACACATAGTGGTCAGTTGAGTTCTGCTCTGAACAAAATATGTATCTTTTTCTTGACTGTTTTCTTCCTAAGTTGTTTTCCTACTATAATTTGTAATAAGAACATGATATAAAACCATTGACACAGTGTAGTTTCTCTGAGAATCAATTACTTTCTGTGATTCATAATTTTGAGTTCTTTATATATACTGGAGATTAGTGCTCTATCTGACATGCATGTGGCAAAAATTTGCTCCCAAAGTATAGGCTCTCTTCACCTTATTGATTGTTTCTTTTGCTTAGAAGAAGCTTGAATACATCCCATTTTGATTCTTTCTTTTATATATATATATATATATTAGTTGTAGATGTACACAATACCTTTATTTTATTTATTATTTTTATGTCATGCTAAGGATCAAACCCAGTGCCTCACATGTGTGAGGCAAGTGCTCTGCCACTGAGCCACAATCCCCTTCCCCCATTTATTGATTCTTGATTTTTCTTGCATTTTAGGAGTATTGTTAAGGAAGTCAGGGCCTAATAGGATGTATGAAGATTTATACCTACTTTTTCCTCTATTAGGTGCAGGGTATCCTTGATCCACTTTGAGTTGAGTTTTGTGCATGGTGAGATAGGGGTTTAATGTCATTTTGCTGCATATGGATTTCCAGTTTTCCCAATAACATTTTTAAAGAGGCTATCTTTTCTCCAATGTATGTTTTTGGTATCTTTGTCTAGTATGAGATAACTTTAATTATGTGGGTTTGTCTCTGTGTCTTCTATTTTGTGCCATTGGTCTACATGTCTATTTTGGTGTCAATACCATGCTGCATTTGTTACTATTACTCTGTACTATAGTTTAAGGTCTAGTATTATGATGCCTCCTGCTTCACTCTTCTTTCTAGGGATTGCTTTGGCTATTCTGGGTCTCTTGTTTTTCCAAATGAATTTCATGATTGCTTTTTCTATTTCTATAAAGAATGACATCAAGGTTTTAATTGGAATTGGATTGTTAAATTGATTCCCAAGTATTTTTTATTTTTTGAGGCTATCGTGAATGGGGTAGTTTTTCTAATTTCTCTTTCAGAGGATTCATCACTGATGTATAGAAATGCATTTGATTTATGGGTATCGATTTTACATCCTGCTACTTTGCCGAATTTATTTATTAATTCTAAAAGTTTTCTGGTAGAGTTTTTTTGCATCCTCTAATTATAGAATCATGCCGTTGGCAAATAATGATAGTCTGAGTTCTTCTTTTCCTATTCATATCCCTTTAATTTCTTTCATCTGCCTAATTGCTCTGTTTAGAGTTTCAAGAACTATGTTAAATAGAAATGGTGAAAGAGGACATCCCTGTGTTGTTCCAGTTTATAGAGGGAATGCTTCCTTTTTTTTCCATTTAGATATGATGCTAGCCTTGGATTTAGCATAGATAGTTTTTACAATGTTGACGTATGTTCCTACTATCACTAGTCTTTCTAGTGTTTTGAACATGAAAGGATGATATATTTTGTTAAATGCTTTCTCTACATCAATTGATATAATCCTATGATTCTTATATTTAAGTCTATTGATGTGATGAATTACATTTATTGATTTCCATATGTTGAACCAACCTTGCATCCCTTGAATCCTACTTGATCATAGTGCACTATTTTTAAATATTTTTGTATGCAATTTGCTAGAATTTTATTGAGAATTTTTGCATCTATGTTCATCAAGGATATAGGTCTGAAATTTTCTTTCCTTGATGTGTCTCTGCCCAGTTTTGGTATCAGGATGATGCTAGCTTCATAGAATGAGTTTAGAAGGTTCCCTCCTTTTCTGTTTCATGAAATGATTTGAGGAGTATTTGTATTAATTCTTTTGTGAATTGTTTAGTTTCCAGGTGTTGGAGTAGCTTCTATTTTTTATTTCATCATTGATTTCTAATTTCATTCCATTATGGTCAGATAGAATGCAGGGTAGTATCTCTCTCTCTCTCTCTCTCTCTCTACTAAGACTTGCTTTGTGACATACGTAGGTTCTACTTTGGAGAAGGATCCAGGTGCTGCTAAGAAGAAAGTGTATTCACTCATTGATGGATGGAATATTCTATATATGTCTATTAAGTCTAAATTATTGATTGTTTTATTGAGTTCTATAGTTTCTTTGTTTATTTTTTGTTTGGAAGATCTATGCAGTGGTGAGAGAACTGTATTAAAGTCACCCAGTATTATTGTGCCGTGGTCTATTTGATTCTTGTAGCTGAGAAGGGTTTGTTTGACATACATAGATGCCCCAAATGGACATAGATGTTGATGATTGTTATGTCTTATTGATGTATGAATCCCTTAAGCAGTATGAAATGTCCTTCTTTATCCATTTTCACTAGCTTTGGTTTGAAGTCCACTTTATCTGATATGAGGATGGAAACCTTGCTTATTTACATGGTCCGTGTGAGTGGTACATTTTTTTCCCTACCCTTTCACCTTCAGTCTGCGGATGTCTTTTCCTATGAGATGAGTCTCTTGGAGGCAGCACATTGTTGGGTCTTTTCTTTTTTTAAATCCAATCATTCTATGTCTTTTAATTGATGAGTTTAGGCCATTCACATTGAGGATTATTATTGAAATATGATTGATTTCCTGGACATTTTGGTTTATTTTTGTTTTTAACTTGACTTGGTTTCTTCTTTGATTGGCCTTTCCTTTAGTGTAGTTCCTCCCTGTGCTGATTTTCCTTGTTGTTTCTCACTTCCTCTTCATGGAATATTTTGCCAAAAATACTCTGTAGTGCAGGCTTTCTTGCTGTAAATTCTTCTAACTTTTGTTTATCATATTTTATTTTGTCATCAAATCTGAAACTTAATTTTGCTGGATTCTTGGTTGGCATCCATTATTTTTCAGAGCGTGGTGTATGTTGTTCAGGGATCTCCTGGCTTTGAGGATCCAGGTTGAAAAAACTGCAGAGTTCTGAATTGGTCTCCCCCTATATGAAATCTGATTCCCCTCTCTTGTGGCCTTTAAGATTCTATCCTTATTCTGTATTCTATGTGCCTTGGTGTAGATGTGTTGTAATTTTGTACATTTGGTGTCCTATAAGCCTCATGTATTTGATTTTCCAATTCATTCTTCATGTTTGGGAAATTTTCTTATATTATTTCATTGAAGAGATTGGGCATGCCTTTGGTTTGAATCTCTGTGCCTTCCTCTATACCAAGAAATCTTAAATTTGGTCTTTTGGTGCTTTCCCATAATTCTTGGATGTTCTGTTCATGCTCTTACCATCTTCACTGTGTGGTCAGCTTCATTTTTAAGATTATTTTTTTTTGTCTTCATTATCTGATGTTCTGTCTTCCAAGTGATCTAGTCTGTTGGTGATGCTTTCTATTGAGTTTTTTATTTGGTTATTGTTTCCTTCATTTCAAGGATTTCTGATTGTTTTTTTCCCCCAGAATCTGTATATCTTTCATGAAGTATTCTTTTTTTTAAAAATTTTTTTATTAGTTGCTCAAAACATTACAATGATCTTGACATATCATACATTTGATTCAAATGGGGTAAGTAATCTTAATCTTATTTTTCCACGTGTACAGATTGCAGGATCATATTGGTTATACAGCCACGTTTATACATAGGGCCATACTAGTGTCTATTGTATTAATCTTTTGCTACCTGTATATATTCCCTTTTCTCTTCGTTGGTATGATCAGTGGTTTCCTATATTTTTTTTCCTTATCTCTTTGTTAGTGTATCAATGGTTACCTGTATTTGCTGTCTTATCTCTTTGTGGGAGTGATCGATTTTTGCCTGTATTTGCTCTCTTATGTCATTCTTTAATTTGCACATCATTTTAATTATGTAAATTCTGAACTCCTTCTCTGACATTTCATCTACTGTGCTGTCAATGGATTCTATTATTGTAATATCTTGGTTTGTTTGGGACACTTTCTTTCCTTGTTTTTTTTTTCATGTTGTCTATGTGTCTTCCTTTCTTGAAGGTGGGGGTCTGAAGTATTGCAGTTTCTACCCTATAGTCTTGTAGTGTCTGTGTATATTACCTGTACCACACCTTCATGTTGTACTTCCAGTCCCTGGCTGGTCTCCCAAGATGATGTTACTGCAACTAAAGGTTATGGTGGCAATAGTGGAGGTAACTTAAGATAGCAATGGGGGTGCCCCAAGATGAGACCACTTTCAGACTTGGAGCTGAAAGGGTGCACCTTACAATGGCTTTGGGCTCCCTGTTCGAAGATGCAGCTGCCTCCAGGCTGTCTGTTGTCCCAAGGTGGAGGCTACTATGTGGGGAGGGCTATGGCGATGACTGTAGTGTCCCAAGATGGAAGTGAGCTAGGCCTGGGCTCCGAGTGGATTGATGGGGGCAGTCTTGGGCCTGGGCCTGGGCTCTGCCCTGGGTCAGCATGGGTGGGACTAGGCTTGAGCATGGGCTTCAGGGTGGGTCTGCTGGTGAGCATGGTGGTCCTGGACCTAATCTGGGCCTGGGCTCCCACATGGGTCAGAAGGGGTGATCCTAGGTCTGGGCCTGGGCTCCTGCATGGGTCAGCATATTGGTTGATAATTTACTTCTTAAATACTTTTTTCTTATGAAGTAATTAACATTTTTATTTAATTTTTTTCAAGGTTTAAATAGACTTTATTGTTACAACCGGGATCTCACCAAGCAGGGCCAATATATGTGGTCCCAGATGTCACCATGAAAGCACAGAGAAATCATGATTACAGAAGAGGTGACTGGAATTGAATAACATGATCCAAGAGAAGCCATCCAGGAATGAAGAAGACATGATCAGGATGTGCTGGCTGGGGTGTTGAGGTCACGGAGAACATGCTTGTTATAATGCTCCAGTGTGACAGGCCCCAGATGGCCTGCAGAAAGAAACATAGGAAGCAGGAGGTAAGCATGGTCCCCAGCTACTTTCATGGTGACTTGGAATGGACCTGGGCGGATGGCACAAGGAGCTATCGGGCTGGGCCTGTCAGGCCTCTTGGCAGCAGCAGCTGCATCAAGACAGACAAGAATACAGGGATTAGTCCATAGACAACCACCAACAGGAGTCAGGAAGTCAAATCTAACATTTGACTTCTAGGTCAGGAAGTCAAATCTAACATTTTCATTATGTGACATCTAGAAACCATAGACAAACCAAATTAATTCAACTATAAACTAGTCCTATGATGCACAGATAACTCCTTAACATTTAACATTTTTGTTTTTTCTAAACATATGCAAATTTTAAATGAATTGCACAATACCAAACTTACCGTTTTATAAAATTTGTTGTATCAAATATATTTCTCTGTCATTTTTGTTTATATCATTTCACATGGCTGCATAATAGTTATTCAGACTATTGCTGTATGGTTGTCAGTATAGACTATTATCATACTTATACTTTATTTAATACATTCCTTATTTAAGATATCTATATTTTTAATTTTTCTATTATGAAAAGCTCTGTAGGTAAATCTTTGAAGCTATTTATGATTACTTTTAAATATTAAAATTAGAATTTGTGGGTGTAAATTTACTTCAAAATGTCACTTTTATGAATTATTTGGTGGAAGGTAGTCTGAACCAATGTTTTACCTACATAGGACAGGATTTAACGAAATGATCTTCAATACCCTCCTACCTTTACGAATCTAAGAATTTTTTTCAACGAATACAAAACAAGAATTTACTAAAAAGGAAGAAAAAAGAAAATGGTAGGCTTGAGAAAGCATTGAAATACATCAGATTTCCTCTCAGGTACTCATCTAGTATTGAGGTAAGTTCAAGATTTTCCAGGCTGATGGGGGAAAGATATGACCACCAGGTGGCAGTAGCACATAGTGCACTTTCTTTGGGTGGTACTTTGTCAGGTTTGCACATAGGAGTGGTGATAGGGGTGAGAAGTCCTTCCACTCATGAGACATACCAGAGACAATGGATGGGGCCGCTGGAGCCACCACCCCAAAGTGGAAGAGGGCAAGGAATCAGAGAGGGAGGTTAATTCGTTAGGTGATGTTGCATCACATAATGGGGGACTCTGGGGAAGAGAGCTAGCAAGGGTAACAGGGACTTGGGGGCTTGTATAGTCCCAGTTTGTCTTATCTAAGGCTAACTATTGGGTACAGTTTCTGGAGTAAGCAAAACAGGAAGGCTCCAAATGATTAAAAATATTCTTATTTAGGGTATATTAGAAACAACTGGATGTACAAGAATTTGAGTTAGGTATGTGTGAGTTACAGTCCTAGGCCTGCAGGGAATAACAGGGCAGATATACAGGGGCCATCTTTGGCTCATTTTTGTAACAAGTATAACTACATCTTATTAGTGAATCATTTCATCAACAAACAGTCTTTGGTTCTAAGGAACTTATTCAAGAGAGGACCTTGAAAGGGAGAGTGAGATCTGATGTGATAGGTAGCAGTTAATCTTTTCATGTTTTTTTTTCTAGTATAGCCACCTAGCTGCTAATATTTATCTTATAATGAGGATACCAGGCAAACATATTTGAAAAATGTATTAGAATTAATTTTCTTTTTACTTCCAACTCCATAACTAACCTCTGAATACAAGTAAAATTCATTATTGTAATTCCTACACATCCAGGGATGGAAGTGAAGAGGAACATTGGTCCTTGGCAATTATTAGACTGAATTCTGTCATAATGATACCCCAAATTAAACTCAGTATTTACCGCCTTTTAATTCAAAATTTAGCTAATCTTGTGGCATTTCTACTTTTGTCAACCCCCCTATCAACCTAATCTAGAAATTATAAAACCATGTTTCTCTCCATCTTCTCATTCAAACCCAACATACAATCATTTGGTAAATCACATAGATTTCATGGTCATAATGATATTATTGAGCCTCCTTTCCTTCCAGTGTCCATGGTGTGACTCTGGTTCTGGTCTTCATTTCCTTTAATAAATTTTTCCCAAAACATCTTCTACTCTAAAATCTTGAGTCAATCATTGCTCTCTGATTGGTCTCCCATCAACGAAGTTCTAAGTTCACTATTACTCTGATCAGAAGTGCCACAGTAAACTTACTCAGATATATTCGGAACCCTCTAAGACATCATCCCAATGTTCCTAATTGTTCTCACAGGTCCTATAATCTCAGGTGTTATAGAATACCAGCATTCCTCATAACATGTTTTGAAATTTTCTCAGTGTCATTATTCATGTAGTACTTGCTTCCTGAAAATAGATTCCTCAAACCCTGCATATCAAAACCAGATCCAAATTTCAAGGCTATAAGAAACCTTTTCAAGGCTTTAAGAAACCTTTCCTATTTCCTTAATTAACTGTTAACATCCCTAGCTTTTAACCAGAACTTTCTCTGAACTGCTCAGAAAGAGTTTATCTTACACTACCTTTGGACAAATTATTTGTGCCTCTTTTTTCTTTCTATATAAGACTGAACTTGGCATAAAATTCTTACTCATTATGCCAACTCTATTTCTATATCTACAATGAATTAAGATGTATTGTGCTCTTTATAGAACTTCAGGTGGACATATTTTCACTGACCATTGACACAAAATGATCAGTAATAAGAAACGGTTCTGGTGTTATGGACACAATCATCAAGCAACTTCATTCAATCAGAAAATATATAAATTCCAAGAATAAATACATATCCATGCAAACAATTTTGTGACTCATTGTTGCTACAAGAAAGTGTACAAGTTTGAGATTTCATCAATCCAAACAGAATTTTCATAAGTAATGACCATATAAATTCTTTAGGCCTGAAAATTCTGAGTCATGAAAAAGTCATTAACAGGTGTGTACCAGCCCCTGGATAGAATTATTATTGTTTTTTTAGCATGAAAAAAATCTGAATTTTAAAAAAATAAATTTTAGAATGGAAACTACTAATTATTTGTTGCAACCATCATTGATATTATTGATTTCTGTATGAACAATTAAAGAAATGAGGCAATGCAACACAGATTTTTACAAATATTCTGTGATTTACTGGAAACAGGATTTAATTAATGAAAAATTTGATAGGCAAATTGTTTTAGTTGGCTTTTGTATCCCTGTGACCCCTAAAACTGACAAAAACAATGTAGAAGAGGGAAAGTTTATTTGGGGTTCATAGTTTCAGAGGTCTCAGTTCATAGATGGTCTAATCCATTCCTCTGGGTTCCAGGTGAGGCAGAACATCATGACGGAAGAGTATGGAGGAGGAAAGCAGCTGGGAAATGGCACCAGGAAGGTGGAGTTGAGGAGGCACTCTGCTCAACAGGGACAAAATATAAACCTCAAAGGCACACCCCCAGTGACTTACATTCTCCAGCTACACTCTGTAGTTACTGCCCAGTTAATCCATATCAGTGGATTAATCCCCTGATTAGGCTAAGGCTCTCATAACTCAATCATTTCACCTCTGAAAATTCTTGCATTGTCTGACACATGAGCTTGGGGATACACCTCATATCCAAACTGAAACACACATAATTATTACTCAATAAATGACTGTTGGAGTTAACAACAGCAAAGTATTCATATACAACCAAATACAGACCCGTGATATGGAAAGTCCATAGCATTTTTAGAGATTGACATAAATGTAAAATACAAGAAATCTATTTCATGGAATCAACTTTGTTGTAGACCTGATGGTAGAATAACTGATTTGCACAGAAAATTTGGTATAAACAGGCTTATTAATTAGAAAGGTCTAATCAATACATGATAGCTAACTTTAATGATATAATTACCTCATATAGATCTATGATTTATTAGATGAATTTTAAGTCTATAATAGATTGTGTAAAACCCAAGTTCTCAATCTCCTCTGATAATATATTTTTAATAAAATTCTTAAAACTCAAAAGTTTTCCCATTTTTTCCATTTTTAAGTGGAAAATATCTCCATTGTCTTGCTGACTGACATTGATTTCCCTAGGTGCAGAATCTTTGAAAGGCCTCATTTCTGCAGTCACAGAAATCTGATTTTAATAGTGCATCTCTAGGTGAACACATTATTAAGGATTGGTTCATGGTAACTAAAGTCACCAGAACCTTATTCCTTTCACCAAGTTCTTGGGAGGTTGACTTCTTCATGAGATAGTTGCTCAGAGAGTCTGTAATAGAGCCAGGAGAGGCAATCTTGAATGGTATTTTTGAACATCACAATTTACTTCTCTCCTTTGGAAGGTGCTGGAAAAATACAGCTGGAAATTCTTGTTCTTTGGGTGTCCCCTTTCTAGGATATAAATAGATCATACTCCCATCTATATTACTTTTTAAAAGACTGTTATCATCTTAACTATTAGATCTGGATGCTGCTTCCAAATCTCCACATCAACATGTATTGTTCTTTTCTAAGCTCCAACTGCTCCTTATTTATGTATCTGTACCCCCCAGGGTGAAATAAGTACTAATTATGCTGCAGCATAGCTGTTATCTCTGCTTGCCTAGAACAAAAGCTCCTTGAGGGCAGGGAACATTTTAACTTGTACCCATACCCAGCTACTGCCTGTTTAAAGATAGGTACTCAAATAGATTTTGCTAAATGTCATGTATGTAGTCACACTACTTGCACTGAGAGAAGGTAAGTTTTTACAAGTTTTAATGAGAACTTCACTCATTGTGTACTTTTAAACTGGATAAAATATGTTTCCTAAGGTTAGATATTTTTGACTGCTTCCCAAGCTGGACTTTGCTTGATCCTTGGCCATCTTCCCTGGAGCCATGGGCTAAAATATCACAAATTATACTTGGTTGTTTTGGCTCCTTAGCATCTGTCTCCCATCTTAATATGTAGCTATGTTCTTAAGTTAAAGATACACCTGCAAATGACAGAGGCATGTCCATGAGCAGGCAAAATATGTCACCAAATGGGTCTCTGTCCTTCAATAAAATTGACTCTTTCTTCTGCTTTTTCATCTCTTTTTCAGCCCTATCCTGAAAATCTACTTGATTTCATACAAATTAATGAAAACTGAAATGTTTGAATAGGAGGTTAATAACTAGCTACACTGAGTGAATGTAATAGAAGTAATAACCACTTCTGAAAATGGCAGGTAGTTACTGGCAAACAGAAAAGACTGTCTTTGAATTGTAATTAGGAAGGGGAAGGAGTCAGTTTTAATAAAATTTGGGGGTGTTAAAAATCTCTAGTAAAGAATTCAGCTGTCATTCTTATCATGGAAATTAATTCTACAGTCAAAGCTAGCTGAGCCCTCAGTACAAAGTAAGAAGTGCCACTAAAGTAATTTTTTGTTTAAAAAGTTATATTAGTATTTAAGTTATGTCAAATATTATAGATATATAAAAGGTGCATTTACAATTAAATGTAATGTTAATATAATTTATTATCAGCATAATATGTAAAACAGAAAAATTTTAAAAATCAAAAGGGCAGATTAGTTTCTGTGCTTCTCCTACATAATTAAATGAATCACACTAAAACTACAAGGAAGTACTTTCTGGTCTCACTGGTTCCTGTTCTTATTTCTAAGTTTAAAGATTTATATATTTTCTTTGTTGTTGTTTTGTTTTTTTGGGCTGGGACTTCCATATGTTGCCCAGGCTGATACTGAACTCCTAGGCTCAAGGGATCTTTTACCTTAGCCTCCTGAGTAGGTGGGACTGCAGATGTTTACAATCATTCCCAGCTTAGTCTTCTTTTTTCTTTAATAAAAATCGGGTTTGGTTTTAAGCCATAAATCATTGAAACACAATATTTATTGAACATTTTTTTAAAGCCAAGAAAGGAATAAGTATTGCACAAGTTACCCAACTACCTGAAATCATACTGTATGTCACACACATTTACAAAAACTAGTTCATTTACTCACCAATTTAAAATCTGACCAGAGGATTATAATGATTTGATGTGAAATTCTGAGACAGGAGGATCACAAGTTCAAAGCCAGCCTCAGCAACAGGGAGGCACTAAGCAACTCAGTGAGACCCTGTCTCTTAAGTCTCTTAAGTCAAATAGAAAATAGGGCTGGGTATGTGGCTCAGTGGTTGAGTGCTCCTGAGTTCAATCACCAGTACTCAAATAAATAGGGCAGATCAGTTAGTATTTAAGTTATGTCAAATATTATATATATATATATATATATATATATATGAAAGAAAACCATAGGTACAATTCATCTTTTCTAAGAAAGGTGTTAACATGTAATGATAATATTTTGTATGTATTAAAGAGCTAGATTAGGGAATAGCTATTTCAGTGAAGAATAAGGGTAGAAAATGAATATGAAATAATCTGAGGGTTCCATTTGATTATTTCTTTTTAAATATTTTTTCTTGCTAAAGACAGTTTAGAAAAACTAGACATTTTCATAGCCTTGTCCTCTAGATCTAATTAGATTTCAGTCAGGAGCATCCAAATTTAAAGATCTGCCTCTGCCAAGCTGGGTCCCCCCCATCCCCATCCCCACTCCAATCTTCAACTTAAAACCTGGAAAAGAGGTTCAAAATAATGGGTTCCAGAAGCAATCACTGCACTGGCTCCTTTGTTTTTGGGGAAAAGCAAGGGGTATGAGGTTTCAGTCATTTTTTTGTCCCAAGAAAACAGATCAAAAGGAAAGTACAGAGGTTTCAAATCTAGACAGCCCCAAGTGACCGGGGCTGTTGGCAATACTTGCTGCCTAGTCCGAGACGGAGTTAACTCCTGAGGCCTTCAGCTTCACCCGAAATAACAAGGATTTCTGGGGTGGTAAAGAGGAGAAGCGGTGGGTGTATGTGTGTTGTGGGAAGGCTCCTGGGAAGTCTTCCACAGGGCCAGCAAGGCAGAGGACATACAAACACTCTTTCCTTCACCACATAGAGCCGCCATGTAAAGTAGCACCTTTGGTCCCGGTTGGCATCTGCGGCCTCTGTTATAGCATTCACAATGTTACCTGAGTTCTTGTGTTGCTTTTATATTCAAAGGCACAGGAATTGCAAAGAGCAATTAAAGTCTGCGATAAACGTGTAGAAATGTTTCATATTGAACAAGATCAGTTTCTTAAGACTCTCCTGCAATCCAGCACCAGTTACCCCAGATGCTTCCCAATGTCCTCTTAACAGCCAAGTCAACCAGATGGCTTTCAATTCACACAATTGTTAGAATACTTTTATTTTTTAAGCAAAACAATTTACACCCCCCCCACACACACCCGTTTGCTAGTGAAAACATAAAGTGCACTTAAGAAAAAATGGTTATAACCGTGGTCTTTGAATGCCCTTTGAGTCTGTGTTGGGGATTTAGGGATGATTTTTTTTAAAAAAGCAAAATCATAAACAGACAATATGGGTAATATGAGTATATATAGGTTTAAATATACACCCACACATTTTTCCCCAAAATTCAGTTATAGATTCTTTCACCTGGTTTGCCGGTTGGCAGTCACCTCTGTAGGTGCCAGGGGCTCCCAGGATTCGAGGAGCGGCCCGTATTTAATGCCCCATTCCCGCCTCCCTGGGGGAGACCCCTCCAGAGCCTTTCCCTCCCCGCGTGGCCAGGCCGCCCGCGCAGGGATCCCAGTTCGGTGCCTCTCCACGGTTCCCCTCAATGTCCCAGGCCCCATCGCAGCCGCCAGCGTTCCTTCCTCTTCCTGGGCCACAATCTTGGCGTTCCGGGATTGGCTTTACCCCTTACCAGCAGGAACACGTCCGGGAAGATCTCTCGAGGGGACCTCGAGCACCACATGCGACCCTCAAAGCCCAAATCTCCTTTCCCGCCTCACTGGGCCACGGCGCCAGGAGCCAGGCAGGCGAAGCGCAGCCTCTGGTGCTCTAAGGCCCCAAATGACCGATGGCTCGCCGTCACCGAGGACTAGGAGGCCCCCGGGTCAAACCTGGGGCCACTCCACCGCTCCTCGGCTGCTGTCTGGGAGGAAGTGTAGGTGTGTGAGCCGGGGAAAGGGAGCGAGCCGCGCCCTCGGGCCGGCGTGGGCAGGGCGCCGCGGCCTGCGCAGCCCCGAGGGCCCCGCGTCGCTCTCCCGAGCCAAGGTTCTCAGGAGCGGGCCGCGCAAAAGACGTTAGCGGGAGGAGTTAGCGGCTGTTGGGGGAACGGGTTGAGGGAAACAGTCTCTTCCAAAGCACGGCAATCGCGGGGTGGGGCGCCGTGCTCCCTCCCAGGCCGGGGGCGCTGGCCAGAAGGGGCGCGTGTGGCGACGGTGACCGCCTGCCGCGGCACGCCCGGGCAGGGCTGCGCAGGAAGAGCCAGGGGGCGGTCGCCCGTTGGCCCCGCTGGGGCTGAACGCCCAGGGGTCGCGGCGCGTCGGCCTGCAGCGCATCAGGTGAGGAGGTCGCCATGGCGATGTGGCCCCAGGCGCGCAGGCCCGCTGCGGTTGGCATGGAAGCAGCCCCTGCGAGGCCCGGGGACGCCGCTGATTGGCCGATTCAACAGACGCGGGTGGGTTGAAAGTACTCTGCGCTGTGCGCCCCGCCGCCGCCGCAGGGAGCCCGGCGCCCCCGCTGGAATCTATTAACACCTCGGACCCTCCCTCCCGCCCGCCCCGCCCCCCTCAGGCGGCACCTCAGCCCCATCACGGTGTGCACTTGCTGCTTGTTGGAGACAGAAAGATAAAGCGCCAGGAGGAGCGGAGGTCCCGCTCTGGCTCCCAAGCAGGTTTTGACGTCTTCTGCTGGTGGGAGGAAGGCCGCGGGGCAGCACCTTACTTGTCACTTGGGAAGGGTACATAACTTTCCGGCAGTCAGGTATTCCTGGATCTTTTGTTTGGGGTCAGGGGAGATGAGCTTCGCGGCAGAGGAAGACTGAGGCTCTTGGGTGTAAACTCCCAATTTACATGGGGCTTAGTATCCTGACGTGGAGGTTTGGCAGGATGTCTGGTTCCTAACAGCCCTCAGGTAGGTCTTGGATGAAATCCCGCAGAGATTCAAATCACTGTTTTGGTTCAGGGCAGCTTTGATCCCTAGTGCGGTCGCTCCTGGACCTTTCAAACCATAATAATTTGTTGGGAAGATCAGCAATTAATGGGGATTCCAAGACTTGGTGCTCTGCCTCCTAGAGATTCACTGAATCCTTGGAGCCCCAGCTAGGGAGGGTTGACTAACAGGCTTCTCTGTTTCTCCTGGTGACAGCAGTTTGTGGCGTCCAAGGCAATGCGTCGCAGCAGCTCCAAGAGTGGAGTCGTCCTGGCTGCAGTGGCTAGAGGTCCTGAAGCTTCTCAGATGCTCACCAGAGCCCAGCTTGGCCAAGATCCCCCACAAAGGACAGTGCTAGGGGTGCTAACCGAGAATGGGCAGTACAGGAAGACCTGTGGCCAGGTAATGACCAGAAGCACTGGGAAAGATGCTGTGGAGAATGACTCTTCTATGATGGTAGTAGGTGCTTTTCTCTTGCAGTTGTACCTACTACTGTCCTAGAATATTACAGCCTTGGATCTGGACTACAAGGAAGTTGATTTCTTAAGACCATCTTAACCAGTTCTGTTTTCAGCCAGAAATAGTGATTATTACTTTTGTTATTTTTCCAACATTAAGGAAATAAGTTTGGGAACTGTTTGTATTAAATATATGTAAAGTGATTCAGGGGCTAGGCTGAAAGGAAATGTGATTTGGAGCTGGAATTCCTTGGTCAGAGTTGTGTTCAAGGTAGTGCCTAAAGCAATTCTGGGCAACCTTTGCTGTGTTCATTTGGGATAATGTGAGAATTGGAATTGGATCAAGCTACTTCAGATTATACTAGGTTACTTCAAAAAGGTTGCTTTGAGAGCAGACATCTTCCTGCTGACAAAGAGCACTTGGGCAAAAAGATAATGGACCCTCAGATATTATTTGTATGTGCTAAACTTATCACAGTTACCTTCCTTTGAAGATTAAAAATAAATCCAAACACTTAAATGAGAAGGCAGGGTTTGGATCCTTAGGAATGAATTATTTAGATAGAAAAAAAATCTTCCCTCTCTGCTATTAGATTAGTCTTCATAAAAATGCCTTAAGCCTGTATTGTACATCTAAGTGCTTGATGGTCACAATAGTCCAGTGAAGTAAGGTATTCTTTCTGTTTTATAGATGAGAAAGTGTGAGGTTTAATATCCCCAAAAATGTTGTGGTGGAGGCTAGATTAAAAGCTTTCCATCTGTTGCATCTTTAAATTACCTACCTTTTGATGGTTTGGTTAGTGTGGAAAAAATATTCAAAGTAATCTGTTCAAAGCTTTGGAGAAAATTGAGTGAAAGTGGTTTTAATAAACTTAATTTTCTTAGCAATATTTATTTTTTACAGTCTTAAGACCTGGTGCTCGTGAATTGGCAGTTGTGCCTATGCTAAGTGGTCTCATTTTAAATTCAAAATCAGTAATCTCTCACATTACCTGGTCCCACCTCTACATTTCCTTGCTCCATCCTCTACAACCTTCTTAGAAACCTATTCCCTATCCCCTTTCTCTCTTTAATCCTCCATAACTCCTATTCATCTTTACTCTCAGGTGATGACTTTATATCCTGTTTTCCTGAAAATGTAGAAACAACCATTGTTTCCATGTGCCAGATACCTTGCCATTGCTATCCTGTTCTGTAACTAAAATGTCCCTTTTAGATAAGGTGACCTTTCCCTCAAAATGTGTTCTTTTGCTTCTTCAAGGATCTCACTCCAGTAACTTTTATTCTTTTATCAGTTTTCTCTTTTTTACTGAGTCAAACCCATAAGCATATAAATAAATTATATTTTTTCATCAAAATCTTTCAACTATACATCTCTTTGCAGCTACTGTCCTGTTTATTGCAAGATTTATTGAGAATTTGTCTATCCTAATAGCACATAAGTTCTATCAGAGAGGATGTCATGTTCTCTGCTGTATTCCTAGTACTTGGAACAGTACATATGCCCGAATATCATATAGGTTTTTATTGAATGAATTCTGTCTATAGTTCTTTTGACTCAATTCTAAATTCTTTCCTTACTTAACTCATCAGTAGCATTTTACATGGTTGACCAGTCTTAATAATTTATTAATAATTTCTTCTTACTTGAGAGCACTACCCTCTCCAAGGGATCTACCTTGCTCATTTGCCACTCCCTCAGTATCCTGATTCTTTATTTCTTTAATCTCTAAAAGTCACAGTGCCCCAGGGCTTAGCTTTGGTCACAGTCTGGCTTCACTCCCTCAGTAATCTCTTCAGGTGTTAAATTAAATACCACTAAAAACCATCTGTCTGTCGATGATTCATATTTTTATCTCTGGCCTACCCCCCTGAGCTATATTGTAGGATCATATACCCAGCATTCCACTTAATATCTTCACTTGAATCATGTGATAAGCATCTCATACTTGGGCAAAACCAACCAACCCTTTTCCCTGCCTCCGACTTGCTCTTCCCAAAGTCTTGCTCATCTCAGGAAAAGAAATAGCCATTCTTCCTTTGACCAACCCTAAAACATTTTTTCATCCTTGACCCTTCTTTTTCTCCTACCTTCCATTTAATCTACTTTGAAAGTATTGTTGGTTCTACTTTAAAAAAAATGTCTAGAGCCTCTTTCCCTCTCATCCTTTTCTATCCTGCTTTAAACCTCTGTTGTGTCTCATCTGGATTTGTCAGTTTTATAACTGGTTCTGTTATTCTGGTCTTGCTTCCTGCACCTAAAATGATCCTTTTATAAAGATAAGTCAGGCCAGGCATGGTGGCGCACACCTGAAATCTCAGAGGCTTGGGAGGCTGAGGCAGGAGGATTGTGAGTTCAAAACCAGTCTCAGCAACTTAGGCACCAAGCAACTCAGCAAGACCCTGTCTCTAAATAAAATGTGAAAAAAGGGATGGGGATGTGGCTCAGCGGTTAAGTGCTCCTGGGTTCAATCCCTGGTAACCACCCCCCACCCCCCCCACCCCGCCCCAAACAAACAAACAGACATAAGTTAGATCACAGTCTTCCTCTGCCCAAAATCTTTCTGTGGCTCCCCTCTGCATGAATGCCAATCATTCTTAAATGGCCTATGGTAAGGCCTCCTTGAGCTGACCTCTATTTTCTTCCTGACCTCATGTCCTACACTGTTCTTCTTCTTACTCTGTTCTGTCTATTCCTACTTTGTCTTTTGTTGTTTGTCTCCCCACCACCGCCTCTGGGCTGAACATTTTGTTCACTCTTGAATTTTGGGCACCTAGAGCAGTGTCTGGAACATAGTAGATTCTTAGTAAATATTTGTTTAATGAATATATACCCCAACCTAGATATCTCTATTTATGTAGGAAAAGTTAAACTTAATAGTGACTTGGAGTCATAGTTATCTGATTATCGTAACTTCTAACTGTGGTCCTTTATAGTCCCTGTGATTTTTATTCCAAAAGTACCATAAAGATAAGATTATTTTCTTATTAGTCATAAGCCATATATATATATAAAATGAGTACAAAGAAAAGTTATATAACCACATACTAACTTGGAATTAGCCTTTAATAGCATAGATTAAGTATAAGCAAAAATGTTAATATAGTAGATAGAGCTAACATTTGCATAAATATAACTCAGGCTCACTTGCCCTAACTCATATGATTTCACACCATCTAACATGACTTCCTTTAAGATGCAACAGCATTTGATGTGCTATGCTTGTTCACTGTGGTGGTACCACAGTTGTTTGCACTGTTAATGTTACATGAATAAAGAAAAGGGAGAAGTTATTTGAAAAATTTCACCAAGCATGATTGTATTATATATACAAAAAGGTTTTATAGCTTATGAGAGAAGTTAGTAGTATAAGTTTCCAAAATCATCATGTTTCTAAATAACTAAGAATGAAACTGGGAACTTCATAGGTCACTGCAACTAAATATTAAATATTTCGGGAGGGGGCTCTAGGAACTCTGTGACCATATGTAAGAACGATGCTGAGTATTTTAATGTCTTGTGATGCTGGAAACATAAAGCCAACTTGCAGTTTTCCTCCTGCAGGTTGTACCTATTTCATTTTGGAGAAGAGATATAGATTTTATTCTTTCTATAATCTTGAGTTCCCTTTGATACATACGTAAAGAAAATAGCAAATTTTAGATAGCTCTTTCTGTATATCAGATATAGACTAATATAACTTTTTGAACTTTACTTTCTGTAATTAAATTAATAACATTTCAATTTAGGATTCAATCTTACCTATTCAAGCTGCTAGGTTCACATTTCCTAGTTGATCTTTGTGGGGTAATCTCTAACAAGAAATTAACTCTTTAGGAGATCACAGCAATCAGGTGTTTTTCTGGATCAGAAAATGTCTTCCCTCCAGCTGGAAAGAAAATGCTCTCTGATTGTGGGGTCCTGGAGCCAGCCAAGCATGGATTTGATATCTACATGGATGAGCCTGAGCAGGGGGACAGAGACAGCTGCTCAGGAAGAGAGGGGATGGCATTTGAGGATGTGTATGAAGTGGATACCAGCACACTCAAGTCAGACCTTCACTTCCTGCTGGATTTTAATACAGGTAATCTGACTCATCTATAGCTGATGGTGCTCTGTATTCTCAACTTTCTGCAGTGTTCCAGTAGCAAATATCTAGCAAGAGAAAAACATGACATAATGGCTAGTTTTCACAACTGCCTGTGGAGGGTGAGTAGAGGTAAGGAGTTTTTCAATTAAATGACTTATCTGACAATGTTGAACCTCTGCAGTTTCCCCTATGCTGGTAGATTCATCTCTCCATTTCCAGTCTGAAGAAGCGTCAGATTTGGGCACAGATGTGATAAATGTGACCGAATATGCTGAAGAAATTCATCAGTACCTTAGAGAAGCTGAAGTGAGTTTTCCCAACCTCTCCAGGATCCCAAAATCCTAATATTAAGCTACAAGTTCTTGACCATACCACTAGTGAATGGCACTATCATGGTATCCAAATGTAAGAAATCTATGAAAAATAATGCAGGTCAAATATCTCTAGTCTGACATTTCAAAATTTAAAACTTTTTGAATATTAATATGATGCCAGATGTGGAAAACTCCACACCATGAATCTTTGTCTTATGCACAAAATTATTAAAAGTATTGTATAAAATTATCCTTGTCTGTGTGTATAAGTCATGAATTTTATGTTTAGGCTTGGGTCCCATCCCCAAGATGGCTAATAGTGTATATGTAAATATTAGAAAAAATCCCAAATCCAAGACATCATGTCCCAAGCATTATGGAAAAGGAATACTCAATCTGTAATAGTGATGGTAAGTAGCAATTGTAGGCACAATTTCTATATGACTCAAAGGATTTATGTGTTAAGTATTTCACTCTTAGGAATAACCAATATTGCTATTTCCTCCTCAAGTTGTTAACTCATTACATTATAGAACCAGAATTTCATAGTTTCTTCTTTATCATGATGAAAACATTTGTCTCTAAACTAGCATCCTCCTAACCTTTGCTCATGAGATTTTAAAATAAAATAGCAACTATACTGGAGAGTGATCTTTCTGATATTACAACTTTCTACATATCCAAATTATTTTCCCAAACAGATAAGATACAGACCCAAAGCACACTATATGAGGAAACAGCCAGACATCACAGAAAGCATGCGTACGATTCTGGTGGATTGGCTGGTGGAGGTTGGCGAAGAATATAAGCTTCGATCAGAAACTCTGTACCTGGCTGTCAACTTCCTGGACAGGTTTCTTTCCTGCATGTCTGTTCTGAGAGGGAAATTGCAGCTTGTAGGGACAGCAGCTATTTTTCTGGCTTCGTAAGTAATTCTTTGAGCTTGAATAATGTAAAACTACCTCCTGTCAAAACACTTGACTTTTTTTTCACATTTATTAAAGAAATGCAATGCTTGATAATTAGAACTATTTGTGTCTCTTTTGATAAAAGATCATTATCTTTTCAGGATTTACCAAGAAACCGAATCTCACCCACATGTTCACTCTTCAATTCAGATGTTTAAGATTTATTACAACAAGTTCAATGTCGTGACTAAAGGAGCCATCAGCTCAAATGCAGGAATTTATTTGGCAGAACAGTCTTTTGGCTATATTCTAATACAAGTAAAAGTCCTATTTAAAGAGATTTTTATTTCATAAAAACTGTCTTCATGATATAGCAAATAACTCACAATAATAGTTTATTTATTTGGTTATAGTTTATAAATAATTTTAGTTGGTTCCTGTTCCTATCAGTGACTCATAGTAATACTTCATTGTGTGAGAAAAAAGAGTTGGGTTATATCTGAGCTGTCATGATGTAACCTGTTACTGCATGATGGTTTCTATTTTTCTGGTTTTAAATAGTCCAGTTATTAATATGTAAACACTTGCCAATATTTCCTAAAGAAAGTAGAAACAAAAGCAGAAGGGAAGAAATGAAAATAGTGAAGCATCATTTTCCTTCTCTTGACTATTCAGCATCAATTGCTAATTCAGCAGACAAAGTTAAACATGATGTTTTTAAAAATCAAAGGTCTATGAATTTTTTTCTCTCTTTTCCACAAAATAATTTGAAGTTTATAGAATTGATAGGAATTCACTTGTGCTGTCTGTCATTCAGAATTTTTCAGTGTATCTGAGACCAAAACCTAAACTCTCAGTTGGACATGGTGTCTCTTTCTACTCCTAGCAGTAAGTACAACATGTTCTCATAATACTCATGTTCATGATCTGGAAACAAACACTCAATATTTTCATATCCCTGTGAAATTCAGTGATAATGAAGTGGATAAAGAGGAAATAAAGAACTCTGCAGGTCTCTGTTGAAAAACATGGCCTGTGGTAACACAGGAAGTAAAGTATGGGTGCCAAACTACTCCTAAAAATTCTCTACCTTTCCCAGGAAATATGAAGAGATATATCCACCTGAAGTAGATGAGTTTGTCTATATAACTGATGACACATACACAAAACGGCAACTATTAAGGATGGAACACCTGCTCCTGAAAGTCCTAGCTTTTGATCTGACAGTTCCAACCACCAACCAATTTCTCCTTCAGTACTTAAGGCGTCAAGGAGTGTGTGTCAGAACTGAGAACCTGGCCAAGGTATGCCATGTGATTTCCAGGAACTTCTGGTACCAAAGAGGGTAAAAAGCAGCCTTTCCCAATCATCCTTCAGTTCTGCATTCCTTTGCAGTTTTTTTTCCCCTAGTCTTGGGCCCAGTACACCTTTTTAGCAATGAAAGACAGCTAATTTTAAGAACACAAAATCTGGTTACAGGACATTACTATTGACTACAGTTGGCAGGCACAGGTTGTTAAATCAGTCAACCATCAAAGGAATTTAAACTTGGAAACTCTTCCCTTGGTGTGTATATAGAGTCACATGCAAGCAGCACTTCTTAGTTTGGGAACTAAGATGTAGTTTAATTTTGTTCTAATATCATCCTAACCTATTAACTAAGGAAGTGTTGTTTGGTTATTTAATGTTATAGAAACTTAGTTGAAAGTACTAAAGTATTAGTCTAATCAACTTGCTTTCTAGTCACTCCAGACTATGTTATCTAGTACATTTATGCCATACAGGGAGTAATAAGGATGTCCGTATACATTTCTTAAGTATATTTATTCTGACATGATATGTTCCCATCAGTACTGTTCTAGACTCAGAACCATATTCATTTGCCTAGTAAATTAATAGCTATAATATTGTCATATCTATGCCTTTGACTGAAGGCTCTGTTCCCATTCCAGGTGCCAGAGCAATACAACTTTATCTGACCAGCATAAACCTGCACTACTAGTGTAAGACGAGAAAAGTAACCTATCATATGTACTTTGTGGATAGGCCAAATACTAGGGTATTGAAATTCTGTTAAAACATAAATATTATTCTGGTTAAGGACAGTCATACCAATTATTGACCCAGTGATTCATTTTAACTATGTCTGTACTCATCACTGGATACTGTCTGAACAAAGAGAAGACACAATTTATTACTATGACTTTTCTAGGTTTACTTATGACTTCAGTCAATTAGATCTTGTCAAATTTCTAACTCCAATGAGGTTTTTTTCTCTTGTGCTTAGTATGTAGCAGAACTGAGTCTACTTGAAGCTGATCCATTCTTGAAATATCTTCCTTCATTGATAGCTGCTGCAGCTTACTGCCTGGCAAACTATATTGTGAACAGGCACTTCTGGGTAAGTTTCTTCTTCTTTCTAGATGAAATTCAAGACCTGTCTAAAATCTGTTCAGTAGTTTTTAAGGCTTACAGGCTTGCCTCTTAGAAGGGCAAATTTGTTTAATAAGGAACTGGATGTCTTTACAGTAGACTGCAACTTGCTGCTGAATCTTGCAGGTCAGCCAGTCATCATGGCTTTGACTCAGTGGCTTTATTCTATGTCCAGCAGAGGTTGCAAGAAGTCCAAGCGATCATGTTGCAGGCCCATTCAACAGAAGTGGGCCTGAAAATCTGGGTGCCCACTGCTAATGACTTGAGATGCAGTCATTGGCTGCTTCAAGCAAAAGTTGTTGACTTTTATCATATGTGGAAAAAAAAATCATCAGTCCAATGAGGATAGCTAGAAATTACAGTAGGCTTTTGAGAAAACAGGACATTGGTGTTGCCTCTCTCCTGAGGAGGTGGTATCATCAAAAACAGGTCCCTAGGTTTTGTTCTGAAAGCTCACTGTTATACTAAAAAAAAAATGGGATATTTCCCTTTATTTTCTGGAATACTTAGTTTTTATGCTGCATTTAGACTAAGAAGCTTTCACTTTCTATACAAATAAGGAGGTCACAAAAGTAGGACTCTTTAAGGGACTGGTAAAAACCACGTTCATGAGGGTACAGGGAAAGTGATCTGCCCTAAATTGAGAATTATGATATGAAATATGAGAAAACTTAGAAATTTAGAACTCTGCTGTATTTTAAGTATTTCATATCTAATGTCTCAGAAGAAGGTAGACATGCTTTCTTTAAATGAATATGGACATTTACTTTTACTTTACAATTGGTTGTCTTCTGACTTCTACATCTTAAAAAGTTATGTGAAACAATTTATTTTTTCTTTTGTCTTGGTTAGCCAGAAACCCTTGCTGCATTTACAGGCTACTCATTAAGTGAAATTGTGCCTTGCCTGAGTGAGCTACACAAAGCATGCCTTGACATACCCCATCGACCTCAGCAAGCAATTAGGGAGAAGTATAAGGCTTCAAAGTAAGTTACTGACATTTTCTTATCTTGGCTCTGTTCAAAGCTTAATGGGTAATAGTTGTATCAGAATTAGAAGTGGAATAAATTATATATCTGGTGTTAGGTTGGTAAAGTAAGAATACATGTAAAATCAAGAAAATGAATTTGGAGAGACCTAGATTGATAATTGTCAGATTGTAGTAATTATAGTCACTCAGCTTCCTTCCTATCTGCTGTGATGACTTAGAGAGTTTTCTGTAGTTCCAGGGTCCTGCACCAACAGGGTCCAGGGGGGTCCTAAAGGATGAGAGGCATCAGCACAAGGGATGAGACAAGGAGTCGTTCCATTGGAGCAATCTCCAGAGAGAGAGAGAGAGAGAGAGAGAGAGCGAGCTGTTACTGCTTTCTCTCTGTCTCCTTTTATTCTATTTTTTCTCATCATTATGGGTCCAGAATCATTAATAAACTGCATCATCAATTTACAATTTCCAGATTTTCCCAGGATGTGACATTTCCTTATTTAACAGATGCCAAACTACGTAATCAGACTCTATGTCTCCTAACCTGTCATTAACCTTTAAGTATAAAGCACACCTGTACTTTAAGATCCCATCTAAAAGTCCCCTTATAACAATCTTATAATATATTCTAAAAGCATTTAAAAATGCCTACATTTATTCTCATAAAACTGATTAAGCTACTTTCTCAGAGAGTTTCTTTGTTTCTTAGTTAAAGTACAGCAGTTCTTAAATCTTTGTAATCTTTAACTAAAGGGCAGGCTCTGTATGTCAATCCCCCTGCAGCTAACATTAACTATGCTTATCATAAATCCCTATGTAAAGTTAAAAGAGGGTCTATTAGAAGGAAAATATATTTTAACTAACTTTTTCTCCCCTGGATGAATACCATATCCTACATATGAATAGGCTACATATAGTGGGCTACGTGCAATGGACATGATAACTGTCTACACAGGTTTGAAAGACTGAAGATATGAACTTGGATTCTTAGTTGATATAATCAATTGTGGTGCCTAGTGTTCCTGTAACATTTCCCAGAATGATTGTTGATATTTTTCTGTTTTGTCCTATATGTCCCGAGAGATAGTAAAGCAGCCTTTAAGTCATGAACCACCTGTTATATTCTTGGCCATCTAGAATTTAAAGTCTACTCATGCCTTCTGTTAGGCTGAATCTAAAATAAAAAGTCCCAATTATATAAAAAAGGGTCTCATGATTTTGGTTTCCCACAAGTGTCCTCACTGTGACCTTGTTAAGACAGTGGGAGATGGAATGCCTTCACCACTGTAGCCTGAGATTATATAAAATGAATGTCTGTGTTTTGTGCTAACCTTGCTGTGGGTTTCATTTCAGGTACCTGCATGTGTCCCTCATGGAACCACCTGCAGTTCTTCCTCTGCAATAAGTGCCAGAACTGGAGCACTTCCAGAACCCAACCACCATATCAACAGGATTGCTCTTAGTTTCCATAAGTTTCTTCAAGTTTGGCCAACTAATGTCAATATAGATGACTTTTAAAATATGTAAATGTATTAGGTTCTATTAGACTTTAGTAGTTATAATTTAGTCTAGCATTTTTGAAGAATAAACTACTTGCTTTATGACCATGTGTTAGGCTTATTACTAGTTAGCATGGCTGACAGAGTTGCCTGGAATTTTAGTTGATAATATTACAAATGTCATCACTATTTCAAGCATTCTCCTAAATTGGTTTTATAAATGAGGCATGCTATTCAGATTCAGTGTTGAGGCATGCAGGGATTTTCATGCTTGGTAAATGGCTTGTTGTTTCCTATTTCTTTACTCTCCCCAAAGATCTCTGTAGATTGACAAAGAAGGGAAAGGCTAGCTCAGGCAAAATGGTGAAGAGACACCAGCAAGCACTTCTACTCCTGCATCTTCCATAGTTTAAATCAGTGGGCTGAGGCCTAAATGTGTTCAAATATATTTGGTGGTGACTTACATTTCATTCTAATCCAGGAATGTTATGCTCATTTGTAAAAGGATGCCATCATGTCTGTATTCAGGTTGGATTTAGGAACTCATCATCATGTTTTTTTAGTTTTAGAAGATGTCTTCTGGGGTAGAAAGAGCAAACTTCATCATGAGACTTGAGACTAATGAATCCAACCCCTTTACATATGTCCTTTGAGAGATACCCACCCTAAGCTTTGCTGTTGCTTAAATTATTCATAATTCTGTATTTTACTTTCTTACACATTCATATTTGGCACTTTTCAACAGCACTATGTAGGATACAAGATAGAAAAAATTGAAAGCAAAACATTTGTTTTGACTTTTATTTTAAAGATTGAAAGGAAAAATGAGAGTAGATTTGTTCTTAAATGTGAATTATGCTTATTGAGGATTAAATGTGAGCTTTGTGTTTGTGTTGTTGTTAAGCACAAAATTGGTGGTTCTGGGCCAGTAGGTCTTAATGGCTCATGAACCTTCTGTGCCGTGTGCTTGTCCTCTGGGGATAGGCCTCTGTTTGTGGGCCTGCCCCCAGGCTCAGTCTGAATGACTCTGGAGGCAAAAAGAAGGAAATATGTTTTCTGGATTCCCTTCACATAGGAAAGATTAGATTTGTGTATATTTTGGAAAAATGAGAGTAGATGAAATTCACTCCATGTTTTACACTTTTTTCAAGCTCTAATGGAATTATGAATATAAAAATATAGACATATTTTACATATTTTGTGAATAATTTTTTTATATTTGAAAGTACTCCCACACTCTTAGAAGGTTTTAGCATTGCTCCCTCCTTTTCCCCTGCAGATAAACATTCTCAAGTTGTCTCCATTTGAAGAAATCAACATTTTCTTAAGTATTTTTATATTTATAACATATGTTTCATAAGGGAACATAGGTCCTATATCAATATTGAATTCTCTATGTTTATGTTATATAATGAACAATTGGCAATGTCACCTGGTTTATGTCTGAGTGACATAAACTGCATATATATGCTGAACTTTCCAGCAGTCCTGCAAATGGCAGTGCAATCCCTTCTCAGTGGGGCAGGTGGCTGATTTTGGTCACAGAAGTGCTGTATTTGCCCCTTTCAAGCCTTAAAGATTTGAGCAACTCAGCCAGGGAAGCTTCCTGTCATTCTCTATCTGTTTATGTTGGCTGATCACTTACTTTCCTATGATATGTGTGTCTATCTCAGGCTGGATCCTGACACAATAACAATAACATTTGGACCCAGTTTAGAACCAGACACAGTAATATTTTCTTTTTTTTTTTTACTAGTAAGATTATGATTTTAGAATGCTTTACTTAAGCTAGAAGGGACTTTGTAGAAATAGATCATCCATTAAAAATCACTTTGCAGAGGATGTATTTGTTTCCAAATCTGGATCCAAAATATACCATGAAACCACACTATAGGACTTAGAGGTCTGCACACATACCTTACGTTACTTGCTATAGGCAATTTGCACATACCCTATTCCCACAACCCCAACACAAATACCCACTGATTGCAAAGAACTAGATCTCAGCTTTGACCTTCTTTTTTATTATTTTATTGCCTCTCTGAAATACATTATTTGAAAACAGAAATATAACTTTCCCCTGTGTATCTCCTGCCAAATTTGAAAGTGAATATCAGCCATCTGCATGCCCATCCTTTGATTTGTTCTTCTTTCCTAAATTTTGTGTTGATGAAGTCCATTCACTGTTTTTATGAATATGTGTCTATAAACAATGCTTATTTTTAACGTTTAATGGTCATTGATAGTCTCTTGTACCCTTCTGTGTTACATATCTGAAGTAGCATTGTTTTTTGAGATTATCCATAGGGAATAAGTAGAATCTTAGTTACTTCTACTATTATAAAATATCATAAGAATAGGGTTTATCTGTTCTCTTAATTTTCGCCCATCTCTCCCTTTCCAGCCACACCCACTTCTTGCCACCCAGAAAACTGGTCTGGGCAGGGCTCTGGGTTGGGAGTACTGTATCTGTCTATCTTTGGATGCTCTTTTGCTTGTGGCTTTAGACAAACCCAGCCCTTTCTGAGGAACTCAGACATGACCATGAACCAATGGGCTCTTAGTGAAGTGTTCCTCAAGAAAAGATGATAGGGACAGCATTTGATGACCCTTTGTTGAGAGCTAAAGCCCAAGATGGGATGGATATAAGCAACGTGTTCTGTTTCTGTTTTCCCTATAATCTTTCACCATCAGAGTTAAAACAGCTACATACATTTTAGTCTAAAACTTTGAAATGGAAGTATATACTATTTGGCTGAGAGAGCCCTGGCCCATGCTACTGCCAAGTTTTCTGCTCCATGTGTCAGGGCTGTGGGGATAGGTACCTGGGGCAGGGGAGGAGCTCCTCAGGGTGCACGGTTGTGATTCCATGTAGCATCCTGGCACCAAGGCAAGACCCAGTGTGCAAGACCCAAAGTCTCTAATGGTTTTTCACTGCAGATGAGACATCCCTCCCTTTAGTTTCACAGAATATGTATGAATTCATTGTAGGCAGAGAGTTGTTTGTTTTTACTATGTTTTTCATTAGGCATCACTGGACTTGATGGTAATTTTTGAAAAAAAGAATGGGAAGTACTCAGGCAAAGGGAAAAGCATGTGGGAAGGGGATCAGGTTATCATTAACTGAATCATAACAGAGTATGTGGATAGAATGCCTCAAATGGAACTAGAGATCTGAGATCAGGTAAATGTTTGAGGTGCTAGGGGAGGAACTGAGGTCAACTTGGGCTCATCTGACTAAACTCAAACCTGCTAGAAAAGACTCTCTCCTTTGATCTGCAAAGAGAACATAGAGAATAACATCCATATACCACCATGTGGAGCTGAGTACCTCAATTGTCATATGAGTATTGGTTTCAAATGTGTCATCTAGAATATGGTTTCTTCAGTCACCTTGGTGATTCTCAGAAGCTCGTTCTTTTAGGAGAATTATAACTGAGAAGTAAATACAGTGGGAGACCAATTCTACCTTTATCTTTTCATTCAGGACTTAATTCTTAATTTTATCCTAAACAGGAGACCAGGATCCTGTTTTCAACTTGGCTATCAATTGTGTGACACTGGTTGTATTTAGGTAATCTGTTGTGTCAGCCATCTCCAAATCTCTGAGGCTCACTTTGTTGAAGACTTCTCAGTTCACCCTCCAGTCACCCTCCAGTGCATGTTGACGTTTGGGAGTTTTTGTTTCTATATGTCCATCCTTCTGCAGGAATCCCCTGCTTGATTCTTAAACGTGGTAGGCGAGGCATGAGAATGTGGAGAAGTCACACCCATCCTTACTGCAAGGAACTGGGAAAAGAAACTCAGCTCTAGGCTCTGGGAGGAAAGGTGATTTCAGTGTTGATAAAGGATTTATCTTTGCCACTGTGGGCATCTCATTCATTGTTCTGAACTTTAATCTCACCGTGAATGATGAGTTTGATTGAATTGATATCTGTTGACTTTTAGGAAATTAAATAATTTTTGCTATTTCTAGCATATCTGGACAACACCTTTGAAATGACTTACTCTGGAACTTCACCCTTTTTAAACAGTAACTTTTCTGAAATAATGAGTGCGTTACAAATGTTCTAACATCCATTAGAATACATAACTACTGAATATAGGTCACTTAAAACTCTGTATATCAACCCATGGAATTCAGTAATCTGACGTTCTGTGGAAAAAACTTTTAATGGTTAAAAAAAAGTAAATGCAAATATGAATTCACTTTATTACATATCTTAAACTTGAGGGTTTTTGGGCAAGATGTTTGAAAGTTGATCACCATCTGCATTCTCCCCTGAGAATGTCATATCTTAGGATGATTAAGGACAACAGAAAGGGGTCACATTAAAGTAACGGGATAGCATTTCATTTCAGCCTTATTCCCCCTTTCCCTCCCTCGCCCTCAAACACTAGAAGCTAAAGTGGGGGAGTGGCAAGATTGGCATGTCTGAGATGGACAATTTGATGTGGCAGTTTTGACATTTAGAGCAAGAGCAGGGCTGGGGAAAGTGCTTAAACTTGAGATGATATGTCAAACCAGAATTTCTCTTAGAAACAAAGAATAACAGGGTTACTTTCCTAATGCCTGAATCCATCTCTGTCCTCACACTCCTCCTGTCACAGCCCTAGCAGAGCCCCCTGTCATTCTCATCTGCATGAATCATAGGAATAAACTCTCCTGGCTCTTTAGTTTCCTCTTCCCTTTTTCTAGAGTTCCTGCAATGAAATCGAGTATCACTTTCCTGAATTGAATTCTTCCATCTCTTATTACCATTGGGACAAAATATGGGGCACATAGGCCCTTCAATATTCAGGCCTACCCACCCCAACAGATTCTGCTTGAGTTAACCCGTTGTTCCCTTCCAGAGACTTCTTGATCTGAAAACAGTTCCCTCATCCCTAAACCTATACCACTCTGCTACTGATTCATCAGAATGAATCATTTATTTGGCTCTCTGTCAGCCTCAGGTAAGTGTCCTTGTGGACAACTGGCTGACCCTTGCCTATGTTCTCCTCCTAGATTATATTTCATCCTTTGCCCTCAACATCTGACTTTATGCTAGGTATTCAGTAATGTTTTATTGAATAAACCAATTGACTATGGCTTTTTATAGACAATAACTAGCCCTTGATTTAATTAGTCACAAAGTGACATAGCTGGAAATTATACAGCTTTTCAAAGAACATTTATATAAATGAATTTATGAGAAAAATCATAATGGAAACAAAATATACTGCACAAAGTTCATTCTCTTCATAATTCTTACATCTCTTGTATATAAGAAGCTAGAAGGTAAAGAAAAACTTTCACTAGAAACTTGAAATAATTTTTTTTTTAAAGATGAGAATTGAGGATAGAATGATTCTTGAGAGACAGATTCAGGGTTTTGCTGTCTTTTTTGGCCTTTATGTATTTCCTCATCTGCTTTAGAGGGAAGATTTTTTTATGTTCAAAAGGAAATCTTTCTGAGCTGCCATTTAATAAAGAATAACATCTTATTTTGCATGTATTCTGATACATCATAAATCATACTTGCTTTTGAAATGCATAAACAAAAGACCTTTAAGCAGAATGACTTATTCTTCAATCCCTGAAAATAAAATCACTTCATGATGGCATAAATCTTGAAGCTTTGGCTTTGTGACAGAACGTTAGAGGAAGCACATTTTTCAGGTCATCTAACCCCAGAATTGAAGGACTAATGCAAAGTTATTCATGTTTATAGAGCAGTAAAGCAGCAATGGCCAAATCAACCAGACTGAGCTCAGTCCAGGAGCAAAGGTGGTGAGACCACTGTTGGTGACCACTGTTGGTGGTGGGAGCAGGAAACCACTACAGAGAAAGACACTCTTCTAGTATTCACGCAGCATGAAAGATGTTCATTTAGGCCTAATTGGGAGATCAAGAAAGTTCTTCTCACTTTAACAATACAGAATTAAACTTCTTGGAGAAAAAGCTTTGTAGAACTCCCCTCTCCCCAGGAATCCTGCATTGTATGGATTATTATCTTAGTTTAGATAGGCTTTGCTGAAATAACAAATATGGCCCAAATTCCAAGGCCAGTTTGTCCAAGTTCTTTTTTCAAAATTTCAAAATTCAGGGAACTGGCTCACTTCTTCCAACAGCAGCAAGGTGCTGTTCAACTCTGCCAACATGGAAATATTTGTTTTCAGATATGCTAATAAGAGAACATGGAAAATCACACTGGAACTTTACTTCAGTGCGTACATATTTCTTTTTGGATAGGAGCTGGGGAAAGTAGCTTAGCTTTTTGTCCAGAAAAGGAAATGATCAGATGAACACATAACATGGGCTGCAACAGTGAACATCTCTCTGGAGGTTCTTTGTTGAATCAGTTTGAGAGTTAGGAATTAGAAATAGCCAGGGCAAGAAAACATGCTTGCCGCACTGCAATTAGGCAGAAAGATTACTCTTCAGACATTGAACTTTGAACAACTGCAGATATGAAAGGACACAAGAGCAAAGAAAGAAAAATATCAAAACAAGAATGAGTCTCTACCCTGAGGTGGTGTTTCCCAGGCTATGTTCTAAGGGACCCCTGTGCTCCTTGAAAAGCTGAGAGACAGGGGAAGTGTGTGCATGTGGGAAGATGTGAGGTGGTTTGTGGCCATATAAACTCAAGCTAAAAACAGTTTAAATGAGTTCTCTATTGGAACTCTCAGAGCCATGATAAACACCCTGCAGATATCTCACTGTGGGCACTCTTGTCCCAACTGGTGCTCTGAAATCCATGCACCTGCCCTTTGCCCTGCAGAGACCTTGGTCAGTCTCAGGCTGCTCTTGGTGGCTGAGAATATGATTCCAAAGACAAGTGGGGATTCTTTTGACTAGTGACTTCAGCTGGAGGACTCCTAGATGGACTTCTGAATACTTTGTTAATATTTTCTCTTAGTGTGAGCCTCTTTATATGCAAACTTTTCTTCCTTTACCTCTGCACAGAAGTCAGACCTACATTATGGTCCTGGAGGTTCTCCTGTCCCCTCCAGCTTTCTCCTTGTCTTCATCTCACAGTAGTTCCCCTAATAAATCTACTCCTTTCTTGATATTTGCTCTTAGGAGGTCCTAAACTAACACATATTCTTTATAAATCATAAGAGAATAAACTGCATTTCTCAAATGTCTTTTACTCAAACCTATTCATGTTTAAAAGGACACTAATGTTTGGACAAACACAGATTGGAAATGTTGCCCTAGGGAAAATGTATTAATTAGCAATTACAGTTACCTAAATTGATTGACATTCAATTGTTGTGTTATTTACAATTTTGCTTATACAGATATTTTAAAATTATCTGTTAGTGAATTTTGTTAATCCTTTTCCTAGTCTTATCTAAATAATTATTTTATTATTCTGAATTAAAAGGAATCCTGCAGATATTAGAAAAAAAGATTCCTAACTATTTACATTCAGTTGATGTTATAATTATTGCCCTGGTGCCCAAATGGGCCATCCAGACAAGAAGCAGCCATCTTCCTGGTGTCCCCTGTGGTGCTTTGTTGAATCCTGTTAATGCAAATCACTAAGTTAGTGGCTGTCTACATATTAAATATTGACACAAGAGACATTTCTGAAATACTTAAAAATGTCTGATGTTGGGCTGGGGATGTGGCTCAAGCGGTAGCGCGCTCGCCTCGCATGCGTGCGGCCCGGGTTCGATCCTCAGCACCACATACCAACAAAGATGTTGTGTCCGCCGAGAACTAAAAATAAATATTAAAAATTCTCTCTCTCTCTCTCTCTCTCTCTCTCTCTCTCTCTCTCTCTCTCTCCTCTCTCACTCTCTCTTTAAAAAAAAATGTCTGATGTTATTAAGCATTTTGTGACTTGTATTATTACCTTCAGGAAAAACTAAAGTTTTGGTAACTATTATCTGACAATATAGAATGTTAAAATTTATAAATCCTTAACATTGGCTTTGAAAGCAATTTGGCCTCAAGGTACTTACAAGTGCTTGTTATAGCAGAATTTGTTAGGTACTTTTATTTTTTTCTTTACCATTGAAACACATCCTCAGCCCTTTTTATTTTTACTTTTGAGACAGGATCTGGCTTAGGGTCCCGCTGAATTGAAGAGGCTGCCCTCCAACTTGTGATATTCCTGCCTCAGCCTTCAGAGTTGCTGGGATTGCAGATGTGTACCACTCTGCGTAGCTTCAGAGATACTTATTTCTTTATTTATAGCATCCTATGTTGTCTTGCTACTCAGTGTGGTCCATGGGTCATCACTAAAAGCATTGCTTGGGAGCCTGTTAGAAACATACAACCTCGAACTCTATTTTAGATTTACTAAATCTGAAACCTTCACTTTAATAAGACAGCCAGGCAATTTGCACACACAATCAAGCTTAAGAAGTACTGGCCTACAGCATCCACATCAGTGCTACAAGTATAAGAGTTAATAGATATAGGCTTGTGTGTGTAGATTTGAACCTTTAGAAATTAATCACTGCTGTCAAGTTCTTTGAGCCCAGGGGTGTTGTGGATCTAGCCCTCACCATTATACATTTGCTAGAAATAAACAGTGAGACGAAATTTAAATAATTTTAAAATGGAACTTTTTTTGATTGGGGGGGTACTGGGGATTGAACTCAGATGCACTGGAACACCGAGTCACATCCCCAGCCCTATTTTGTATTTGATTTAGAGACAGGGCCTCACTGAGTTGCTTAGCACCTTGCTTTTGCAGAGGCTGGCTTTGAACTCACAATTCTCCTGCCTCAGCCTCCTGAGCCACTAGGATTACAGGCATGCTGTACCATACCTAGCTTAAAGTGGAATTTTTAAGACTCCTATTCTATTTGATTCTCCATCCTGTACTTGAAACACTGAACTCAGACAAGCTGCATCTCTACTCTCCCTTTTCCTTGCAACTATTCAGTGACCTCTGTGTGGCAGTATAATGTACAGAAAAGTCTCCAGTTACCATTTCTTGGCTGTGAACTACATAGGGGAAAGGGCCCATGGGTTAGGTCTGTACTAGCACCTGGGAGTCCCTTAAAGCTTTTATTTCTTCTTTAGTTTCCTCCCTCATTAAATTAAAGAGGGTGAACTTTCAGCATTTGCAACCATCCCCTCTGCCTCAACCTAGGAAGCTTAACTAGAAAGGAACTTTAGAAACTGTAGAAAGACTGGGTTCAGGATCCAGAGCATGCATAACTCCTCATCTAGGAAAACCACCTGGGCTTAGGTTGGAGTGTGTTGGTAGATGAACAGACATCAGATAGAATCCTCCAGGTGGAATCCTTGAGCAACACCTTTGTGGTGTTTTCTATTATTAATGTGAGCTCCAGATACCACAATTTTTGCAGTGTTTAGAGTAAGGGGATTTAAGCAAGAATTGTCTGTACTCATGAATTTGTCCCATGGGTGATACGCCAACATTTAGTACATGATTCAAGCTTTAAGCACAATACATTATCACAAAGAGCTTTTGTTGTCTTGGGCTGGGGAGAAAAGTTACTGCACATGTTGAAGGAGCAACAGTGCATGGCAATTTTAATGTTATAGTAACTGGAAAAATAATTAGTATCTTGTAGTTGTATTGGATATACACTTTCCAATGCATTTTCGACCACATTACCTCATTTGATTCTCATAAGATTTTGTGTGGTTAAATAAGACAAACATTATTAACTGCATTTTACAGATAAGAAAATTGGCCCATATGTTGGCAAGTTTATAGTTATAGTTGATAGTAATGCCCCAAATCTACTTACTTCACTCATTTCTTGACTTTGAGCAAGTAACTTAATATTTCTGTCATGCTGTTTCTTCACCTGAAAGTGGGGATGCAAGTAATTGGATCTCACCCAGTTGATGAAAAATTTTAGCATAGTGCCCTTTGCATATGTTAAGCGGTGATAATTATTAATTATTTTCATTGCAACCAGAGGTCAAAAGTTAATATGTGCAGACCTAGGGCTTGAATTATCATCTCTGATGAAAATGTCAGTCTTGTGGTCTTTCCATCATGCATCAGTGTGCCTAATTTTGGACATATCTCAGACATTGTATCCATCGCGAAGAATTGTATGAACACACTATTCCTGGACAAGTGCTATACCTCTGTCTCTCCTGGAGCATTCTATTCTATCACCAGGTCTCACCACACTGTGTATAAATCCACCTGCCCCAAGCTCTCTTGGGGTTGAGACCATGCCTCATTTGTCTTGTTATTCCTAGAGCTAGATTTTTGCCAGCACACAAAAAGCACAATAAAGGCTGGGATTGTGGCTCAGGGGTAGAGTGCTTACCTAGCATGTGTTGGGCACTGGGTTTAATTCTCAGCACCACATATAGGTAAATAAAATAAAGATCCATTGAAAACTAAAAAAAAAATATGTTAGAAAGCACATAAATATTTGTTAATTTGAACTCACCAATGGGACTTTCGATAGGAAGCAGTCTCTGGTACAAGCTTTGCAGCTGAGATCACACTGCATCTCTCTCCCTGAGCTTCCTTGTTCTGATAGACCCCCTTTTGTCTTTTATCTCTTCTCTTGGAGGTCGGTTTATTATCTATGCCTATAATTCTCCACTTCTCATGCAGAGTATGAATAAAATCACAGTTTCACTCCAGCTGTGTAGATTTCTACAGCCCCATGTGAAGTTCCTGTCTGCTGCTGAAAAACACATGGATGCGATATATAATCAGATTTCAGGGGAATGTGGCACATTGTCAAGGTTTCATTTCTGGTCAAACAGGAGAGAGAAACAAAAAATGAGGCTGCCAGAACAAGATGAAAATGTCAGGTACTCGAAAGAAAGCTTGAAATCTGTACTCCAAATAGTTGGATGGTGCCACACAGGATGGCCTTTTGTTTTGGGCTTTATCTGCCTAATTCAGAAAAAGTAAATTATACTTGGGGAAAACAAATTCATTGCAGCTTATGCACATTTGAGTGCATATCTTCCAGTATGTAGAGATATACATATATAGAAGGATACACATGTACATGTCTGGGTTTTGTTTCTGGGATTAGTTTTCATCCTATGTAGAAAAGCTCTGGTATACAAACCCATGTTCTCATTTAATCAGTGTTATTGATATAAATAAATTATTCAAAATCCTTATAATATCATAGAACCTATAACCATAACCCATTATTAAAAAATTTTGTTGCTTTGGGCAAGCATATTGAAAAAAAATGTGCTACTTATATATGTATTCAAAATTTTTGTGAGTCATCCATGAGCAGGAAGAAATAGTGATTGCTTAATTTGAAACATGCAAAAAGATGGGATATAATATGAAAGCTACTTTAATATATGAAATCACAAATATGGGTTTTCTGAGTTGGTAAAAACTATTTTAAAGTTCTTTTATCCCAATGAGACTAATAGTAATTTAATTTGAAACATTCGCCCCTGTTTTTCCTTAGTTTGAGAAAAGGTAAGCAGATTTGATCCATGTTGTACTCATAAGAGCACCATTAGCTATGGAGAATGGGATGTGACATGTTAGTCAATGACAGAATCCAAGCTAACTATGAAATTGTCAGGGTAGTCTTAAAATCAATTGGTAACACAGACCCGTGGCGAAGTCAAGTGATAATTTTCTCAGACATCTAATGTTTCAAAAGAATGTCATGCGATTAATTTTGATTATGGTTGCAATTTAAACTGGCTCTCTAATTTTAAAATGATTACATAAAATCATTGATTTGGTACCTAAAACACATTTGCTCAGAAAGCTCATTTGGGTGAAGCGAGCAGGTTTTTAATGAGCAGTAGACATTTCTTTCACTTTAGAAAATACTGTAACCAGATACTATATTCTTATGTTATGAATTCTATCAATTCCAAGCTTTGATAGGTTTGTCCTTACACCTAACTTATGCTGCTGAACTGGCTGTGCTATAAGAAAAAAAAAGTAGTTAATATTTTGTGTAATCTCCAAAGCCTCAACCTTAATAAATGAAGAATGCAATGCTTAAAGCATTAATACCCAAGATTGTAATGTGGTCTTCAACTTGCCCTTCCCTTTCATATTGTTAGAGAAATTTGCAATTGAAACAGGGAGAAGCTGTTGAGAAACTGATGTGTGACTCCATTTTTGAAAATAAATAAATAACAGCAGCTTCTACCTCAAGGCCTGTACAAGGAAGGGGGTATGATCCTTGCTTTGGAAAAACCCACAGAGCACTCTTAAGCACATACCCACCCTGCTGAGTTGTTTGTCTGTAAATAATAGGAGAGATCTGAGGCTCCCGGTGGCCCTGACTCAGTCAGGCTAGGTGAGGACCCATAGCAACCCCCTAGCAACCACTAATCAGCAAGAGACAGGGAAAATACCTGGGATGCCAGATGACACCCCAGTAGTTTATGGTGGTTGATAAATGTTGGGAAACCATGTAGTTTAGCATGTACACCCCTCGTGGCCTAAACCAATCAGTTCAAACGAATCCCCCTCTTGTACTAACTAATCACCCCCTACCCAACTTGTTCCCTCCAGTGAATGTGCTAATCAAGGTTAAGAGTTGTTGTTTGATTTTCCTGTGGTATGGAATGATTTGCTGTATGATGTTGTGACACATAGAATATCCCCCCAAAACCTATAAAATCTCACTGGATAAAGGACTGGGACTTACTCCCTGGGACTGCTGCGTAGGGAGAGATTGTTGAGTCCAGGCTCGAGCTTGCAATAAAGACTCTTGTGTGATTGCATCGTATTCGGCTCCTGGAGGTCTATTGGGGTCCCACGAATCTGGCATCACACTGTAATCCTTTCAGTTGTCTTTTACCTAAAGTTTGCCAGAGGCTGGATTCAACCTGGATGAGGTCTGCTGGGTCTCAGTTTGAGAAACTTTGTTTGAAGCAAGGAAAGAAGGAAGAAGCATTCCACCAGTCAGGTTAGAAGATGTCTAAGTTTTGATGTCATTGGGAAGACTATCAAAGACTATTTCAGGAAGCATTGAAGGGAGAAATAAGAACAAAAGAAAGAAAAAAAATCAGATGAAAATTGTCTAAATCAAAACTCTGATGAGAAGTCAAGAGTACAGTTCAGGAGTTTCATTGAAATCTTGTACACTAGGTAGTTGCTCAGGCTAGTCTTAAGAAAAAGACTCCAAGGATCCCTGGTCCTAGCTTCATTTTAGAGCCATTCTGTCCCTATACTTTTTTTTTTTTTTTTTTAATTTTGAGGCAGGGTCTTATCAAGTTGCTGAGGCTGACCTCAAATTTGCAATCCTCTTGCCTCCGCCTCCCTAGTCCCTGGGATTTCAAAGGGTGTGCCATCACACCCAGCCTTGTCCCTAGACTCTTGAGTTGTCATTGCAGGTACCAGTGATAACACAGATAAGATCTTATTTGAGAGAGGATTTCTAGTAAGATATAAGTCTTAGTAATAAGTATGTTATGCTCGAGTTTGGGACCCCCAAAAGACCACCAAGAGACCAAAATCGATGTAAGCAGCAAAGAGGTGTTAATTGCGAGCTAGTTCTATCTTCTACGCACACAGCAACTGGTGACGCTGAGAGGCACCGAGCCCAGGGTTTGCAGCAGTTTTATACACTCTTTGGGGAAGGCAGGGACTTCACATACATCATAGTGTTATCGCTGTTGACCGGTGATGAGTCCTTGCTTCCCCAATGTTGAAGTATAACACCAGAGAAGCACGCAGAGGCAAGGTCAGAATGGAAAGTAGAAGTTTATTAAAGGACAGCAGAAAAGACTTCTCCCGGAGGAAGACGGGGACCCAAGAGGTGGAATCTGTGGAAGTGCGGTTGTGTCCCCTTCTTATACCTAGATTCTTCATTTGGTTCCCCCTCCCATTCCTGTCCTTTGTTCTGTTATCTTTCAGTGATGGAATGTAGGTGGGAAGGCCCAAAGGGTGGGGCACAGGTGGGCCAAAGAAGTAATCTGGGCAGGAAGAACTTTTGAGTCAGTATCTTCCAAGTTTTCTGGGAGCTGTTTCATTAACACTTCTTTGGGATGGGCTCTGGGCCTTGGGCTTTTCCTGGACTTCATTAACATTCCAAGAGTTGTTCTGCTTTTCCCGGAATTCATTCTCAACATGGCCTCCATTTTGGATCTTACTCGATATTAGATCCGATTTACCTAACTACACTGACTACCTAACTTTAAATCTGGTTTCAATAGCATCTCTTAGCAAATCATCACATACCGAGGGAAAATCATAAAACAACTCTAGAACATGATTAGCACATTCACTGGAGGGAACAAGTTGGGTAGGGGTGATTGGTTAGTACAAGAGGGGGATTCGTTTGAACTGATTGGTTTAGGCCACGAGGGGAGTGCGTGCTGAACTATATGGTTTCCCAACATGTTATCGACCACCATAAATTACTCTAGCTCTTTTTTTTTAAAGAGAGAGAGGGAGAGAGAGAGAGAGAGAGAGAGAGAGAGAGAGAGAGAGAGAGAGAATGTTTTAATATTTATTTTTTAGTTTTCGGTGGGCACAATATCTTTGTTTGTATGTGGTGCTGAGGATCGAACCCGGGCCGCACGCATGCCAGGCGAGTGTGCTACCGCCTGAGCCACACCCCCAGCCCCACCATAAATTACCGGGAGGGTCATCTGGCATCCAGGTAT
The DNA here is from genome assembly GCF_964194105.1 of Spermophilus citellus. Taxonomy (NCBI): domain Eukaryota; kingdom Metazoa; phylum Chordata; class Mammalia; order Rodentia; family Sciuridae; genus Spermophilus; species Spermophilus citellus. The sequence continues at coordinate 32,627,163 of NC_138182.1, forward strand.
TTCCCTGTCTCATGCTGATTGGTGGTTGCTAGGGGGTTGCTAAGGGTCCTCACCTAGCCTGAGTCAGGGACTCCTGGTGCTGCAGATCTCTCCTGTTATTTGCAGACAAACAACTCAGCAGAGTGGGTGTGTGCCTAGGAGTACTCTGTGGGTCTTTCCAAGGACAAGGGTCATACCCCCTTCCTTGGGCAGGCTTTGTCTGAGGTAGAGGCTGGTTTCTCAATGAAGTCACCTCAGTTTCTCAAGTATAGCAAAGATTTTCTTTTTTCTTTCCATACTAGGGATTGAACCTAGAAGGTCTCTATCATTTAGTTACATCACCAACCCTTTAATTGTTTTTTATTTTTTATTTTGAAACAGGGTCTTGCAAAATTGCAGAGGTGGACTTTGAATTTGTGATCCTTCTAACTCAGCTTCCTGAGTCACTGGGATTAAAAGCATGCACCACTGCAACCAATGCAAAGTTTATTAAAAGGGAATTAAATGAGAAAAAAGACACCTTCAAGGAAGGGAGTGGATCTTCTCAGAGAAAAGAGGACAACTTTTTTCTTTGTGTCCCAGCTTTTATTGGGGAGGAGGGAGATTGCTAGAAGGTCCTATCCAAGTATTACCTCCTGGCTCTGGATTGACAGATTACATTAGCTAACAACCCTAGGGCAGATATTGGTCTCTTGGCCTGTGCTTCAGGTTCTAATGAAGCCAGATTTAAAGATAGGTAGTTAGTGTAGTTAGGTAAATCAGGTCTAACATTGATTAAGGTGAAGATGAAATGAAGGCCATTATTGAGAATGGAATCCAGGAAACCAGAACAGCACCTGGGGGAATTAAAAATGTCCCAAGGCCAGGAGCCCATCCCAAGGAAATGTTAATGAAGCAGCTCCCAGCAAACAAGGAGATGCTAATCCAAAAGTCCTCCCTGCCCAGATTACTGGGCCCACCTGTCCCCCACCCTTTGGGCCTTCCCACCTACATTCCATCACTGCAAGATAACAGAACAAAGGACAGGAATGCAGAATGTGGGAAAGCTGAAAGTAGACCTTAGCTATAAAAGAGGGAAGACCTGGCCCTTCCACAGATTCCACCTCTTGGGACCCCTTTTTCCTCTAGGGAGAAGCTTTTCTGCTGTCCTTTAAAAAAGCTTCTACTTTCCACTCTAAACTTACTTCGGCGTGCTTCTCTGGTGTTATAATTCAGCATAGGTGAAACAGCCTCACCGGTAAAACAGCGGTAAAACTAACTGGAACTAGTTTTACAAAATTTGTGGTCTGTGGGCTCTGGTCTTAATTATCCTGTTTTCCTATGTCTGGGAATTTCTGGTCTGTGTTGTTTGTGTAGGCTCTTAAGATCTTTTTAGCAATTAAGGCCTTTTGAACTATCATATCCTTGCCCTTTGGTTCTTACCTCATGAATTTTTTTTTTAAATCCATCTTCCTTCTGTTGTAAGAGGAATAGTTTATAGGGCTGAGATCAGGCAAGGATTATGAAATAGCTATGTCACACCTTGCAGTGCCACTGAGGCAGGGCTGTTGATTAACTGATTTGTTCTTGACTAAGTATTTTCTCATACCCCTGACCCACTGCTCATGTCCTTGACCTGACTTAAGAATGAGATTTCTACAAAGAAAAGGTCACTGACTCCGCATACTAACTGGGGTTTTCCTGTGTCCTGGAGAGGTAAGAATGCTATAAGGGGAGAAAAGGAACTTACTCAGTGATGTGCTATTAAATAAATAACCATTGACTCTCTGGAGGAAGAAGAGTTTGCCTGAAGATACATAGATACGTTTATTATACTTTATATTGTTGAACAGAATAGTGTAATAGGACATGTACCTGTAATCCCAGAGACTTGGGAGGCTGAGGCAGGAGGATTACAAATTCAAGGCCTTCCTCCACAATTTAATGATACTCTCCCTCAAAACTGAAAAATTAAAAAAAAAATACTGGTGATGTAGCTCGGTGGTAGAACACTCTGGGTTCAATTCCAGTACCACAAAATAATAATAATAATAACAAGTAACAGGGGTTCACTTGATGCTATGACTACATGTTTTTCTTTTTCCTGATCTTCTTTTCCCTAAACTTCTCTGATCTTCTTTTCTCTAAACTTCTCCTCCCTAATCTTTTCCCTAAACTTCTCCTCCCAGCTTTTACTGTGGAGGAGGGAGATTGTTAGAAGGTTCTGTCCAAGTATTACCTAAACTCCTTTCTGATCTCTTTTCTCTCATCTCATTTTCTCTGAATCACCTCTATAAAACCCCCCTGTTCCTGTGAGTGGACAGAATCACAACTTTTGGGAAGGAGTTCTCTGTGTTTCTCCTTTGCTAGCAAAGCAATATACACTTTTCCTTTTTTTTTCAAATTTTTTTTCTTCATTATTGGATTGGTGTAGAGAAAGAGGACTGAACTTTCAGGTATAAATAGAAGAATGTAACACACAACTTGTAAATAATAAAAATATGTACTATGCATTGCCTGATCTCAACCCTATAAACCATTCCTCTTACTACAGGAGGAAGACAGATAAATTCATGGGGTAAATTCAATGTAGTTATTTATTCTTACTGAATATTTTTAATTAATTTTTGCTGAATCCTTGTATCTATAGTTAATTTATGGCTGCAATTGAGAAACAAATGTACTCTCACATGAATTTCGGGGGATATTTTCACTGAAGTCAATGAGTAAGATATAAAAAGACAGAGACAAAGGGAAGAACAAGGAAAATATAACTTCAACCTGAAAGCCTTGTGATCTAACTGTTCCTCATACCTTTACTCTCCAAGCCAGTTCCTTTCCTAGGCCCAACACTCTGATGTTTCTGGGAAATGTAAAAATCTTCACTCACAATCAAAGTTATTGGAAATTCTCCCACATATAAAAATTGCCCTGTGTGCTGTTAATTAGCCAACTAATACATGTAGTTTTAGAATAGACTGAGCAGGGGGAGATAGGAAACCTACAATATCAGGCACTTTTCTAAAATTATCTATTGATTAGATAATGGAGAAGGCAACAACTTAAGGATCCTAAGAATTTCCAGACCACCACAAAGCTTCTTGTGATCAGAATACTGGTATCATCCCCAGTACCTTCCCATGCCTACCCCTCATCAGGTTTCCTTTAAAGAAGAACCCAAGAACCCCCAAAACATCCTTATTGTCCCACATTGTCCTCTGGAAGTATATTCCTTGCTTTCTGTGCCTCAATAACAGACACATGGAAAATTCTTTTCTATCATATATGCCCAGGTTCCTCTTGACCTGAGTTGAGGTTCCTCTCTCTGGGACCTCTTCTGATCCCCTTTGGTAACAGTAGGACAATCAAAACACCAGAGATGTATGTTGGAATTCACTTGTGAGTCAATGACTTTGAATACTGGAAGAATATTGGATAAATATTTCCTTAATTTTAAAACACTATTCACAGTGTTGTGGCCAGAGACATGGTACATTTAAAAGTTCAATCATGTTTTCTCTACTACTTGTATTTTTTTATATTTATTTATTTTGGTACTGGACATTTAACCCAGGGGTACTTTACCACTAAGCTACTAACCTCAGCCATTTTTGTTTTTTATTTTGAGACAGGGTCTCACTAAGTTGCTTAAGGCCAAGCTGAGTTGCTGAGGCTAGTTTTGAACTTGTGATCCTCCTGTCTCAGCCTCCTGAGCTGCTGGAATCACAAGTGTGTGCCACTGTGCCCTGTTCTCCATAACTTCTTAAAATCCAAACCAATTTTAATTGGCAAACTTTTGCCAATTTTTGTGTATTAAATATTCCAACCACAGCTATTTCAAGCTACCAATGTTAAATTGGGAGTAGCACTCCATTAAATAGCCTTTCTACCCTACAAATATAATAGATAAGAATAACCTCAAGAACATTGAAATGATGAGTACTAAGTGTTCATTAGCTTATTTCTATTATAGCTTAATTACTTAAAGCTTATATAATTTTATTTTTAATAATGGTAATGCTCAATAACCATTAACCATTTAACAATTGGCTCCTGAGGGTTGGTTCACCAAATTGCTAAACCTAGCACTTAATGTACAGCATATTATATCTTTGGACTTGGGGACACAACCTCACTAACTCTTCAACCATAGGCACAGAACTGCCTTCAGAGCTGCCCTCAAAGTAGAGAGAGTGCTGGGAGTCTTGGGCCTGAGTCACCTGAGAAGCTGTAGATGACTGCTTCCACAGAGTGAGAGGAGGAAGGAGAACTTTCTTTTCTTTTTTTAAAATTGCTTTTATTTTTTAAATACACGACAGCAGAATGCATCACAATTCTTATTCTTACTAGAGGAATAAGTGGGCCTTGACTTATCTCCCAAATGGAAATTTTGTTTTTTTTGCAATTTTAGTGGTAATAGCATCTGGAAAGTACTTGCTGAGGGCCATTGCCAAGTAGAAATGACGCATCGAAATTTCCTTGCTAGCGTACCCCATGTTAAATGGATTTTGCTGTTGACATTGCATGTAAGGTGACCTTGCTCAAGGAAGGCGGATCCGGGTTTAGAGCTGATCAGGTTTGAGGAAGTATCCCGGTCCTTGGGTTTAGGGCGTTCCCGGTTTAAGACAATAGGGGTTTTAGGGAAGTTGGAGGTTGAAGATTATTGCTGCTGGGATTAGGGTGTTCCTGCTGCTTGTTCCCGTTGAGTTCTCATGAGATTCTAAGGAGATTGGAAAAAAGCCTCGTGGAGTAGGTGAATTGGGCGGAGGAGAACTGGGATTGCCCCAGAACGTGTGTAGAGGCCAGGGTGAGTTTGGGAATAAAGATTGTTGTTTGAATCTAGAAAGCTGTGTGGTGGCTCATGATTCTGTGCCAAGCCAAGACATTGGAATTTGGTGGCCCATACGGGGAGCGTCTGAAACTTGGAGGTAAGTGAAATTGCTCGCCCCTGAGGGAAGGCGAGAGAATGGGTGACCATTTTAAAAAACAATGTGTTCTTGTTTTGATTTATTTCATTTTTGTTTCAAGCTGCCTGTCCCTAGAAATTTCTCAGGCAAACTGGGAAAAATGGTTGGCTCAAGGTTTGAAGTTTGTCCGCCCTGAGGAAGAGAAATTTGATACAACGATTTTTTATTTAGTTTTTGTTTCATTCAGTTGCGGTTTTGTTTTGTGTTATCTTATTGGGTTGCGTTATCTTTATAGAAGATTAGAAATTAGTAAAAAAGAAACTGAAAAGGTGTTAAGTAAATTGTTAGAGATTCAGACCATGGAGAAAGACATTTTAGATCAAGCAAAAGAGAAGATCTCTCGAGCTAGTCAGAGAGAGGAAGAAAATTTAAAGGAAAAGGGGTTATTAGGAAAAAGGCCACAACAAGAGACTGTTACTAACTCCCTTTTATTACCAGAGGGCATAATTCAACCAACAGCCCCACCGATGGAAACAGCTGAGTGGCCCTCAAACCCCGTAGTTGATAAGTGGGATCCTGAGACAGGACCTCAAAGATTAGCATGCCCTGTACTTGAGCAGGTAGGAGGGCAGCGAATTCACCGTGCTTTAGATTTTAAAACAGTGAAGCAGTTAAAGGAGGCTGTAACAACCTACGGTCCCCAAGCTCCCTTCACGGTAAGCATGGTCGAATCCATTACTAACTTGGATATGACGCCAGCAGATTGGGCTAGCATGTGTAAATCTGTGCTAAATGGAGGACAATATTTGTTATGGAAAGTTGCCAATGAGGAATTTTGCACGGAGACAGCTAGGCGAAATGCAGCAGCCGGTTACCCTCAAAGAAATCTAGATATGCTTTTAGGAAAAGGACCTTATGAGGGTCAACGGCAACAAATCGAATATGATCCTGCTATATATGCACAAATTGCTGCAGACGCAGTTAGGGCATGGAAGACTTTACAAGGACATGGAGATTTACAAGGTCAGCTATCTAAGGTAATACAGAGACCTAATGAACCTTACGCTGACTTTGTAGATAGGCTTATTCAAACAGCCGCCAAAATTTTTGGGGATACAGATCAAGCAATGCCATTAATAAAACAACTGGCTTATGACCAAGCAAATTGTTGCTGCAGAGAGGTTATTAGACCATGGAGACATGAAGACTTAAATACATATATTAAATTATGTAGAGATATTAATGAACAAGGGCAAGTCTTGGCAGCTGCAGTACAACAGGCTTTAGATGCCAGGCCAGAAACATGCTATAATTGTGAACAAACAGGACATTTTAAAAGGAGTTGCCCCATAAGAGGAGGTTTTAACAAAACTAGAAATCAAAGGAATAGAATACCGGGTATTTGCCCACGATGCCATAGAGGGAGACATTGGGCTAATGAATGCCGTTCTCAAACCACCATAGAAGGTACTCCGTTATCAAAAAACGGACAAGGATCAGGTATTTACCCACGATATCGTGGAGAAAGGCATCAGGCTTCATTGCCAAAAAACGGACTGGGGGGCCCAATGCTCTGGGGCCCACAACCACAAATATACGGGGCAGTGGAGGAACCCAGCAACACCATCAGGGTGGTGCCCAGGACACATTGTCCATTAAATCCCTCATCAGACAAACCCAAGGGAGCGCAGGGTTGGACATCTGCGCCTCTGCCAGAGCAGTATTAACTCCAGAGATGGGAGTTCAAATCATTCCTACAGGAGTAAAAGGACCTCTTCCCCAAGGAACAGTAGGCTTATTATTGGTTAATTATTATTATTATTAGTTCATCTACATTAAAAGGACTTATGATAAGTCCTGGGATAATTGATCCCGATTATGTAGGTGAAATAAAAATTATAGCTAGTTCTCCAGGAGGTATATCAGTAATTTCACCTGGAGATAGAATAGCACAGTTGTTAATAATACCCAGCCTACATAATAAGTTCTCTAGTCTTAATGTAGAAAGAGGTTCTAGGGGATTAGGCTCCACAGGTATAGATTGGGCTATGTTGTCTTTAAATTTAGATTCTCGCCCGATGCTAAAACTAAATATTCAGGGTCATGAGTTTAATGGGCTGCTGGACACAGGTGCTGACCTTAGCATCATATCTCATCAAGAATGGCCAAAACATTGGCCATTACAACAAGCCACTCAAACGCTTCGAGGCCTAGGAGTGGCGACTAATCCCCATAGAAGTGCTATGGTATTAGATTGGAAGGATCCTGAAGGATGTGAAGGAACTATACAGCCATATGTTTTGGATCACCTTCCTATTAATTTATGGGGACGAGATGTCCTAGATCAACTAGGTTTGATGTTAACAAATAACATCAATCCTAATGCGCCCACTAATAGGGCTAGAGAAGGTGTTAGGAAAGAAAAAAGATTAGGAAAACAAGAACAAGGTATAGCAGCACCAATTCAATTAGATCAAGGAACAGACAGACATGGGTCGGATTTTCAGAAAGGGCCACTGAGACAATCAAAATTACTTGGAAATCAGAAAGACCAGTGTGGGTTCCTCAGTGGCCCCTGACTAAAGAAAAGATACAAGTAGCCCATGATCTGGTCAAACAACAATTAGCGGAAGGACATTTACAACCTTCCATATCTCCCCATAATACTCCTATTTTTGTCATCAAAAAGAAATCTGGTAAATGGAGATTATTGCAAGATTTAAGAGCCATTAATAATGAGATGGTTATTATGGGACCTGCTCAATCAGGGATTCCTCAATTGTCTGCTTTACCAAAAATGTGGCATGTTTTAGCTATAGATATTAAAGATTGTTTTTTTTCGATTCCAATTCATCCCGAGGATAGTCCACATTTTGCATTTAGTATCCCTGCATTAAATCATGAAGGTCCTGATGAGAGATATGAGTGGAAAGTACTCCCTCAAGGAATGGCTAACAGTCCAACTATGTGTCAAATCTATGTTAATAAAGCAATCCAGCCACTTAGAAATCAAAATCCTGAACTAAAAATATTTCACTATATGGATGATGTATTATTAGCACATAAAGATAAAAACATATTGCTGGAATGTTATGCCACACTTATGAACTTATTAAAAAATTATAATCTAGAGATAGCAATAGATAAAGTACAATTAAATTTTCCAATTAATTATTTAGGAGTTCTATTATCCTCAACCATGGTCCGTCCACCGAAAATTCAAATACGGGTAGATAAACTCAAATCACTCAACGATTTTCAAAAGTTATTGGGAGACATAAATTGGATAAGGCCTTATCTAGGCATACCAACAGGAGAGTTGGGACCTTTATTTGATATTCTAAAAGGTCCATCAGATCCAAATTCACCCCAAATGTTAACTCCTAAAGCTAGAAAGGGATTAAAAATTATTGAAACATATATGGAAAATATGCATCTAGATAGAATTGATATAAGTTTGCCTTTATTATTTATTGTACTACCAACAAAAAATATTCCTACAGGAGTATTTTGGCAAGAAGGTCCATTATTGTGGATACATTTATCTTATTCTCCTAACACTATTCTTACTAGGTATCCTGAGGCTGTAGGACAATTAATACTCAAAGGAATAAGAGCAGCAAAGGGAGTGTTTGGAATTTCTCCCAATAAAATTATTACTCCATATACTATGGATCAAATTGATGAGTTAGCTAATGAGTTAAATACTTGGGCAATAATCATGTGTAAATCTAATGTTTCATTTGATAATCATTTACCATCGAATCCTTTGTTGTCTTTTTGGTCTAAGCATCCTGTAGTTTTTCCTAAAATGACAAGGAAAACACCTATCATGAATGCTCCAAATATATTCACTGATGGGTCAAATAATGGTACAGCAGCCGTAGTTACCCCTGATCAAACTTTTACATTTTTAGTACCCAAACAATCAGCTCAAAAGGTAGAGCTTAATGCAGTTTTACAAGCTTTTGTGATGTTTAAAGATTCTGTATTTATTTTCTGATAGTCAGTATATAGTTAATGCTATAGTATCCTTTGAATATGCTGGTAGGATTTCCCCTTCTTCTACTGTTTTCTCTTTGTTTTCCACTATACAAAGTTTAATCTGGGACAGAAAAGATCTGTTCTTTATAGGACATATCAGGGCACATACAGGATTGCCTGGAGCCCTTAGTTTGGGCAATGATTTAGCAGATAAAACTACACATAACATACATATTTTCTCTACACTAGAAGAAGCTATAAATTTTCATAAAAGGTTCCATGTCAATGCTAATACTTTACAAAAGCATTTTAAAATAACTAAGGAACAAGCCAGGCATATAATAAAACAATGTCAAAATTGTGTGACCTTTTTACCACAAGTTAATCTTGGAGTCAATCCTAGAGGACTGATACCTAACCATATTTGGCAGATGGACGTCACACACTTGCCAGAATTTGGAAAATTAAAATATTTACATGTTACAGTTGATACTTCTTCTGGATTTTTGATGGGCTCCCTTCATGTCGGAGAAAAAACTAAAGATGTTATAGCTCATTGGTTACAAAATTTCGCCACTGTGGGTGTTCCTAAACAGTTAAAAACTGATAACGGTCCTGGTTATACTTCTGCCTCTTTTAAACAATTTTGCTCATCATTTGGTATTACTCATATAACAGGAATCCCATACAATCCACAGGGACAAGGCATAGTTGAAAGAGCTCATCAAACTATTAAAACATACCTATTAAAGCAAAAAGAGGGAATTGGTAAGGGGTATATATCCCCCAAAGATAAACTTAAAATAACCCTTTTTACTCTAAACTTTCTAAATTTGGATTCATCAGGACTTAGTGCTGTGGAAAGACATATGTATCCGAAAAATGTACATAAGCCTAAGGTACTTTGGAAAGATATTCTAACAGGACAATGGAAAGGTCCTGATCCAGTTATTGTCTGGAGTCGGGGTTCCGTTTGTGTGTTTCCACAGGGAGAACAGCAGCCGATTTGGATTCCAGAGAGATTAACTAAAGCAATTTCTACAGAAGAAAAAGATGATTTGACTCAAATCCATAACAGCTGATATCCAGAGCTCCAGCTTGGCTATTCTTACATCTGCGACAGTGATTAACCACGGTGCTTTTCTCAATATCTATTTTATTATTGCATTTTTCCCACATGGTAAAGTTCTATTTTATTTTTTGAGCTCATACAAACCTAGGTTAATGTTTTTCTGATCAGTTTTATTTTTTGACTGTGTTTTATTTTTTGACTGTGGAGTTTTTAAACATTGCAATGGAGATTTCACCTAGGTAAAGCTACAAGGCCTTTATTGTCTTATGTGTTGTATGTTATGTGTGCACTGTTTTGTGTTGTATGTCTGTATGTGTGTATGTCCATATTTCATATATGAGGAGCGCTCATGAAAAAATGGATCCGAATTTTTTTTTTATTCACGTGATTTAAATGGTTTAATTTTAATTAGGTAAACAGCTGTTAAGGATTGTTTTTAAAGGTGGTTAACAGATCTGTTTGCTTACTGATTTAAATTAGGTAAACAGCTGTTAAGGATTGTTTTTAAAGGAGGTTAACAGATCTGTTTGCTTACTGATTTAAATTAGGTAAACAGCTGTTAAGGATTGTTTTTAAAGGAGGTTAACAGATCTGTTTGTTTACTTTCACCTTTCCTTTTCATTATATTTAATAATTCTGTTCAGGATAATGTCTCTTTAGCATCATTGCCAGAATTCCCATCTCCATCCCAGTGCCGGTGAAGACTAAGATAAAACCAAACTACAGCTTCTATGATAGCCATCACAGTAACCTGTATAAACTGATGCATCAAAGAATATAACTCAACAAGTAATGCTCAATCAAGGACTTGATTTACTTTGGGAGGAAATGGACATATTGATAGACTCCTCCAATTTGAACTGCCTGCAGAACTTGCCTGGACTATATATCAGTTGCATGCATTGTGAACTATCGTCTGGTGCAGCGAATTGTGGTACTGCTGGCATATCTTTGCTGATGGTGTCACCAGTGATGCAATTTCCTTGCCAGCGCACCCCATGTTAATTGTGGTAGTGCTGGCATATCTTTGCTGATGGTGTCACTAGTGACGCAATTTTTCCAAAGGAGCCGTCAATTGGCTTGGTGTCCTGGCATTTCTGTATCCTCCTCCCTTCTACTAGTGATGGTCTAAAATTTGGGGGCCAACAGAGGTGAGGCAAAGAACCTCACCCCCCCACTGGCACCAAGGCTAAATTTGCGGGCCAACAGAGGTGAGGCAAGAACCTCACCCCCCCCCCACTGTTGCATAGGCCTATCCACAAGCATGGCTGACTGCTGGACCGGTAGTCAGTGACGGGTTGATCTGATTGCAGTGGTATCAACCTAAGACAGGAAGCTGACGCCTAAAGGTCAGTTCTCCCATGACAGGTAAGAACCATATGTTGAATTGGACAACATACCAGGCACGGTCCTTAAGCCACATTGCTTGTTGTTTAATTAATCAGAAGGGGGGAGATGCTGAGGGCCATTGCCAAGTAGAAATGACGCATCGAAATTTCCTTGCTAGCGTACCCCATGTTAAATGGATTTTGCTGTTGACATTGCATGTAAGGTGACCTTGCTCAAGGAAGGCGGATCCGGGTTTAGAGCTGATCAGGTTTGAGGAAGTATCCCGGTCCTTGGGTTTAGGGCGTTCCCGGTTTAAGACAATAGGGGTTTTAGGGAAGTTGGAGGTTGAAGATTATTACTGCTGGGATTAGGGTGTTCCTGCTGCTTGTTCCCGTTGAGTTCTCATGAGATTCTAAGGAGATTGGAAAAAAGCCTCGTGGAGTAGGTGAATTGGGCGGAGGAGAACTGGGATTGCCCCAGAACGTGTGTAGAGGCCAGGGTGAGTTTGGGAATAAAGATTGCTGTTTGAATCTAGAAAGCTGTGTGGTGGCTTGTGATTCTGTGCCAAGCCAAGACATTGGCAGTACTTTCTCTGTATCACACACCCTTCTAAACTTCTACCTATGTGAAATCATTTTATTTACTTATTTTTTTATTGGTTGTCACTCAACCCTGAGAGGGACTTTCCGTCATCATCATTTTACATTTAAGGATATTGAGACAGAGATCTGAGGATTCTTGCTTAGGGTTACATTCTCCATTACTGTTAATGGAGAATGAGATCAAACTTAAGCACTATCTGTATGTACTTGAGGAGATCAGGTACCTATACTTTATTACTTATTTGTTTATACAATAACAAGTTATCAACTTCTAAGCTATCATCTTCTCTCTTAAATCTTTTACTATCTTTTCTTTTAGACTTGTTTGCTTTAGTTAATGGCAACAATACTATACTAGACACCTTGGTATCTTGAATTCTTCCTTATTCAATCCAAACTGTTGCCAATCCTGTTAATTCATCCTCTTATTGTTCTTGTGTGCTCACCCTCTTTTCTATTTTCTATCTCCTTCTTTCTAGTTCATAACTTTAATACTTCCCACCCAGATTGTGAACTTTCCACTAATGAAACAAAAATACCTGAGGAAATCAACTTGAAAAGAGGAAAGGTTATTTTGGATCATGGCTTCAGAGGTTTCATTCCATGGTCCACAAGCCCTGATGCTTTGAGGCCTGTAGTGAGGCAGAATATCATGGCAGGGAGCCTGTTGTAGAGCCAGCTGCTTACCCCATGGTGGCCCGGAAGCAAAGAGAAAAAAGAAAGTCATTGGCCTTCCACAGTCCTCTTCAAGGGAACACTCCCAACGACCTAAAGTCTCCCACTAGGCCCCACCTCTTAAAGTCTCCACTATCTCCCAATAGCCACAGGTTGAGACAAAAATCCTTAACACGTGAAAATTTGGGGGACAGTTCAGATCCAAACTATAGTCACAGATGATTACAAATGTCCCCTCACCATCTTTCAACTCTTCTCCTGAATTATCTTATGTACAGTGTTGCTAGGCTAAACTTCTGGAGGTAGTGCCAGAGTGTTGTTCATAAACTGTAACGACAGCCCACTGCCCATGTCTGGAGCTTTTATCCTTCCTTTTTGTTATGATTTGAATGTATGTTTCCCTAAAATTCATATGTTGAAATATAATAACCCAGTATGATAGTATTTGAGAGGTGGGGTTGATTTATGAGTGTCCCACCCTCATAAATAGTGTTAGTGTTCTAGTAAAAGAGGTTGAGGGGAGCATTCCAGTACCTTTGGCTCTTCTGCCATGTGAGGACGCAGCATCTGCCTTGGAGGAAAATGTGACAAGGCACCATCTTTGAAGCAGAGAGGGAGTCTCACTAGACTCTGAACCGGCTGGTGGTCTGATTTTGGATTTCCTGGCCTCCATAATTGGGATGAATAAGATTCCATTATTTTAAATTATCTAGTTTAAGATATTTTGTTATAGCAGCCCAACTGGGCGGGACAATTCTCTTCACCCACTTAAAGTTACAAACTTACTATTTCACTATATTTCACATGCTCCTCATGCTTGATCCACTTCCATATCTTTGTTCAAGCTGTTTCTACTACTGGAGTGTCCTTTTTCTACAGCTTTGTGTGTCCAGTGTGTGTGTGTGTGTGTGTGTGTGTGTGTGTGTGTGTTCTGTTTGTGCACTATATAAATATACTGTATGTGTATTTATTCCATTTGTATATTGTATAAATATAGTGTGTGTATTTATGTGTGATATATATACACACACACATATATGTATGTATGTATATGTGTGTATATATATATGTGTATATATATATAATCATTTAAGTCACTAAAATTTTCCTTGATTTCCCTTCTAGAAAAAGTCTCTCCTTCCAAACCACCCAACTTGAAGGGTGCAATTCACATTGTACTTGTATCCAATGCTCTACCCCAAGGATACAATGGGAATTGTGCCACCAGAGTTGTCCAGTCCAGCAATACTGGACAACTTGTTGCTATTCTCATTATTACATGATTAATTAGGAAGTGGGTGAGAAGTGAATAATTAAGGTAAACTTTGGTTTCCATTTGTGGCAAGACCAGAAACCTAAGTTCTGAGGTCTTTAAGGATTGTAGGACAATTTAAAAAGAAGTAAAATAATTGTCATGGTGATAGATAACTGTGAGCATTATTTTTAGAATAGATATTGTCCTTAACTATGCTGATAATAACAAACCAAGGATTTTCAGATAAATTCTCATCAAAAGAAGGATAGAGTTGAATTGTGATTTGATTCTTAAATATCCTCCCAAAACTCATGTGCTGAAGGCTTGGTTTCCAGGTGACGGTGTTATTAGGAGATGGTGAATTCTTTAGAAGGTAAAGGGTAGTTGGAAGAAGGGTAGTTGGAAGAAGGGAACCAGGGGCATACTCTTGAAGGGTATATTAGCTTCCCAGCCCCTTCTCTCTCTGTTTTCTGGCTATTATGAGGTGATCAACTATGCTCCACCATGACCTCTCCACCATGATTTTCTGTCTTTACCATAGGCTCAAAGTGATGGGGCCAAGTGACCATGGAGTGAAATCTGAAACCATGAGTCAAATAAATCTTTCCTCTTTTTAAGTTGTTTATCTCAGGTTTTTAATCATATTAGCAGAAAACGGACTAACACAAGTTATCGTTGCTGTCATGCTTTGTGGGGTCAACACATCCTGCATCTGTTCACAAAAGGAGTTACGTATCTAGAGCAGGCAAGGTCTTCAGTATGGGAAGAAGACGATGTGAACCTTGAGTACTCAATATTGGACAAGCAATTTTAGATCCCTGTATAACCTAACAATAGAACAATGGTATTGTTATTATCTCAGGCTTTTGACATGTGAATATTATTAATTATAAACTTAATCATGATATCCTAGAACTGCAGCAGAATTCAGGGTATCACTTCTTAATGTCTTCTTTAACGCTGTAAATCTCAAAATAAATGCAATAATTACAAGGAAGCCTCAGCAGCTGAGATAATTAAATACTACTTGCCTTCTGCTCTACAGAAACTGAATTAATGTGAGCTCTTCTTTACAAAAAAAAAATCCTTCAGAGGTAAATGTTCTATGATGTAAATGTTGCTCTTTCTGCTGGAATTCATTTTTTATCAGGAAAGGTATTATTTCTGAGGTCCCTGAGAATACAGCTGAAGATGTGAGTTCAAATGCAAAAGATAAATGGAACCATGAAAATTTTAGGCTCCTGGGGCCCCACTAGTCAGATGATTGGATACAGAGATGGGGTGTTTTCTTGTTGGAGTAGAACTGTATTTGCCATAAAAAATAAACCAAAAAATCAACATATATTTATTAAAGACATACCATTATTGTCATTGTCATTAACTATACTAAACATATATTCTCTGTATACAACAGACACGTCACCCATACTAGGACAAAAGAACCATTAGATATAGATTAGGCTACACTCTAAAATCAGACTATAGCAAGGAAACCAGATAGGAATCAAAGAAAATAAGACATAAAATTCAGCTAAAAGCATTAAACGGTAAGAGATACAGGCATAGCTACTTTAATGGGCATTATCCTAGATTCTGTGAGGCATTTAATAGGTATAAGAACTGACCTCTATATTTATGGAAATCACAGCTTAGTTGGGGCATGGGCTAAATATGAAGCAATAAAATAACAATAGGATCCCATACAGAGTTAAGTAATAAGAAGCAGAATGGAGATCTGTGAGGAGTGGAAGGAAAGAGAGAAGCAATACTATGTCAGTAGTCATGCATGTTGGACAGGAGGCTTCACGAATCCTAGAAAGTTGGGGAGGGTTTTGAATAAATAGAAGGAGGAAGAGAGAATTTAAGGTCTTCGGGTTAAAAAGCTCTTCAGTTTGGAAAACTTTGGAAAGTTGATTTGTAAAGTAATACAACATCAGTGTCCTAATGGAGAAATTGGACTAATTTGAATAGGAAATTAAGGACAGGACACTGTGTCTGTAACTGTGGGTTCAATGGGTAAGCATACTCTTGTATTTGTGAGTCATTACTTTGTTCAGTAAACATGACTAAGGGCCAATTTTGTGCTAATACAATCATGAGTCACTTAACAACAAGGATAAGTTCTGAGAAATGTGTTGTTTAGGCAATTTTGTCATTCTATGAATATCATAGAGTGTACTTACACAGATTAAGACAGCTGTAACATTGCTAGGTGATTATCATCTTGTGGAACCACTGGCATACATATGGCCCATTGTTGACCAAAATGTGGGATCTGGACTGTATTGTGCTGAGTGCTAGAATGCATTTGAGATACACATCACAAGGATATGGGAAAGTACATGGAAAGAATTATAACAGTGAGATCCAAGCTATAGCAGATCCATACAGAAGTTTAGAGCAACACGGAGTAGCCTCAAACCCAGCCCTGGGAAGTCAGGAAAGGGTCTTTGAAGGGAACTACATTTTAATATGAGGAGGATAAATAATGGTCATCAGGTGTGGGAGTGGAGGATAACCAGGTGGCATAAATATTTTGGGTAGTAAATTTGCTGTGCCTAAGTTTAGGAACCCAAAGTTGTTCAGTATGGCTGGAGTAGGGAGGCAAGGGTGGAGCTTATAGGGAAAATGCCAAATGATAAAATATTCTGAGGCTGTGTTGAAGAATTTAGACTTTATCCTGAGGACAGTTGTGAGTGAGTGCATAATTTTAAACTTGGAGTTGACATGTATGCATTTGCTCAGAAACCCCATCCAGGAGCAATGTGGAGAAAGGATTGGATGGTGTTGCATCAAAGCTGTTATTACTTATCCATGGTACTTTTATATCCAAGCAATCCAAGCAAAACGAGAAAGGGAAAATTGTGAGCAAGTTCTGTTTCCTCTATGATCATCATTTGCCTCTTCACCACGATTATGAAGTTTGTCCTTAGGGGCATGCAATTCTGAGATTCTGATTCTCTATCCATGGGAAGGTTTTCTGTTTGTTTGTTTTAAAGTCTATCTGGGTCCACAGGTAGAATGGCTGCTCAAATTTCTGTCTGTCCAAACCCTATTCTGTAACTGAAAGGATGTTACTTTCTACCACACAAAACAATTGTATAATTTAGCACCAGGAACTGTGGAGGGAAAAACCACCAGAGAATTATAGTAATCACGTTTAAAATCTTCCAAATGCTTTGGCAAAGGATTGTGTGGTTGTTCAGAAAAAAAAATGCATAAAATAAGAAAACCATTGTTGTCGGCACAAGACAGTATTCTGAACAAAATTCAATGCCCTCTCAGGAAAGGCTCTCCTGCCCCTTTGGACAGTGCTTTGCCTCTTAAAGTAAAGCAAAGGCAAGAGACACATGTGATAAGGCATTAGTCCAGGGTGCCTACAGAATCTGGCTTCTTTTCTGACGGCTCCAAATTTCTTTTTTCTTTCCCTTTTCATCTTTGGCAGTGCAAGAGCAAAATTGATCTGATTTTATAAACCTCACTTCTAGTAAATTTAAAAAGTAAAGTGTTACCCTTGAAAATGAACTAATAAAATGGGACATCTGTGCATGCTTTTTATTCTAAAATCTGAAATTATAAGCAACCCCAGCAGCATTCCAGGTAAAAGAGTCTATGTGTGATTGCAGTTGTTTAATATGCATAATTAATTAAATGCTGATTTCAGTCATTATGCTGCCAGATATAAATACCATCTGGGACGGTTGTCTTATAAGATGATAATACTAACAGTGCAAACGTTGCAACACCATTCAAGGGAGGAAGGAAGTCATTCTGGAGTTTGACTAAAAATAGGATGCTTGTACTGAGACAGGAAATTAGAAATGCATGTTCTGTTCACCAAAGTTGACCATCCACTCCATTCCAAATAGCAATACTCACTTTCAAACTATTTCTTTAAGATAAAAGAAGCTTTTTGTGAGGAGGAAAAAGAAATTGATAGGTTCTCTGTCACTTGAACAAGTGATTCTTTCTACCTTTCCTTCTTGCAATTGTACAACTTTTAGTTGAATAAATTAGAAGCTAGTGGCATAGATAAACATTAATAAGAGAGCCTAAAGAAAGGCAAATGCTGATGGGCTGGGGTTGTATCATGATGGTACAGCACTTGACTAGCATGTGTGAGACACTGGGTTCAATTCTTAGCACCACATATAAATAAATAAAAATAAAGGTCCATTGACAACTAATTTTTTTTTAAAGAAAAAGGCAAATACTGCATATTCTTGTTTATATTTGAAAGCTAAAATGCTGATTTCATAGAGGTAGAAAGTTGAATAATGGTGGCTATAGTCTAGGAAGGGTAGGAGGGAGAGGGCATGGGGGGAGGCCGGATAATGAGTAGCAAAACACAGTTATGAGGAAGAAAAAGCTCAAATATTATGCAACACAATAGGGTGATAATAGTTCACAATAATTTATTATATATTTTATAAAGAACTAGAAAAGAGGTTACTATTGTTTGGATCTTGATTCCCCCAATAGCCCATATGTTAGAGTCTTGATTTCTGTGGTGGCACTATTGGGATGTAGTGAAAACTTTGAGAAATGGGGCTGAATGGGAGTCTTTCTGTCATTGGGTGAGCCCTCATAGGGGACTGTAGGACCCCAGTCTCTTCTCTCTTTTTTTCTTTTGCTTCCTGGCTGTGTGGTGAATGGATTTATTTGCTCCATCAAAAACTCACCTTGGTGTCCCAGAACCTCCAAAATTGTTAGCCAAAAAATATCTTTACTATTTAAGTTCATAATCTCAGGTTCTTAGTTATAGTGACAGGAAACTCACTAAGTTGTGTTAGGTTGTTTATCTCAGGTTTTTAATCATATTCAGAAGAGTTCATAAGTTCCTCAAAGAAATGATAACTGTTTATCAGTTACCAGTTTGAGAAGAAAAAAATGCTAATTACCCTAATTTTATCATGTTACACTGTATTCGTGTTTCAAATGATGAAAATGTACTCCACAAATATGTAAAATTATTATATATCAATAAAAATAAGGAGGCCTAAGCATAAAAATGCAAAGTTACTCTTAATATATATTAATTATATGCTTGTTTGGACTGATACATACACAATTAATCTTGCTCTTAGGAACAGATTATGTTTAGTTGCATTTTGAGAATTGTATTACTGTTTTGATCCATTAGGTTTAGATTTTTATTCTAATTGTGTAAAACTATTTGCAGCAGTCCCCCCTCCCCCTTATCAATGTGGGTACATTCCAAGACATCCTAATGATACCTAAAGTCTAAATAATACCAAACCCCATATATACTATGTTCTTTCTTATACACATATGCCTAGGATAAAGTTTGATTTATGAATTAGGCATAGCAAGAATAACAGTAACTAGTAATAAAATGGAACAAATTTAACAATATTCTACAATAAACATTAAGCAAGTATGGATTCAGTCTTTCTCTTTTGAAAGAGTTGAGCCAAATATTAATATTTTCAGACCTGGGTAACTGCAACTGGGGGAAGTGAGACTGCAGATAAGCAGGGAACTAGTATAAGGACAAAGAAGCATGATCCTGAAAAGAGAAGACAAGGAAGGGGTTTCAGGCTGCTAGCTAGACACGAGAAAAAGCACTTTATTAGGCAGTATGTCATTGAAAAGTAATTACTTCTGTCATGGTGTGTATACTAAACTTCCTACTTTTTGGTACATTTAATCCAGGTTTTGAATCTTTTATCATATTACATTTCCAATATTTGAAGCTAAACACCACACAGGACACTTTCAGGGGACATGGGCTGAAACAGATATAATGCTTTGGAGAATTTTACAGAAATCCAGATGAGAGATGGTGATGTGAGAACAGGGGTGGAGAGGAGCATTCTGACTAATTACATTTAGAAGGAGCACCCAAAGGACATGCTTATTATATAAGAAAAAGAGAGGAATCAGGGTGGCTTTCCATTTTTGAGCAGCTGGATGGAGGTGATGATCCTCAAAGAGATTGGGTGATTTATGGACGGGAGAAAGGTTAAAGAGAGTCCAGTTAAGAATTCTGGCCTGGGGGCTGAGGTTGTGGCTCAGTGGTAGAGCGCTCGCCTAGCACAAGCGAGGCCCTGGGTTCGATCCTCAGCACCACATAAAAATAAATAAATAAAATAAAGGTATTGTGTCCATCTACAACTAAAAAATAAATATTAAAAAAAAAAAAAAGAATTCTGGCCTGATTGGAGAGGTCCTGCACCTACTAGAAGAAAAAGTAGGCCCACTCTCTATCATGTCAGCTTAGGAATCAAATTCCTCAACAAGACTCCTAAAGTGCAAGAAATAAAATCAAGAATCAGTAAATGGGATTGCATCAATCTAAAGAGCTTCTTCACAGCAAAGGAAGCAATCAAAAACATGAGGAAAGAGCCTATAGAGTGGGAGAAAACCTTGGCCACCTGCACCTCAGAGCATTAATTTTGAGGATATATAAAGAATTCAAAAAACTTAACACCAATAAATAAATGAATAAACAAATATAACCCAATCAATAAATGGACAAAGGAACTCAAAAGTCACTCCATAGAAGAAGAAGTTTGAATGGTTAAAAATATACGAAAAATGTTCAACATCATTAGCAATTAAAGAAGTACAAATGAAAACTACACTGAATTTCATCTCACTCCAGTCACATGGCCATTAAGAAGAATATAAGTAACAATAAATGCTGGTGGGACTGCAAATTGGTGCAACCACTCTGGAAAGCAGCATGGAGACTCCTCAGAAAATTTGGAATGGTACCACCATTTGACCCAGTTATCCCACTTTTTGGAATATACCCAAAGGGCTTAAAATCAGCATTCTATAGTGATATGATCACATCAATATTCATAGCAGCTCAATTCACAATAGCTATGCTATGGAACCAAAATAGGTGCCCTTCAACAGATGAATGGATAAAGAAAATGAGATACATATACATAATGGAATATTACTCAGCAATAAAGAAGAATGAGATTATGGCATTTGCCAGCAAATGGATGGAACTGCAGGCTAAGTTAAATAAGCCAATTCCACAAAAGCAAAAGCTAAATGTTCTCTGATATGCAGATGTTGGCTCACAATAGGCCAAGGTGGGGGAGGGAGGCGTGGAGGTTCACCAGATTGGAGAGGGGGCAATGGGGGGAAGTGAGGGAGGACGGGTATGGGAAAGACAGAATGAGTTGGACATAACTTTCCTGTGTTCATATATGAATACACAACCAGCATAACTCCATATCATGTACAACCTGAGGAATGCAAAGTTATACTCCACGTATGTATGACATGTTAAATACATTCTACTGTCATGTATAAGTAAAAGAACAAAAATTTAAAAAGAAAATAATCCAAGTTCTATATGAAAAAAGAAAAAAAATTGTCCTGGTTGGCCTGCCTTCCTTTCTTCCTTCTATAAAAGATAAGAAAGCAGTTGGACAGAGGAAGGAGCCTAGGTAGATGGTCAGAGGACTGGGGCCTGCACAAGGAGTTTGTGGAGAGCAGTGTGGTGGGGTCAGAGGTTGGCTATGTGCAAGGGATTAAACAGATTAGTAATTATATCACTATCAGAGAAGGAAGGGGCAAATATGAGAATGGGAAAGCTAGAATGAAGCTCCATGTTGTTCAGTTAGATGTAGCAGTGTGAATTCATGGGGTATAGAGGTATGTACGTGAACACATACACACACACACTGTAAGTATATAAACAAATGTGTGTCTTTGTATGTGTATGTGTGTGTATATATGTATTATATATATGTGTATTTTTATGTGTGTGTGTTTCTTTTTACTGTTCAGAAAAACCACTAGAATTAAACAGTTCAACAATATGCAAAGAAAGAACCTAGCAACAGTGATGCCCCAGTGACAATGAACAATCTGACACTCAGATCTTGCTTTCTTTTTTTTAACAGTATTTTTTAAAATTTATATATGACAGTGGAATGCATTGCAATTCTTATTACATATATAGAGCACAATTTTTCATATCTCTGGTTGTATACAAAGTATATTCCCACCAATTCGTGTCTTCATGCATGTACTTTGGATACCATGGGGTTAGAAATGATGGTGGAATGTGATGGTCAGATCTTGGTTTCTAAAGAGCATCTTTACAAAAACACTAAAAGTAAACAGGACACTTTAACAAATTAGCTGACTCCAGGAATGGGCAGGGAAACAAACAAAATGAGCTCAGAGCATCCTTTTGTACCCAAATGTAAGGAAGTGATCAAAGAATAATGGGGTCATGTCAAAAAGACTCAGAGGCTGTCATGGAGGAGTTTTGCCTGGTCAAATCTGGGACAACTGGACATCAAAAGAAGTAATACAAACAATAGATTATAAGTCCTTGAATAATAAAGGATAATATGAGTCCACACTTCCATAAATAAATATGAGGAGCAAAAGCTTCTCTTTAGTAGAATTCATTACTAGAATGATAATTAATGAATGTAGAAAGGTTGATGGAATTGGAGAAGCACTGTGCTTAGCTATCACAGTAAAAATGACTTCAGGCAAGGAACATTGATGATGCTAAAATTATGGGTGAGGAAGGCACTTTATTATAGTCTCAATATATCTCCTCATGAAATACTAATCACTAAGAATGAAATGTAACTTCACAGTGGAGACACTTTCTTAATCAATTGGTCAATGTTAAAAAAATGAAGAGATATCAGACATACTCAAACTGAAGAACATTCTCCAGAATGACTTGTCTGTAAGCTTACAGGTCATAAAAACAAGAAAAGAATCAGAAAGGGTCACAAACTAAAGGTGACGTAGAGGGATGTGGCAACTCGATTCAATGTGTCATCCTGGATTGGATCCTTTCTCTATTGAAAGACACAACTAGGATATTTGGGTAAGCGCAAATGTGAATTGGGGTATAGGGTACTCCGGAATTCTTTCTACTCTTCATTCTACTATTATTAAAGTTGAAGTTAAAAGTAAAAGGAGGGGCTGGGGTTGTGGCTCGGTGGTACAGCACTCGCCTAGCACGTGCGAGGCCCTGGGTTCAATCCTTAGCGCCACATAAAAATAAATAAAATAAAGGTATCATGTACAACTAAAACTAAAAAATATTTTTAAAAAAGGATAAGGAAAAAATGTTTTGTCTTAACAGGGTATATTTGAGATAAGTGCATAATAAGTGAGAAATATCCTCTATTCATTGTCATGACAGAATCAAAGAAGGTTTATTTAGGTTGTCCCAACTTTGACTCAAACTCCCGAAAACATTGATTGAAAAACTTAACCTGAGCTGGTTTATCTTATTGAAATTGGGGAGTTGTGAAGGTTTCTCTTGGAGGCAAGGTCAATGGGAACAGAATTGACCTAAGATTCTAGTCTAGTATAAGAGTTATTGCATACAGAAAGCCAGCAGAAACTCAGTCATAATAAGAAGATTAGGATATGGTCATCTTATAAAACTTAACAAACTTAATGTGTTAGAATTGCTTTGTAAATGTAGGAAAAGCTTGGTTCTCTATTTGTAAAATATTCAACAAATATGCAAAATATACCAGTTAAAAACTTGGTTTCTGAAATCCAACATAACTTTAAAAAAGTTCAAACATACTGTAACTGTAACCATTAATGAAAGGAAATGATAACAGTTCTCTTAACCAACTTCCACTGGCTGACTCACTGGATTAAAGGGTACTCTTCATTCCCTTTTTCAAACATACTGACAGATACCCTTGGCTGACTGGCACATTGGTCACTCATGGGTAAAAAATCAAGCCTCCACAAAAGTGCTGTGGAACCTGGTAGATCCACAGCTGGTTCTTAAGACTTCAGCTCAGAAGTGGTGCAGGTTCCTGCTTCTTGGATTTGATCAGTAAAGCAAGTGACATGGCTGACCCTGATGTCAAGAGAGAGAGGTAGTACAATCTTTCCATAGAAAGGGGTAGGGCAGGGAGCGGGACCGGCATGGTGCTTCTGTTTCTGGTGGAATCTCAGAAAAACACAGAAGATTCCCGGTACAAACCTTGCTTTCTTAATGTGAAGTCTTCAGAAGTTCCAGGCCTGAAGTCCCTGACCTTGAGGAAGGCAAAGTTGGATCTGCCCAAGGCCCAAGAGAATGCACTCAGGGAAAGGGCAACAGCAACACTGACAAATGGTGCAATTTGAATAAATTGAGGATAAGTTTGCTTTTCCTGTCTCACAATATTGCATTCCTTCCACTACATCATTTTCCTCCTTTATCTTTCAGTTGGGTTAAAAGTAAAGAAAAAAAAAAAGCTGTATTTCCCAAATTTTGAAAAATGTACCACCATTGCTACATAAGACAAATGGTACATGGATATTTTTTATCTTGATAATTCTACACATAAATTTCTCCTAATATAGGTTAAAATCAAGGGCACACCCAAACTATAGTTTCACAGGTGTTCTTATTAGAATTAAAGCAATTGCTTACATTTAAAATGTGAATACATTCAAATAAAAATATTGGGTAAATAACAGTGCAGGTGGTTCATGAATATGGTACAAATCAGGAGGATGGCTGACAAATAATAAAAGTTGGGAAGATGTCAGTGTGGTTTAGTTGATTAATTAGTTGTTTGAAAGCTATACAGGAAAGACATGTTGTTATGGTAGTGGGGGTGCAGTCAGGAGACTTTGGGAACAGTCCTGGGGTACTGTTGAGTCTCTGGGTCCCTGAAGGTTGGGAAAACCCGGGACTGATTGAAGTAAGCAGACACAGAAAGTGAGAAGGGCCACAGAAATGTGACACACATAAAAAGATCCTATGATTTTTTTAAAAAAATTGTTTCTTCATATGGTTGTGCAAGGCTAGCCTGGCTCATACGAGATGCATTTTTCTTCTCAGTGGCAAATGGCAGGCTTACCAAAGGAAAGTAATATGTCTTCATGGATTTCTTTGTAATGGAGAGAGACACTCATTAGCTTGAGATGGTGTAGGTACCTGCCTAGTTCAAAGGCTGCCCAAACATCCCCAAAGGCATTATTGCTTCCATAAACCAATGTATGAGAATTTAATGACCACCAGAGTTGTAGGTGACCAAGAATCTTGTTTTTCTGAGATAACAGCTTGACGATTTATCAGACAATCAAATTTTCTTGGATATCAAAGTATCTGGGAAGACTTGGTCATTAGCTGCCTGTTTACTCTGAGTAAATTTGTACCCTAAGGAAATATGAGTGTTGTGTTTATTCTGCTTGAACACATTGACATTTTGTGTTAGCCAGCTGCCCATTCTCATGAGTGTTTATACTGTCTTTGGAAACAAAAATGCTTCAGGTTGATAGAGGGAACCGGCCCATACGGAAAGCAGTAGCAAATACCTCTTTTCAGGCTCTCTTTTCCAGTGCCTTATGATTCAATGATTGGTGCAAATAAAAAAGAGAGTTCTCCCAAACCTCCCCGAAGCTGTCCTTATTGTTTGATGTGCTAAACAATAATCTCAGCTTGGGAAGCAATCTTCTATTTCTCATTCCCAAAGTTGGGCAGGCTGAAGCAGGAATTGCCTCAGCTGCAAGTGCTTCTGAGCTCCAAGGAGAGGGGAGGGACTTTTGACCTCCCAAAGCAATGTTCTGAAGTGTGGGTTTAATACAGGGAAAAGAATATTCGTGACTTGACTGCTTTAGGCCAGTTGGTTATAAGATTCTGACATTTCTCCCAATAACAAGATCTGAAAATCAAAGTTGCTTGCTTGCAAATTAACTGCTCAGATTTGGCTAATATATCCAATGCCCTTTAGAGGAATGGCATTTTATATCTCAAGGTCAACTAAACTGTGTAATTAGAGTTTGAGCTTTGTGATTAGGTGTACCAGGCACTGCCTGGCTGGGTCAGGCATAGCCACTAATCAGCTGTGGGATTTAGTGGATTCCACCCACCCTGGACCTTCGTTTTATCATGTTAGAGTTAGAAATTTCAACCTCTGATACCAATTGATAACTGCCCTCCCACTATAATCACCCATATCCTGGCATCTTTTTAAAGGTGACCATCAATTTGTTCCATTGTGACAAGTGAGGGGAAACTGGGGCATAGGGAAGGAAAAGGAGAGGGTATTTATTTCTCGTACCTCCAGAGGAAAGCTTTGTGAATGTCTGATAATAACTGTCCAAGGTCAATCTTTTACAAGGTCACTAATATAGTAGACATTTCCTGTGGACAATGAGTGACTGCTAACAAGATGGAAGAGAAACTTTGGATGTAGAAATGGCCTCTGACAATGGCACAGGTGTGCAATTGAATCTTATTACTCAAGGCATCTTTCAGAAGAGTAACCTTAAAGCACTTTTGTTCTGTTTTGCTTTTTAAAGCTCCTTTGATCTGTTCTTGTATCTGGGAAGACTTGGTCATTAGCTGCCTGTTTACTCTGAGTAAATTTGTACCCTAAGGAAGTATGAGTGTTGTGTTTATTCTGCTTGAACACATTGACATTTTGTGTTAGCCAGCTGCCCATTCTCATGAGACATCAATGGAGATGGCAGCCTTAGAGGTCTCAGATGCAATCCCCTTCCTCAAAGAAGCCTGGGATCTAAATAAAAGCTACATGTTTCTTTTTCAATGAGCTTTCCCTACAATTTCAAGAATTAAATAGCCTACTGCAAATAATCTTGGAATTTTAATTCTCTGCTCTTAGGGCTTCAAATAAAATATACTTATTTCTATCTATTCATTTATTTGTAAGTAATTAAATTTCAGTTTAGACTAGCCACTGTGTAGCACCGGGTATACAGAGGTGACTCTGACACTCTCTGACCCCAAGAACTCACAATTGAATTTAGAAAACAGTCACAAAAATTGCTCCTTAACAAACTATATTAGTCAAATCTCTTGGTTTGTTCATGACAGAAACTCAACTTCATAATTAAATTCAGGCATATCGGGGGATTTGTTAGATCAAGAAGAGAAAGTGATGCTGCTAATATTTGGATTTTCTTACATAAAAAGTTTGAATTTTTTTGTCTTTTTAAAAAGAGTATATTCTAGAAAGACTAGCCCGTATTTCTGGATTAAAACGATGAGCTATAGCTGGTGAGTGGGTGCCCCTATATATGGCACAAGTGCTTCTATTTGCCTCAGCCCACCATTTGCAGTGTGTTTGCATATGCAATTATACTTAGCTCTGGTCATTCATTTGTGACTTTTGCTCTTCTACTCAAGCTCTGGAATCATTAGACCTTTGGATGGTAAGAAAATTGCAGTGGAGATGGGTAGACCAATTGGTAAGTGATCACAACATTGTCTGCAAGGAAAGGTGATGGCAGTACAGAAGGAGAGCCCAGAAGAGTGGCAAGGTATTTTGATCATGGTTACAGAACTTGGTCACCAGAGGATTCCTATTTTTACTTTTCCTCCAAAGATACATTTGAAAGCATCTGGGTTTATTTTCTTTGTACATTTATCTCAAACTGTTTATAGAAACCTTTCATACAGTGTGTGTGTGTGTGTGTGTGTGTGTGTGTGTGTGTGTGTGTGGTATTTCTACCCTACTCAAAGATCAAATTAGGGACCTAGAGAAAATATGCCAGAGATGGTGGGGAAAGGGGCTGGCTAAGGAATCTCCAAACAATAAGCTGGCCCAAGCCGAGGTTGAATGCAGGGAGACCTGCTAAGGGAGTGTCAGGCAGCTATCCTGGGCATAGAGAAATAAAGCAATAACCAGAGACTCAGGTGTTAGACATAGCATCTGGAATTCAGGTAAAGGCAATGAGATGATGAGAATCAGAGCCCCAAGCTTTAAAATCAGAATCCATCCAGGAGTCCGTAATAGTCAAGGGATGGAAAATGAAGGAAGATGAAGCTGAGCCTTTAGGTGACAGAAGTAGGTAGAAATGAGGAATTGGGGGTGGTGGTGGCAAGAAGCAAGAGAGCATTTCGAATTGGCCTTTTCTCTTCACTTACTCTACTTTTTTTTTAATCTAAAAGCAATTGGTGCCCTGATAGTTGAAAATCTTCCCTCAGAGGAGTTTGTGCCTGTCTTCTGAGTATGCTACCTACTGTTGTTAACAGAACTTATCACCTAAACATCTGTAAACTGAGCATCCTGGCTTGCTTCTGCCTAAGGCAATAGGAAGAGAGAAACTGCCTCCATTAACTACTTTCATTATACCTTTGTGGTCACGACACTCTGAAGAAGACATTAGTCTCAGAGTTGGGTAGCTTGACAGAACACATGTCAAGTTAGTGGCAGAGCTGGGATTTGAACACAGATCTGCCTATCTCTGAAGCCCACACTCTTCCACATGTTCCATGTTGATGCTGTAGCTGTGAACTTTGTATGTGGTGTCATGTTGCCTCCTTGATTCTGGAGCCAAAAAATATTGTTTTGAACTTCATGTATGGTATTTAGGACAGTTTGCCTTTTTACAAAGTAGCAATTGATTTTCTTTTAAATTCCAAGTAGAATGTGAACTCCTGAAATGTCTTATTGCTTTATCTCTAAGCTCATTGTGCTACCATGGTGCCTTCATAAAGGAGAGAGCGAGAGAGCGAGAGAGCGAGAGAGAGAGAGAGAGAGAGAGAGAAATGAATGCGTGCACATTTTGAATTGGCCTTTTCTCTTCACTTACTGTACTTCTTTTGATGTAAAAGCAATTGGTGCCCTGGTTCCACAACTTCTGTTCTTCTGTAAGGACTGTCTGATACACAGACTTTAGCAATTTTCACTATTTGCCTTTCAGAGACTATTATTTCTAGTTTTTTTTCTGTTAGATTTGGGGCCTATGGATTTCTTCTGTCTTGCACATTCTCTGTTTGCCTGGGGTATATTGTCTTCTGGGATCTTGAGTGAATTTTCCTAAATGTGAATTTGAGATTCATGGGACCAATGAAGTCTGAAAATGACTCTCCCAAGTTGGTGTCCAAGGACACTGGAACATCACTGTGGTATTAGAAGATAATGCTTCAGAATGAAACCACCCAATGGTATAGTTTGTGTTTTTCCTGAAGAGTTCAGGGACAGAGGAAGCTCCCCAAGATTCATTCTAATTCTTCCCAACTTTTTGCTGACTCATATCCTCCTTCTTTTCAACTAATACCTGGTTGAAGAAAAACATTTTAGGTGGAATGAATAAAATGTCCAAAAAATCTTAAGAGTATATCCCTCAAGGATTTAAATGTTTCAAACTTACTTTGAATGGATGCTGTTTATTAGAAAACATGGGAAATCATTAAGAGTCTTGTTATCTAAATATACTTATTAACATGGTAAGGTATTTTTAGCCTTTTTTGACATGCACAATAATTTTTTGTTAGTTGTTTATTAGATTTATTAATCATTTTCTCTATGTAATGTTTTTATCTATCCCTTGTATCCTCATATCCTTAATTAAAAATGATTAAAATATTGAGAAGAAAGCTTTGGTTCTATTGTGTATTTTTTCCCTCAAGCACTTTGGGAAAATATAGTTGGGCTTTTAAAGTTGAAAATGTCTACTTGAGGGAAGCCCCGGGAAAAGCATGATGTTCCAAGTGGATCAGAACCAAATGTACCTAAAGCTTATTTTCATTTTTTTTTTCAATTTTGAATTTTTAGGAGAGCTTAATAATGTGGTTTAATTATTTCATATAAAACAGAGGGTATGTGTTAAATCTTCCCCATTAATCTCCACTGAGAGTTTAATTCATCCTGGCTCTGCCATTCATTGTCTCTGTGACTTGGACAAGTCATTTAGGTTCCTTACTTACCTCCTTTCTGAGAATGGGCTAATAATAAAAATGATTAGGTAAAGATTAAAATAAATAAAAAATGTTTAATTTCTTAGAACCCTTGGGACTTATTATGTGTTCAATAAGTGCCTTTTACACTTTTTAAAACTTTACCTTAGACACCTCAGAAATTATTAATATTTTACTGCTATTGCAGACAATAACAAAGTCACTGAAAATTTTGAATATAATTTTCCATTGTAATAAAATTTAGAAAACCCCTGAAATGTTAAAAATTTTCAATAATTTTGTTTAAATATGGACTTTCTAGTGCTTTCTCATTCACCCCAGTCGACAGGATCAAAGAAGGCTCTCCACCCTGAGAAGGCAAGCAAGTCCCCAGTATTCTAATAACTCTGAAGAAATGGTAATACATTCACATTCTCTCACATTCATACTCCCAGGAAATGAAGGTGGCAAAATCCAGCACTGCTTCTTCATTAGATTTAGGAACAGGACCGGTCCTTTAATTGAATTCTTATCTAATGACTCAGAGCTCCAAGGCAACCTGAGAACATTAATTCTGAAATTTATTATCTATGTTAATTAAGACAAAATCATGATTATCCAGCTCTTGTTTGCCTTCCCTCACCAGTTTCCATATTATATGCCCTATCATTTCTCGCAGCTAAAGATGTTCATTGTTGATTAATGACAATGAACATTTTTTAAATGAGAAGCATATGTTAGAGCTGGAGGTATATTGCATCCTTCCATTTTCCTCTGGGGATTTGTGATTTAGTTCTTGGGTTGATGATTGGATTGAGAATGGAAGCCATGGTGATGGAAAACAGCAGTGATTTTTTTTTTTTTTTTTTAGTTTTTAAGAACTAGTGTTCAGAGAGAAGTTTGTCCTCGAGAGGAAATGAAAAAAAAGCAAATAAGTTTACAAGGCTCTACACTAATGATAAAATATATACCTCTCCAATGACAGATGATGCTTCAGTGAAACCTCCCAGGAGTGGGTATAATGGGAAAAAATTCTGACAAGTAGAAAGCAAATGTGCAGGGGAGACTGAAGGGAGAAAGCAAACTATACATCAAAATAAGTCTGCAACCCAGAAATCCAGATTTATTAAAATAGCTCCTATGTTGAAAAGCTGAGCTATTCCTAGTCGTTCCGCTTGTCAGTTTGTTGCTAAGTGTTACCTGGCAAGAGGACTTTGAAACTTGGAAATTTTATTCCTGGGAATATCAGGAACATGTTTTCCTGCCATGTACATGAACACTGTTAATAGCATCAGTGTTAAGCTGGGTCCTTTTATACCTATAGATTCTTGGAGCTTAATTCTGTTCTTAAGATCTCTGGATCCCATATTCTTCCCCTGTTCATTTTATGATCCCTGAAGTGGTTGAGCTTTACCTAATAATTCTTTCTTAGTTCTGCAGTGGTTGTGATAGCTGTACTTTCAGTTACTGAAAAAAAACCAGGAGTCTGCTATAAATGCTTATTTGTGGGTTCTGAGAAATGATGGAAGAAAACAAAAGTCAAAGCTGCCTACTGCAACTCATGTCTCTTGCTACATAGGGCAAACTGCACAGCCTTTCTTCATTGATTTTCATATTCTCATGTCTCCATTCTATTCTCAGAAAGCCTCTTCCCAAGATTCCAGGCCATAGTTTCCACTTTCACTTCGTGTGATGATGGAAATATTCTACATCGGCAATGTCCAATGTTTTAAACGCTAGCTACTGAGCATTTGAACTTAGGCACTGTGAAAGTTTTATTGAAATATAATTGACACACAGTAAGTTGAACATATTTAAAATTGTATAATTGGTAAGTTTTAACATGTCAATCCATTTATGAAAACATTACCAATTAAGATAATAGACATATTCAGCACTCTCAGAAGTTTCCTTGTAACACTTTACTTTTCTAAAATCTTTATATCCCTCTCTTCCATCCTCAGACAACCACTAATTTATTTAATAAAAGTAAGGATTAGTTTGCATCTTCTAGACTTTTATATAAACAGAATAATAAGTATGTACTCTTTTTGTTTAGCTTCTTTTACCCAGCAAAATTATTTTTAGATTCATTCATGCTATAACATATATATATTCGTATTAATTTCTTCTTATTGCAGAACAGTCTTCCATTGTATGTATATACAACTGTTCTATTTACCTGTTGATGGGCACTCAGACTTTCTCTAGTGCTCGACTATTACCTATAAAGCTGTTACCTATAAACATTCATGTTTGTTATATGGACCAGTACTTTCTTTTCTCTTGAGTAAAAATCTAGGACTGAAATCATAAAGTAAATGTGTGCTTAATGGTCAAAGAAATTGCTCTACCACTAAGCTACAGGCCAGCTCCACTGTAGTTCTTAATAATTTTGAAACCAGGTAGTGCTAGTCTTCCAATCTCTTTTTCAACTTTAATTTTTCTTCCTTTTTAATTTTTTGACTTTTTGAATTTTATTATTATTATTTTAATGATGACATAAAAGTAAAACAGGAAGGAGAGAAAGGGATGGGATGGAGAAGGGTATCAAGAGAGGGCATTGGAAGGGGTGAATATCAGCAACATATTCAACATTTTATAAAACATAGTTTTGTTTATTCTAGGTAATTTGTATTTTCACATAAATTTTAGAAAGACTGCCTATTTCTATTTTTAGAAAGTTTCCAGAAATTTTGATTATAATAGTATATTTTCTCTATCAATTGAGGAAAAATTATATTTTAACAATTTTTGCCTCTTTAATCATGATTACAGTGTATCATTCCATTCAATTGCTTCTCCTTTAATTTCAACAGCAATATTTTATTTTAAGTGTCTTGTTCATTCACACCTTTTTTCAGATTAATCTCTAATATTTTTTGATGATCCTATAAATAGCATTTGTACTTTTAATTTTAATTTTATATTATTCATTTCTAGAATACAGAAATAAATACAATTGATCTTTGAAAGTTGATAAAATATCTTGCAACCTGTTTTCTGAAAATAAACAGTTTTACTTCTTTTTTTTCCAACCTGGATGTCTTTTATTTCTTTTTCTCATATTTGCAATGACCAGTAGATTCAGTTCAATATTGAATAAAAGAGTAAAAGTAGAAACCTTGTCTTGTTCCTGCTTTTAGGGGAAAGTGGGTTAGTTTTTTTTTTTTTCCAATTCAGTATGTTATTTGTAGATGAGGAAGTTCATTTAATTTCCTGAGAGTTGTTTCTTTAAAATCAGGAGTGGATGTTGAATTTTGTCAAATGTTTTATGTACATCAATTGAGATCATCATATGGCTTTTATCTTTTAGTTTATTTATGAATTACATTGAGTAAGCCTCACTTGGTCAAAATGCATGAATGGATTTGATTTGATAAAATTTCTCATAATCTTTTTGCATCTGTGTTTATAAAGGTTTTTTTTTCCTGGTTTCTTTTTCCTTTATTATTTTTTATTTGGATGACATTCATTTCATCTTTTAGAATGAGTTGAGAACTATTTCATCCTCTTCAATTTAAAAAAAAAAATTTGTTTAGAGTTGGTGTTATTTCTTCCTAAAAGACTAGTAGAACTTATCAAAGATATTGATGCCTAGCATTTTATTTGTGGGAAATCTTTAGTCTATTATTCAGATTTATTGAATAGATATAGAGCTACTTTAGTTATCCATTTCTTCTTGAATTAACTTTGGAGATTTGTGTTTTAAGGAATTTTTCCAGTTTATCCACATCATCAATTTTATTGGCATAAAGTTGTGCAAAATATTCTTCTATTATTCTTTTAGTATCTGTGGAATCTGTGGTGATATCATTTTCTCTCACTCCTGTGTTAGTCAACTTCCATCACATGACAAAATGCCCAAGATTTGGGCATTTGGTTTGTGTTTTCAGAGGTTGCAGTCCATGGTCAGGTTTCAGTCCAATGTTTCTGGTTCTGTGATGAGGCATAACATTCTTTTTTTTTTCCCTTATTAGTTTGGCTACACATTCATCAATTGTATCAATCTTCTCAAGCAATCAAGTTTTTATTTTATCTTGTTTTACTTTTTTCATTGATTTCTGCTCAGATCCTTATTATTTCTTTTCTTCTGTTTACATTGGCTTTAATCTGCTCTTATTTTTCTAATTTCCTAAGGTAGAAATTAAGGACATAGATTTGACACATTTCTTCTTTTCCAATATGGGTATTTGGTACTATTAAGGTATTGCTTTAGTAGCATTTTGACACACTGTGAACAGATTCAATTCTGACAGTAACCTCAAGAGTTAAAATCGCAATCCACAGATTGAAGGGTAGAGTTGAACAAGACTGCTTTCACTTCAGTGGCCTCAAATGGGGTTCCAGTCCATTTGGGTTTCTTACCAAATTTGGAAGTCCATGATCTCTTCAGTTTTGATAACTTGCTAGAATGACTCACAGAATTCAAGATATCACTGTACTTATATTTATGGTACTATTATAAAGAACACATATCAAAGAGTAAGTGAAATGAAAAGAAACATAAGAAAGAGTTGGTAGGATCCTGAATGCAAAGCTTCTATGTTCTCCCTGCTGGGATTAGGGTTCATCACTTTCCTTTCACATCACTATGTTCAATAACCAGGATGCTCAGCTGAATTCAGTGTCCAGAATTTTTATTGGAATTTTTATTCCAAAAATATAAGTCACTGGCCATATGATATAACCCAATATCCAGTCTTCCTTTCCTCTCCAGTGTTCAGGCTAGTTCCAAGCTCCATTCTGAGTAATTTAAGTTTTTAGCATAGACATAGGTATGATTCAAGGGGCTTGTGAATAATAATAAATTCTAAGAATTGATTATTTTCCCAGGAACTAGGGACAGATAATAGCCAAATTTTTCATTATATAAGTGGCATGTCAGGAATTTTTACATGTTTAAGTTTTAATTAAAAATATTTTCTCATTTCCCTTTTGATTTCTTATTTCACCCATAGGTGATTTAAAAGCATATTTTTATTTTTAATTTTTATTTATTTATTTATTTTTGGTGCTGGGGATTGAACCCAGAGCTCTCTGCATGTGAGGCAGGCACTCTACCAATGGAGCTACATCCCCAGCCCTAAAAGCATATTTTTAAATTTCCAAATATTTGGAAGATTTTCTAGAGTTCTTTTCTGTTATTGATTTCTAACAGTTCCATTGTGTTCCAAAACATACTTTATATAACTTGAAATCTTTTAAACTTATTTAAGGCAGCATATAGCCTAGAATGTGGTCTATTTTTATAAATGTTTAGTTTGCACTTAAGAATAAGAGTATACTTTCATTTGGGGAAAAATTGTCCTATAAATGTCAATTATGTTAATTGGTTGACAATATTATTTCGATACTCTATAATTGGTTTTCTAATTATTCTAGCAATTATTGAGGGAGAAATATGAAAACCTCCATCTGTAATTGTGAATTTCTTCAGTTTCCCTTGCAGTCCTATAGGTTTCTGTATTTTATTATTTGTTTGTTTATTTATTTTTGAATTGTGGTCTCACTTGTTGCTCATGCTGGTATTAACTCCTGAACTCAACTGATCCTCCCACTTCAGCTGGGACACAGGTGCAATTTAAATCTCTGTTATTAGGTACATAAATGTTCAGGATTTTTATATCCTTCTGATGAATTGACTCATTTATTTTTATTAAATGACTATCTTTACCTTTGATTTTTTTTCTACTGAAATCTGATTTAATATTAACACAAATACTTAGATGTTCTTTTGGATAGTGTTAAAATAGTATATCCTTTTTCATCCTTTTACTTTTAACCTACTGTGTCTTTTGCTTTTCTTGAAGACAGTATTTACTTGGGTCTCTCTTTCATAGCCTGATAATCTTGGTATTTTAATTGAGACATTCAGACCATTTCCATGAATGGGATTATTGATTTGTTTAAGTTGTCCATCTATGATTTTGCTGCTTTCTATTTGTTCCCTCTGATCTTTCTTTTCTTTTTACTTCTCATTTTGGATTAGTTGTATATATTTATATTTTTATAATTTCATTTATTTCTTTCTAGTCTGTTTTTGAATGTGCATGTGTGCACATGCACGTGTGTGTGTGTGCATTGGATATTAAACCCAGGGGAAATTTACCACTAGGCTACATCTCTAGCATTCTTTATTTTTTTATTTTGAGATAGGGTCTCACTAAGTTGCTTAGGGCCTCACTAAATTGCTGAGGTTGACCTTGAACTTGAGACCCTCCTGCCTCAGCCTCCCTAGTCAATGGCATGCACACCACACCCAGCTCTTTCTAGTCTTATAAGTAGTAACTCTTTGTTATTGTAGTTATTTAATGATAGGTTATATATATATTTGTATTTCCTTTGCTATACTCTTATTCTTGTGCTATTGTTTTTATATATACATACACATAAACACATATATATGTATCATTATAA
This sequence comes from Spermophilus citellus, assembly GCF_964194105.1. Classification (NCBI taxonomy): domain Eukaryota; kingdom Metazoa; phylum Chordata; class Mammalia; order Rodentia; family Sciuridae; genus Spermophilus; species Spermophilus citellus. Next base: position 32,662,990 of record NC_138182.1, read on the forward strand.
ATCATATGTAAATATAAAGTAATTTAAAATACTCATATATATGAAAGTTTAATGTATATTATGAACCACATTCTAACTTAATATTATTATCAATTTAAAAGACAATTATCTTTAGAGATATTTAAATAATAATAAAAATCTGTTTCTTTATTCTTGTGGTTACCATTTCCAGAGATTTTCCTTCCTTTGTGTAATTTATTTTTTAATCCAGCATCATTTTTCCTTCTGTTTGGAAGGCTGCTTAGCATTTCTTCCATATTTTAGATATTTTTATCAGTACATTAGTTAGTTTTATCAGTACATTCATTATACATAATAGGTTCATTTTGACATCTCATGTGCATGGAATATAATTTGTTCCATTTCAGTCCTCAGTACTTCCTCTTTCCCTGTCCTTTTCCCTCCTCTATTCTTCTTCCTTAACTGTACAAGTCTTCCTTCTTTTTATTGATTTTAATGGGTACTTTACAATTATATGTAAATTTTGAGTTCACTTGGTGTATTCATATGTACATAGCATAATTTGGTCAATTTCTTTCTTTTTTCTTTTTCTTTATTCCTTTGTACCAGGGATTGAACTCAGGGGCACTCAACCACTGAGGAACATTCCTAGCCCTTTTTATATTTTATTTAGAGACAGGGTCTCATTAAGTTGTTTAGGGTCTTGCTAAGTTGTTGAGGATGGCTTTGAACTTGTAATCCTCCTGCTTCAGCCTCCTGAGCCACTAGGATTACAGGCATGCACACACCCCCCCCCCCAGTAATTTGGTCAATTTCATTTATCAGTTTTTTCCTTTTCCCATTCTTGCTCCCTCCTTTCAATCCTCTTCCTCTACTCCACTGATCTCCCTTTCATTTTCATGGGATTCTCCCCCTGCATTTCCCCCATATTTCGCTATCACTTCCACATATGAGAAAAAACATTTGACCTTGACTTTCTGAGTCTGGCTTACTTTGCTTTTATTTCTTCTTCTGTTTAGTTTTTTTGTTCATTCATTTATTGGATTATCTAGTATTAAGTTTTTTTGAGTTTTTCATATATTCTGTATATTAATTCCCTGTTGAAAGAGTAGTTGGCAAACATTTGCTTCCATTCTGTAGCCTATCTCTTCACGTTCTTAATTGTTTCCTTTGCTATACAGAAACTTTAAAATTTGATGCTATCTCACTTATTGATTCTTGGTTTTATTTCTTGGGTTTTATGGGTCTTATTAAGACTGTCAGTGCTGGCACCAATATGTTGGGGTGTTTTTAGCAGTTTCTAATTTTCTGGTCTAATTCATAGGCCTTTGATCCACTTTGAGTTGAGTTTTTTGCAGGGTGAAAGATAAGAATCTAATTTTATTCTTCTATGTATGCGTATTCAGTTTTCCAAGCACCATTTGTTAAAAAGGCTATCTTTTCTGAGTATAAGACAATTGCATCTATGTGGGTTTGTCTCTATGTATTCTATTACATTGGTATTTGCGTCTTTTTTGATGCCAGTATCATGTTGTTTTTGTTACTATAACTCTGTAGTATAATTTAAGACCAGATAAATTATGAGTCCTCCAATGTTCATCTTCTTACTCAGTATTGCTTTGACTATGCTGGATCTTTTATTCTTCCATATGAATTTTAAGATTGGTTTTTATAGTTCTGTGAAGAATGTTGTTAGTATTTTAATGAAGATTGCATAGAATCTATGTTACACTTTTGTTAATATGACTGGATATGCAATGTAGGTTGGCACCCATTAATTTAGGGTCTGGGCAAGAAATTGATAGAAAGTCTAACCGGCTTATCTCTACATATGACCTGCTATTTTTCTTTTGTGGCTTTTCAAACTTTTATGCTTATTCTATGAATTAGGCATTTTAATTGTAATCTGTCTTGGAAAGGATTTTTTTTTGGATCTTCTCTATTTGTAGTTCTAAATACATCTTGTGTTTGGATTACCATGTGATTCCTGAGGTTTGGAAATTTTTCTGATAATATTACATGGAAGTTTGTGCATTCCTTTAGTCTGGGTTTTGATGTCTTCTTCTATTCCAATGATTCGTATATTTAGTCTCTTAATGCTGTTTCAGATTTCTCGAATACTCTGGTCATGGTCTCTTAACAAGTTTTCTTTGTTACTGACTTTATTTTCAAGATAATATACTTTGTCTTCAAGGTTGTAGAATCTGACTTCTATGTGGTCTAATCTCTTGGTGATGCTTTCTAATGAATTTTTAATTTGATTTATTAATTCTTTCATTTCCAGGATTTCCATTTAGCTCCTTTTTAGAACCTCTATCTTTATTGAAATGATCTTTTATTTCCTATATTTTTACATATGTATTACATATTCTTTTAATTCATTGAACATTTTAACTGTGAACTTTCTAAACTCTTTATCTGATGTATCAATGGGATCAGTTATCGAAGTGCTGGGGGCTGTTTCATGTGATTTGTTTCTTGCTTCTTCATATTGTTTGTATGTGTTCCCATCTGCTGGATGATTATCTCTTCCACTTTTATACAAGGGATTATTTAGTGAGGTTCTTTCTCCTAAGTGCCCCAGGTTGGAATAATATCCAGGTATTGATACTCCCACTTAACATGTATCTTCTGCTACATCCATTATCAAGAAAGCAGATACTAAACCTTACTTATTGCAATCACTTCAGAATAAAGTCGTGTACTAATAAACTTCAGGGGAAAAAAAACTTAACTGCAAATGTCTCCACAGTTCCTTTAATCAAGTACAAAATTGTAGTAATGTTCTTAAATAGGTTGTCAAATTAGTTATTAAAGATAATAAAATTATTATTATACTATATAGAAGTTTAAAATGGGAGAAGAGAAAAAATGGGCAAACAAGAAGTGGGAAAACAGAAAGAGAAAAGATAGAAAAAATAATACAAGCTAAGATAAAAGAAAGAAAAACATATGAAGTAGGGGGAGGATTTAAGGCAGATGCAGGTAATGCAAGAGAGAAAATAGAGACCAAGAAAAGCAGGTGTAAACCTGAACTAGGAAAGCAAAAATAGAAACAATGATTTCAGTTAATGCTTTAAAACATTAGAAAAAAATACAATCCTATGGGTTGAGTGCTGCAATATCAAAGGATAAGACAACTACCATTGATTCAATATGAAAAGTAATATTTGTAAGGTCAAAATTAACATTAGAGCTACTTATGATATTCCATGCTGAGGTGGGTATATTTCTTATTGAATCTTCCTGATTTGGATTTCCTCAGGATTTGAAACCTTTGGAAGATGACCGAAACTCCTCAGCTTCACCTCTATGTTTCCCTGGGTGTGGAGGTAGTTATCATATATCTGATACAATTCTAGAAGGCCCCTCTGTTCTTTGGATGTCTAGGTAGCTGCTAGCTTTCTGGTGGGCTGAAGAAGGTTTTCCCTTATTGTCTGTGACTTAGTAGCTGGGTTACTCCCTGTTAGGGGGTTCAGACTTAGGTGCCCTCCTGAAGAAAATTTATGTATATCCAGCACTGTCAAATCCAGTGTGGGCTATCCTATATAGATTTTAGTGTGGAGGTATGTGGCAGTTGAAGGTAGAGGGTTAGAGTTAGGGTTAGGGTTGATGTGATGCTTGGTGGCCTATGGGGGTGTGCTGCACACATTGCACATTGCAGGTTGGTGGGCTTGTAACTGGGCACACTGGGTGGTAGCTAGGGTCTGTGTGGTTCTCCTCTGTAAGATCCTCTATGCACAATATATGCACTGAGGTTCTTTTCTGACTATTTGGGGTTATCCTCAGGAAATACTTTTTGTGGATCTATATATCTGAATGAGAATTGAATTATCTGGCAACTCTGGGACTCAAGGCTGCAAACCCTCCTGATATAGCTACTGCTACAGTTTTCTTGCTATCCAGTGCTTATTAGTCAGCACAAAGGCCTGATTCTGCATGCTTGGCAGAAACTGTGTTTGCTGGATATTTCTTTTGGGTACAGCGGTAGAGGATACAGAGCTCAGTGGAGTCACTGTCTGGTGTGGGATACTGAATGCCTTCTCACCTCTACAGGGGCTTCTTTATAGTGGCATCGAGCTTGGTGGCTGTCTGCAACTGTGGGGCCTGCAAATACAGACTGTCTGTGGATGGTCTGTGTCCCAGCATCCACCTTGGCTGACAGCTCACCAGGGTTTTTAACCCATCACTGTGACAGGGGTAAGTCTGGCCCATCTTTGTCTGAGCTCCTGTGCAGGCTGTGGGGAGTTCTGAGTTGTGGTTAGCACTCATCAGGAGTTATTTGCTCTCTGGTCAACCTCACCCACTCTCCTTGTCCAAGGGGAAGGAGAGGGTATTTCAGTAAACTTCAGCTAGAAGCAATCCCTCTACAAGTTCCTTTTAGACGGTGTTATGATTTGGATATGAGGTGTCTCCCCAAAGCTCACATGTGAGATAATGCAAGAAGATTTGGAGGAGAAATGATTTGCTTATAACTTTAACCTAATCAGTGAATTAAATCCCTGAGGGGATTAACTGAATGGTAACTGGAGGCAGGTGGGGTATGGCTGAAGGAAATGATTCATTGGGGTGTGGCTGTGGGGTATATATTTTGTATCTGGAGAGTGGGGTCTCTCTTTCTGTACTCTCTGGTCATGATGTGAGCTGCTTTCCTCTGCCAATCTCTTCTGGCACGATGTCCTCCTGCCTCACCTCATTCCCCAAAGAATGGAGCTTCCTGTCTATGGATTGAGAACTGTGAAACTTTCGAGCCCTCATATAAATTTTTGCTTCTCTACAATTGTTCTGGTTGGGTCTTTAAGTCACAGCAGTGAAAAAGCTGATTAAAACAGATGGATTACTGAGACAACCTATTTCAGAGGTGTCTCCTATGGTTTTGCTTTTTACTGTCTGTAGGTGGGGAGAAGCTGTATTGATTTAACTTCTTCTAGGAACACTGGCTAGATGTGGACTCTACAGAATGGCTGCCCTGCCTGACACAGCTTTCTGCCCATAATCGGGGCTGAACTGCATGATCTTCACTGTCTTTGCTGTTCTGTTTTAACTTGGTCTGCTTTTCTTTTCAACTTTTGTTAGGGAAATAAGCTTGTGGGCTTTTTCTCTCCCTCTTTCTCTCTTTCTTACCCCTCACCCTCACCCTAACCTGGTCAAGACATTCTTTCCTTAGTTTCTGCTCTGGTAACCAAATTCCAAGTCCCTCTGAAGTCTCAAGCTGTGTATTATTGAGTTTCAGAGTGTTAACTCTGTCACACCTCTCTGGCCAGCTGTTCTCTCTCTGCTCTTTTCTGGGCTGTGGAGGAGTCAGGGTGGCTGCCTAGACCCACTCTGCCATCATTTCCTCCTGACTGATGAAGAGGGCAGTCATGGTGGCTTAATCAGAAATACTCCTCTGGCATTTTTAATGGTGTGAGTGTGCCGATAATGAATTTATTCAACTTTTCTAAGTTTGAAGAAGACTCAACTTCACCTTCATTTTCTGAAAATAATTCTTGCTGAGTATTGAATTCTAATCTGCTCATTTTTTTTTTCTCTTAGTACTTTAAAGGTGTTGTTTCATGGTCTTCTCACTTCTTTCACTTGAGATATAACTCACTGTCTGTTCCTCTGAATGTAACATGGCTTTGTTCTCACATTTCCTCTTTGTCCCTGGTTTTGAGTGATTTCATTATCATTTGTCTAGCTTTAGTTGTTTTCATGTTTATTTTGCTTGTGGTTCATTAACTCTCTTGCACATGGGCTTTCAGTTCCTGTAAAATTTGGAAGATGTTCAGTTATGATTTAAGTATTTTTTTCTATCTTCCTTATTTCTCTCGTCCCTTAGGGCCTCCAATTACATGTATACCAGGCCATTTTAAGTTGTTCCACAGTTTATCGATGCTATATTCATTTTCATTGATTTTCTTTTCTTTTTGTTTTATTGTCAATTGTTTCTATTGTAATGTCATCACATTCACCATCTAATGTTTCCTTAATTGTGTATTTTTCATTTCACACATTGTAGTGGTTTGATTTGGGACTCATAAAAATTTCTTCAATATCGCCACTTAGCTATTTTGAACATAAGGTCCATAAATGAAGCGTGTCTGTTAATTCTAATGTCTGTGTTATTTCTATTTCTCTGTAACTCCATGTTGGCTGGAAGCATAAGTCTAGAGCTAAAATTTTACTTAAATTTAAGTGATCACATGTGGCTGTTGAACAGGACAGTCTGGCATGAGAAGTGAGCTGAAATGTAGCAGCCTATTATCTGTTTTCATGATATGTACTGAGATGCGGTACATTAGCAGTTCCCTGGGACTTGCTTCCTTGGCCAGTGGTTTTGAGACTACAGAGTATCCCTAAAGCCATGCTTGCTGCTGAGATAAAGCCCTTTACTTCTTTTTCATGATTCCACTGTACCAATAGCATTAATTTACAAAAATCTGGTTGTTGTCTTCAACAGTCTGGTTCTAACCTCTCTGTAGGCATGTCTAGTTACTCTTGTCTTATGACCCTGGGTAGAGTGATTGGAATGGGAGCACCAAGAAAGCATTACCAGCTTACTGAGAGGGCAATACATTGTTGCTTTGGTTTCATGTTTATTAAGTGAAAAAAAAATTTTTTCCACATGGGAAGTTAAGAATTGACACTACTAAATGAGACCCTGAACACTTTTACATTTACAAAGATAATTAGCCCAGACAATTTAAAGCTGAACAAATAAACAGAACAGCAAAAACCCCATTTTGTTTTGTTTTTAAAATCAGAGATGCTGTAGTTAGGGATGCAAGTAGCAGTTGTGTGCTTAATTCATTTCAATTAAAATAGTCAGAGGCTATTTGCAGGCTTATTGTGTTGAGAATCAGATTGTTGTCTAATATTGAAAGATCTGTGCTTTGATGTGGCAACTCCTCTGAGCCATAATTCTGGTAATAGACTTTTATTACAATTGAGTTTCCTGGAAGGAAAAGTTGTACCTTTTGGTGCCTCCACCAAAAGAAGTAGGCATGCTTGAGGCTGATTCATTTTCATCCCCAAACTCTTAATGATCTATAATGGTCCAGGCACTGAAGATAAAACAAACAGATAAAACTCTCACTTTATAGATATTATGTTCAAACTGAGGCAAATAGCAAATAAATATAATAAACAAGTAAAATACATAAAATATAAGATATATATATATATATATATATATATATATATATATATATAAAATAATGTGTGCTAGAAAGTGGGATAGAGTGGGCATGTCAGGGTGGCTACGATTTTAAGTGGGGTTGGCTAGACAGGTCTATGGAGAAGGTGACATTTGAGCAGAAACTAAAGAAGACAAGGGAGTGAACTTTTCAGATATTTGATGGATAGCATCTCAGGTGCAATGAAGGGCAAACTGTGAACACTTTCAGACAGGAATGTGTATGGTGTGTGCTTGGGCAAGCAACAGCAAAGGGACATTCTGGACACAGCAGTACATCTTAGATTTATAGATAACAGACTGGTAACTTCATACTCTGTCCTTACTTTCACCATGTACATACTGCACAAAGTCTTTATGTGTAGCTTCATGTGCATGAATTATTTATTTTTATACTCTGTTATTCCCAAAATAGATAATTTCTAACTTAACCTTTAATCTTTTGTGTCTTTTCCCTGGAACACAACTATCAGAATAATTTTTCTAACACTCTGTTTTATTAGTCACTTTCGTCTTTTTCAGGAACTTGAAACTGCTTTTTTAATTAAGTTCAAAATTTGTTGTCCAAGGTCCTTTGTCACTGCTATGATATTCTATTATATACCCTACCTTCCTCTTGTCTTCCTGTGCATCATGCTTCCTCCCAGCCACACAGATTATGCTGGCCCTCCTGCCCTCAGAGCCCCCATTTCTCACTGTGAATCACTGTGAACTCATTTTATATATACCCTTGAAATCAAAATACAAATCTACCTCTCATTTATTTGACAAATCATTTTTTATTATCTTCTGTACATCACGTATTGAACAGTGTGAACTTTATGCAATTAACATCAGCCCTAAATAATTGCTTTCTTTTCCTGGACTCCTGCAGATTTCTAAGGTACACCACAGACATCATCTTTCATGAAATACTCATAAGTTCATACTGTTAGTGCATCTTTTTTCTTCCGGTAAGTAGTAAGTTCCTCAAGATCCTTCTTCATCTGTTCTTACTTTGCATTTTCTATAGTGCTTAATATATTAGAAGCAAATTAAATATTTGTTAATAGACTAACTTAATTCCAAGGGTTTTATAAAAGCCATTATAGTAATCCAGTGAAGATCTACTTTTCATAATTGTATTTAATAACTGTCTCTTCTTGTTGATTAAGTAAAAAAGGCAACTTAGGCAACAGTGTGGTAAATGGAGAGAATTTCATTGACCAGAAGGATCATCTAAGTCTTTTATAACAATGGACAAGATACACCATCCATTTTCTCCTTTCAATGGCTGGTATTTTGATATGTGCAAAAATTACAGAACATCAACTGATTGGACAGTGATAAATGTGGGCTAAGGCAGATAATGCCGAGTATTGTACCCAAGATGAGCACCCGTGTCTGTGGAGGCAAAAATAAATCCCCAGGTCTTGTTGTTTATGATGGAACAAGACACATCACCCACTTTCAAAGCATGGCAAGACAGCTGTGTAAACTTTCATGCCATCTTTGAACTGGCAACAGAACCATGCCTTACAAGACATTTATACCTGCTGCTAGGTTCCAGCCATGTTGGACTCCTTTCTGTTCCTTAGCTATGTCAAGCCCTTGCCTGTCCTTAGGCCTTCTATTTAGAAGGCTCTTTCCACTGCCCAAAGTGTTCTTCCCTATGTTCTGCCAAAGCTCATTTTCATTCTTTAGCTCTCAGCTCAAAAACTGACCCTCAGGGAGGCCTTTTCTGGCCAGTTATTTAAAGCTGTCCTCCTCACTCTGCAAGAACCTGTAAATTACTGTCATGTAACCTCACTATTTTTTTTAAATAGTATTTATCCCAATCTAGACCAGCAGAAGTCTGACACTTGACAAAGATTTGTTGAGTGAATGAATAAATAATCTGTTGTAGAAACAGTCACACATTGTTTACATTCCATACTCCACATTACGCAGTGTACACAAGCCCCTTGTGCATCACTTGACTTTCCATAATTTATAACTTTAATAGTTATTATTGTTTATATTTGAGCAATTTGGAGTGCAAAAATTAGAATGAGAAATGTCCTATTGATCCACAGCCCTGTCTTGTCCTGTTTTTGTTTTCTAAATAGTCTGAGCTTCCCTTGATGACCTTCTGGTTATTGCTCAGCTCTGTGGGTGTTTAATCCTGATTAATCTTTCAAAGGCAGGGCAATCCTCCCAGGAATCAGAGTCCTTCCTGGTGCCCAGAAAGCAGATGCATCTTTAGAGCAGCTGCCTGAACTGGAAACAATGATCTCCATCACATAGATTAAGAAGAGGAACAAAGAATAAGCAAATTTAAGATCCCATAGCTAGGGACCAACAGAGGCTGTTCCTGTCTTCAGAGGTGTGTTCCCAGCACCCTGGATATCTTAACATCAAGGAAGTCATCAATGGTGTGGACAAAATTATCATCACTTTCTACTCCCATCATGAACTGGGGGCTTGTTTAGAAAACCTACCATTCTCCACTCTCACCATGTCTATTTGGTTTGTTCTCCTTTCCTCGGCTGCCCTCAATTTCTTTTGTCACTTGGCTTGCATTTATTTTAGGTTAGTCTGGGCATCTGCCATCAGACTATCTTTACAGATGTCTCTTACTGATTAATTTAGGAGTACATAATGTATCAAAAGATTGTTTGATATGAAAAAAATTTGACTTTTAAAAAGAAACTCCCAATTACAGTGACCCTAATAAGGTCTTTGAATTTTACTAAAATAGAATTTTATGGCCAAGAGAAAGGGGGTTGGAGAGAGGTGAAGAGAGGAGAGAAAAAGAGAGGAGAGAAAAAGAGGGGAGAGAGTGATTGCATGGGCATCCATATTTTATGGTCCTTATCTGTAGATGTCAATGCTAGGGATGTTATTGAAAGAACCCTGAGTAGGACGGAAAGAAATGATTCATGCAGCCTGCTGAGCCTGTCAGGAGTGGGATCCTATGACTTCTTTAATGTCTGCCTAGAATTCTTGGGAAGGGGATGCTCTGCTTCCAGGTCATGCAATAGTTGTGCCCTGAAATAATGTGGAGGATGTCTAACCCCGACCCGTTCAACTGACTGGATTCATAAATCAGTCATCTTCCTTTTCTGGGTCTTAGTGGACTCACCTGAAGCTACATCATCACTACTTAACTCTATTTGCCAGGGTTGTGGGAATCACACAAGAGACAGAACTTGGGCATCCATTAAAATCTACATAGGATCAGCATTCACTTATCAGAGGGAACATTCGGCCTTCATGTTTTTGAGTGTGTGTGTGTGTGTGTGTGTGTGTGTGTGTGTTTTGTTTTGTTTTTGGAAATCAAAATGCATTCTACTGTCATGTATAACTAATTAGAACAAATAAAAAATATCTACACAGAAACAGGTTTTCTTCATTCAGAGATAGGTTTGTACCTTCCTAGTTCTGCTAAAGACTTCAGTGTGTCCCTCTGGTCTTTCTTCAGCCCTGATTCTGAATGGTCATTTCATTTCAGCTCAGGATGTAGAAGCTGATTATGAATCCTGCTCTCGTCTGTTCCTTCCTATGTCTAGACTGGAGAACTGACTTGCATGAAATATAATTTTGATGCTGGCAGGCCAGCTGCTGTCGAGGATATCATGGAAAGTGACCTTATATTGCCTACATATGTTAAACACTGCTTGCAGGTGACCCAGATATCTTGTATGTGTCTCCGTTCTGCCTACTAAATCTCTCCATCAGTCAGAACCAAGAATGGAGTATAACCTGTGTAGCTACAGTTCCCACACAAATTTATTATTATTGTTGAAATAAGAAAAAGGCAAGAAAAAAAGACCAATTTATTTTCATGTTTTTGTTAAATAGATGTTTTCTGTGTAAAAGTCATATTACAGAAACATGTTATATTTACATAGCATCATATGGCTTAAAATCAAATTTTGAATGGAAAATCATACAAGGAATCATGAATATATTCTCACTGGAAAAAATTGAACTATATAGATATATATAGAAACCATGGTTTCCTCTGGGAGCAAAGGGGGGGACTTGGGAAGATTTGGGAGGTATACTTGAAAGCTCTTAATTTTGCCTTATATAGAAATTTTATTGTATATCTTTCTGTTGACTTATACGGACATTTGTGTATATGTATCTACAGAAAAAATAAAGAAAAATTTCTTTACCTAAGTGGAATCATACTAAATATCTTATTTAGCATTTTAAAAACTCAATATGGCCTGAAGATTTTTCCAAGTCATTAGAAAATAGAATTGCTGTGTTAAAAAGCACATGGCTATATGGTATTCTTAGAATGTGCCATAATTTAATGAATCACTTCCCTGCATACAAACATTTGTTTAGAGTTTGTTGTTATAAGAATGTGGCAATAAACACCCCAGTGCATACATCTTGCTGCAGATGTACTAGTGTTTCAGTTGGATAGAAACTTGGAAGGGAAATAGCTGAATACCAATGGGTAAATTAATTCTCAAAGACTCTGTTTCTTTTTTAGTAAATTAACTTTACTATTACCAACCTCTAATATCATTTTGAGCATTTAAGGTTAAAATTAAATGATTAAACGATAAGCACAAGTTTATTTTTTTTTTCTATTGAAATTTTGTTTTTTTAATTATTTTGATCCCAGAGACTTAGAAGGCCGAGGCAGGAGGACCACAAGTTCAAGATCATCCTCCGCAACTTAGTGAGGCCCTAGGCAATTTAGCAAGACCCTGTCTCGAAATAAAAAAATAAAAAGAGCTAGAGATGTAGCTCGGTGATTAAGTGCTCCTGGGTTCACCCCCTGGTATAAATAAATAAATAAATAAATAAATAAATAAATAAATAAATAAATATTTCCCTTTCTTGCCCCTGAGAACCAGAGCATCTGCAAACACTAAATCTGAAGTCCATGCAGGGCACCTGTGCTTCCATCATCTTATACCCCTGTAGGGTCTCTTGAATTCCAGTTATTGATGACATCTTCAGGCTGGACATTGATCCTTCCATCCACTAAGTGAAGAAAGTCCTATAAAACATTTTCACATCATCTCATACTCTTCAAATTCCCTTCCCCCAAAGAAAATATCCTCAAGATTGATTCATTTCTCCATATTTCATTCTTCTCTATTAAGGTGTTGGATGTGCAGAAGAATAAGTTAAACAACTGGTGGAGTTCCATTCCTCAGCCATCATTTCCGTTCTGTTCCTCTTGAGGTGGTATAGACTGTCCTGAAGAATGTTTGAGTTCTGAATTCTTTTGTTTTCACCTTTTTGTTTCCTTTCCTTCCTTTTCATAAGCTACATGGAGACAGCCAGCTGGTTAATCATGTATTTGAGGCTGGGGAAGTTGTAGCATGAAGGTTGGAACTGCTATCATCTGGAGATGTAGAGAAGGTTGAGAGCTGGGTGGTCCACCAGACTAGAACTGAGTCTCAGAGCCAAGTGCTTTTAGAAGGTTTATCTGGATGCTTCAGTCTTCAAAGCCAAAGCAATTTATGTTCTGTTTTCCTCGAGTGGGCTCATTACCAGCTTCTCTGGAACCCACAGGGGCAGGCTTAGCAGGGTAAAGACAGCATGGACACAGGCAGCGCCGGGTGTGCTGAGGTTTGGCAGTGAAAAGAGCAGATGGTAGCTGGGACTTCACCACTGATCTGGTTGCTTCAAGCTCTGGTACATGTAGTTCTCAGGGACATCCCTGGATAAAGTCAAGAGCAATGGAAGGGTACTCCCAGTCCTTATTATATGTTATTCTGTTTTGCAACATGCTGATATGTTAACCCTTTTAAACTCTGTTAAGTGTGAGCCTATACGACATTGATTTTCTCCATAAACTTTTTCTCTCCCTTGAAATCCTTACATTCTTGAAAAAAATAATTTCTTCATTGGCTAAGGTCTTTTAGCATCTTATATATCCTTCAAACAGAAAGACTAAACCAAAGCTTTAGCCAATAGCCTGAGACCACCATGGATTAAATGACAAAGCCAAATTGTTGTTATAAAGAGATCTGTGTGGTTTAAAACAACTCAGAAAAACTGACCTGTGTGTTCCTGGGGTAGGTGCAGCCCCGAGGCAGTGAATGTTAGCCAGCTGGCTGACATACTACCTGAACCTTTTCTTTATGAGATTCAGTGCTCTATCACAGATGCCCATTAACCACTGAGATGGTGATGGAGCAGGGACTGGACCTCTTAGGATATTAAAGAGTCACTTAAACAGTTGCTTAGGAGTATTTTGGTGTTGGCACTTCTCTCACTTTGCATCTTCACATTTTTTCTCATTATTCATCTGTTCAATTGCCTGAGCACTTTAGGGCCATCTGCAAATCTAGAGTGGAAGGGCTTCATTGAGCTGATTTGCCTTGCTCTGGCCCTAACAAACACTTGATGTGTTTAATCAACACTCTGATATAAACAATGAGGAAGAGGAAATGTGGCAGATCTAAGGTTAGATCTTTGATGTTTCAATTCGTGCCTTGGAACCTCTGCAAGTGAGTCCATGCTATTCATTATGCATCCCCAAAGAACATCGTGAGCTGTTCTTGGGGGCCAGATTTTCATCCTACGATGATTTGAATAGTTCCCATATTGTGGAAGAGATGAATATCTGGTCTAGTGAGTCAAGAAGGATAAAAGCACAATCTCTTTGGGCGGGGGGTGGGGGGAGAGCAAGGTCTGGTGGTTAGGAATGAGAATTCAGCTTTTATCCTATATATGGCATTGATTTAGTGACTCAGGATGCCCTTTTATCTTATGTTACAGGAAACTTGGGAAATGTTACAGCTGCCTAGGTGCTAGGTTATTCCCCAAATTTAGGCTTTCAGTGTGCTGTAGATTTTAATTCGAAGCATGCAATAACACGGCTATGAAATGCTGATGTAAGTCTTCGGGTTTTTAACTGAACTTGGGAAACATGGAGCTTTTTTACATTTCATTTTTATGCTATCCTTTAAACCACATGCTACTCCTCTGCATTGCGTTCTGATCACACAAAGAACTCTCTCAACATTATCCTTGACTTTTCTGCCTCTTCTATCCCAGGAAAACAAAGCTCTGAGTCCCTTCTGTTCTTCTCTCCTCTTTTTTGTCTCATTGCAATATGTTTTCACACCAGACCCTACATCTAGAAATTTCTCCCACTTTCTTTCCAATAATAACTCTTCTTACCTCTTATCTTCCTATCTTATTCCATTTTTAAAATTTACTGAGCTCATTGAAAACATTTATATTTATGGTCTTGGGCATGATTTCTTCTACCAATCATGACCAAAAAAAAAAAAAAAATCCACAAAAACAAAACAAAACAAAAAAAGTCTCCCTTTCTTTTTGTGCCTCACATAGCACCCACCACATTCTACATGCTCTATAAATATTTTTTGACTAAATGAATGAATGCCCCTTCACAAAAATAACTTGATTATGAAAATGAGAAATGTGACTAGTGGCTGCTGATTCACTGGGATAATAATGATACCATGTCAAAGTTATGTTCTTTGCAAGGAGCATGCTGTTTCTTCTGCCTGGAATGTTCTAGACTTTCACCCAGAGTTCTCTTGGATTCCTGACTATATCCTGTCAGTCTCTTGAACTTCATTTAGGGTCACATTTTTTCATAAAATGTCTTCCTGAACTGCCAAAGCTAAGCTAAGGGCTTTTCTGTGCTTCCAGAGCACAGTCTGCCTGTCTCTATTGAGCCCCTGTCCCATGAGATTGGCATTTATTTTTGTCTTTTTCCAACTCCCAGTAGATGGAGTTACTTTTCATGGAGCCTCTGGTGTCTAGAAAGGGTCCTGGGACATTGAAGGCGAACAGCGCATGTTTATAGAATGGATAAACAAAGCTGGTTCTGATGGATTTTTTTTTTTTTTTTAGAAGCATGGTGAGAAGGGAGGTTGAAAGCCTTTCAGAAGAGGGTCAGAGGAACCAGGAAAGACTTTTAGGATAGGAATGGGTCAACTTTCAGATGAGCAAGGTACTCTTCAATTCAGCAGCTGATGAGTGAGACTTTAGGGAGAGCACGGCCTCTTTCTTCAGGATACACCAGCACATACCATCTTGTCATTTCTCCTCCACCGTGTTTTCTGTTTCTACCATGTATCACAGTGTGGAATTGTCTTCTTGTCTTAGTCCCTTTAGGCTGCTATGGGAGAACTCCATAGGTTGGATGGCTTATAAACAACAAACATGTATTTCTCATGGTTCCGGAGGCTGGAGAGTCCAAAATGAAAGTGCTTCTAAATTTGTGTCTAGTGAAGCCTTTCTTCCTTGTTCATAGGTAACCGGCTTCTCACTGTGTCCTCTCTAAAAGGGGTAATAGAGCTCACTGGGGCCTCTTTTATAAGGGCACGAATCCCATTCATGAAGGCTTTATCCTCACAATATCATCACCTCTCGAAAGGCTCCATCTCCAAATACCATCACAACGGGGATGAGGTTTCAACATTTGCATTTGGGAGAGGATACTAATGTTTCCTCTATGGCACTTCCCCTTCCTTGCTTGTGAGTGGTCCCTTGAATCTTAAGCTCCTTCAGGCAGAAAAAACAATGTCTTTGAGTTATGTTTATGGATAACACTGTGGAACAAATGCTAAATAAAGAAAGACCTTCTCTCTCCTTCGCCAGTATTTTCTGATGGATTCTTAACTAAAGACCATAAATCCTATTCCTAGGATGGTTTTGGTTTCAGGGTGGCATGGTTTATATATACACTGACTGGCCTGCCCCCCAACTACTTCTTTTTACCCCATTTTCTTTCTTTATGAATCAAAGCTCTGCATCTCCCTGGTAGCTGGTCAGAGCCAAGGAGGCTGTCAAGTGTCCACACTGGCTACTCAAAATTCTCACCTCATCCATCAAGAGAAAGGCTGTATTTGGCCACACCAGGCGCTCTGCCACTTTTGTATTCAGAGTGTATCTTTCTTTGAGAGTTAATGCATAACTTAAAATTTTCATCTCATCTGTACAATAATTAGCTGCCTGTTTTCAAAAGGTTTAAATGACAGCAGCTCAAGCATCCTCTCCTCTGTGACAGGCCTGTTGGAAAGCAAACAGAGAAACTCATTTTGAAGCCACATTGATTTTTCTGACATTTTTAAAAAACGAAACTTTTTAAATTCAGAAAACTTGAAATGGTAAAAGCAGATGCCCAGAGACACACTAACAATTGGATGTGAAATTTTAAAAAGCATTCCAAACCTTCTACGAGACAAATCTGACTTTAAATTAGAATATTCTTACTTTTCATAAACTATGTTTCCAGTCCATAGTCACAGTTAAAAATAATGTGCATTAAAGAATGCAAAGTCAAATAAGAAGTCATGAAAATAATTGAGTCCTTTTCAACCTGCTTTCTGGTTCCTGGTGTGAGCCCTGGGCTGCATTCCCAGTACTGCAACAGTCAGTGTGGTCTTCCCTAACTCAGAAAGTCCTCTGGGGCTCTTCCCAACCCTCTTAAGACTCTATTACAGCAAGAGAAACCAACAGTGCTGCAGAATGTTTGAGTTTGCATTTCCTGACTTTATTGATAGGTGGTGAATTTGTACATGTGGACATGGATTTGACCTCTAAGTCAGAAGTTCCCTTGTGGGCCCATGTGAAGTCTGCAAAAGCAGCACCACCAGCAGCAACAGCATGTGTGTGTGTGTGTGTGTGTGTGTGTGTGTGTGTGTGTGTTTAGAGAGAGAGAGTACTGCAAATGCTGTTCAAAATTTGCAAAGAGTTTGATGGAAAGAGCTTATTTGTGTAAACTAAGATATATAGGCTAACTAAACAATGTGTTTCTTGACGGTGGGCTAGAATTCTGTCTGAAGAGGCAGGGTATAGAAAAAAATGAATGTATCTTAAAGCTAGAAAGATTTGGGTTTAACTAACAGCTCAGTCACTTACTTGTGCAAGTGAGTAAGACCTTTTGCAAATTCTTAACCACTGAGAAAATGGGGATAGTACCCATCTAGCTGAAGTGTTTTAAGAGAAAAAAGAATTTAATTTGTAGAGTGTCTGGCACACAGCAGTTGCTAAATAATTGAAAACTATGATGATTTTAATGACTATTTTTCTACCCAATAATGACTCCCAGTCTGATCAGAAGCTTCAAAAGCTTTCAGTGGTATTTATAGTTGTCATGTCTGCACCAGGTACTGTGGGAAGGGACTGTCATAAATTATCTTATTTAATCCTCAAAACCACTCTCCAAAGATATGTACTATTTATCTTTATTTTATAGAAGAGAAATCAGAGGCTTGGGAAGGTGTAAAATTTCCCCAATCACATAGGTATTAAATAGTGGAGTAGATACTCAGTCCAGCTAGTCTAACTACTTCAGAATTCTCCCTCTTAACTAGTGCAATTAATTCAAAAGAGTTTATACATGTTTGTGGAAAATTATGAGGAAGGAGGGTGGAAAGGAATAAAGGAAGGAAGGAAGGAAGGAAGGAAGGAAGGAAGGAAGGATCATTAATAAAATTGGTCTTAGCTGATGAAAATATTACAAATGTCTGCTTCAGACAGAGCGGAACTGTTCTTGTCTTTAGGGTATTTTCATAGTTAGCTATGAGAGAAATCTATAAAATAGATTCAGATCAAGTTTTTTAAAGGAGAGGACAAGCAATGGAGCCTCCAGTGTATTTTAATTTCTATGAGATAAACTAAGCCTCAGAGAATGTTGATGATAATATGTTCCATAACATGAAAAGTGGGACCTCTAGAAATGGAAGCCAAGGATACTTATTTAGAGTAGTCAACTGTTAGGCTGTCAACATGACACTTGTAGTGTTACTAGCTTTTTAAAGTATAGTGAAATTGGAAATAGAAAAAGAGGGAGCTCTTCCAAATTCATTCTATGAGGCCAACATCACCCTGATTCCGAAACCAGACAAAGACACCTCAAAGAAAGAAAACTACAGACCAATATCTCTAATGAACCTAGATGCAAAAATCCTCAATAAAATTCTGGCGAATCGAATACAAAAACACATCAAAAAAATTGTGCACCATGATCAAGTAGGATTCATCCCTGGGATGCAAGGATGGTTCAATATACAGAAATCAATAAATGTTATTCACCACATCAATAGACTTAAAGATAAGAACCATATGATCATCTCGATAGATGCAGAAAAAGCATTCGACAAAGAACAGCATCCCTTTATGTTCAAAACATTAGAAAAACTAGGGATAACAGGAACTTACCTTGACATTGTAAAAGCTATCTATGGTAAGCCTCAGGCTAGCCTCATTCTGAATGGAGAAAAGTTGAAGGCATTCCCTCTAAAATCTGGAACAAGACAGGGATGCCCTCTATCACCACTTCTATTCAATATAGTTCTCGAAACACTGGCCAGAGCAATTAGATAGACAAAAGAAATTAAAGGCATAAAAATAGGAAAAGAAGAACTTAAATTATCACTATTTGCGGACGACATGATCCTATACCTAGAAGACCCAAAAGGGTCTACAAAGAAACTACTAGAACTAATAAATGAATTCAGCAAAGTGGCAGGATATAAAATCAACACGCATAAATCAAAGGCATTTCTGCATATCAGTGACAAAACTTCTGAAACGGAAATGAGGAAAAACACTCCATTCACAATATCCTCAATAAAAAATAAAATACTTGGGAATCAACCTAACAAAAGAGGTGAAAGATTTATACAATGAAAACTACAGAACCCTAAAGAGAGAAGTAGAAGAAGATCTTAGAAGATGGAAAAATATACCCTGTTCATGGATAGGCAGAACTAACATTATAAAATGGCGAGATTACCAAAAGTTCTCTATAGGTTTAATGCAATGCCAATCAAAATCCCAATGGCATTTCTTGTAGAAATAGATAAAGCAATCATGAAATTCATATGGAAAAACAAAAGACCCAGAATAGCAAAAGCAATTCTAAGCAGGAAGTGTGAATCAGGCGGTATAGCAATACCAGATTTCAAACTATACGACAGAGCAATAGTGACAAAAACAGCATGGTACTGGTACCAAAACAGGCGGGTGGACCAATGGTATAGAATAGAGGACACAGAGACTAATCCACAAAGTTACAACTATCTTATATTTGATAAAGGGACTAAAAGCATGCAATGGAGGAAGGATAGCATCTTCAACAAATGGTGTTGGGAAAACTGGAAATCCATATGCAACAAAATGAAACTGAATCCCTTTCTCTCGCCATGCACAAAAGTTAACTCAAAATGGATCAAGGAGCTTGATATCAAATCAGAGACTCTGCATCTGATAGAAGAAAAAGTTGGCTCCGATCTACATATTGTGGGGTCGGGCTCCAAATTCCTTAATAGGACACCCATAGCACAAGAGTTAATAACAAGAATCAACAAATGGGACTTACTTAAACTAAAAAGTTTTTTCTCAGCAAGAGAAACAATAAGAGAGGTAAATAGGGAGCCTACATCCTGGGAACAAATTTTTACTCCTCACACTTCAGATAGAGCCCTAATATCCAGAGTATACAAAGAACTAAAAAAATTAAACAATAAGATAACAAATAACCCAATCAACAAATGGGCCAAGGACCTGAACAGAGACTTCTCAGAGGAGGATATACAATCAATCAACAAGTACATGAAAAAATGCTCACCATCTCTAGCAGTCAGAGAAATGCAAATCAAAACCACCCTAAGATACCATCTCACTCCAGTAAGATTGGCAGCCACTATGAAGTCAAACAACAACAAGTGCTGGCGAGGATGCGGGGAAAAGGGTACACTTGTTCATTGCTAGTGGGACTGCAAATTGGTGCGGCCAATTTGGAAAGCATTATGGAGATTCCTGGGAAAGCTGGGAATGGAACCACCATTTGACCCAGCGATTGCCCTTCTCGGACTATTCCCGGAAGAACTTAAAAGAGCACACTACAGGGATACTGCCACACTGATGTTCATAGCAGCACAATTCACAATAGCTAGACTGTGGAACCAACCCAGATGCCCTTCAATAGATGAATGGATAAAAAAATGTGGCATTTATACACCATGGAGTATTGCGCAGCACTAAAAAATGACAAAATCATGGCATTTGCAGGGAAATGGATGGCACTAGAGTAGATTATGCTTAGTGAAGCTAGCCAATCCCTAAAAATCAAATACCAAATGTCTTCTTTGATATAATGAGAGCAACTATGAACAGAGCAGGGAAGAAGAGCAGGAAGAAAAGATTAACATTAAACAGAGACACGAGGTGGGAGGTAAAGGGAGAGAAAAGGGAAATTGCATGGAAATGGAGGGAGACCCTCATTGCTATACAAAATTACATATAAGAGGTTGTGAGGGGAATGGGAAAATAAACAAGGAGAGAAATGAATTACAGTAGATGGGGTAGAGAGAGAAGATGTGAGGGAAGGGGAGGGGGGATAGTAGAGGATAGGAAAGGTATCAGAATACAACAGTTACTAATAGGGAATTATGTAAAATTGTGGATGTGTAACCAACATGATTCTGCAATCTGCATTTGGGGTAAAAATTGGGAGTTCATAACCCACTTCAATTTAATGTATGAAATATGATATGTCAAGAGCTTTGTAATGTTGTGAACAACCAATAAGAAAATATTCAAAAAAAGTATAGTGAAATTATTACTTATTAAATATTCCATAGTTTGAAATGTGTAGATGATTAATCCACATGTAACTAAACATTTGCTAAATGGAATGACTAATTGTTGCCTTCTATATTCCGGAGTCATTCCATGGACTTCAAGTTCAGGTGCAGGTCATTTGGGCTTCTATATGAAACATCCTATTCTAGGCTATGATATTATTACAAATCTATAGCATAGGTTATCACAAATGAAATGCAAAGGTGAGCATGGTTATTAATTTTAAATAAAATTTAATGAAGTTTAATCTATCATTTAAAATGTAGATTTGACAGGTCTTGATAGTGGTATGCACTTTGCACTACTATCAAAATCAAGGTACAGAACATTTCTATCACTCCAAAAAGATTATTTGTGTCTATCCCTCCCTCCACTTCTGACCATGAGCAGCCACAGATCTACTTTCAGTTGCTGTAGGTTAGCTTGCATTTTCTAAAATTTTATGTAATTACAGTCATACAATATACATTCCTTTTTCATTCAACCTAGTGATTTTGAATTTCATTTATGTTATTACATTTAACAAGAGTTCATTTCTTTTTGTTGTTGAGTAGCATTTCTTCACATGGATATACCTTATCTTGTTCATCTATGGATATGCCTTATCTTGGATATCTTTATCATGGATATGCCTTATCTTGTTCATTACTTATGGATGGATATTTGACATTTTTGTCCCCCACCTTTCTTCTTCCTATCATGAATATTCTTGAACCTTCAATGGACATCCAGTCTTTGAATGGACATTTCATTTCTCTTGGGTAAATATCCTAAAATGAGTCATAAGTTAATTTTTTTAACATTTTAGAAAAGTTTAAATGACTTTGTATTACTACCCAAAGTGTATGGAGGTTCCAGTTGTTCCACTTTCTCATCAGTATTTGATTGTCAGTCTTTTAAATTTTAGCTAGTGGGCATGAGAGTTATCTAGTGTGATTTTACTTTACATTCTCCAATAACCAAGGACACTGACAATCTTTTTGTTTGCTTTTCACACATTTATATATCTTCTTTTGCAAAGTGTCTGTGTTCAGCTCTTTGCACATTTTAATAATTGAATTGCCTTCGTTTTAGAGTTCTTTATATATTCTGGATGCAAGTCCTGAAAACATAAATATATTTTATTTTTATATGTTCTATGAATTCGTATAAAACACATAATATAATATATAATATAATATCTGTTGCTCTCTTTATATACATATATATGTATATGTGTGTGTATCCTTTCCTACTATATATATAGTAGGATATATATAAAATTTTATATATATATATATAAAATTATATATATATATATATATCTATATATATATATATATATAAAATTATATATATATATATATATCTATATATATATATATATATATATCCTTTCCTACTCTGTGGTTTATTCTTTTATTCCTAATGGTATCTATTGAGGATCATGACATTAATTTGTGTAAAGTCTAATTTAATTTTTTCTTTGCTAGTTCATGCTTTCTATATTCTAATTAAGAAATCTTTGCCTACTCCAATATCATGAAAGTTTTCTCTTTTGCTTTCTTCTAAAAGTTTTATAGTTTTAATCTTTTATATTTAGGTCTATGATTCATTTTGATTTAATTTTCATGTATTCTATGAGATGTATTAACTTTCTGTGGCTGCATAACAAATTACTCCAAAATTTGTCAGTTAATGCAACAAATATTCATTATCTCACACAGTTGCTAAAAGTCAGGGGTCTGAGAGTGACTCATCTGGGCAGCCTGACCAAAGCTGGAGGATCTTTGCAAGATGGCTCACTCACATGGCTGTTGGCAGAGGCCTCAGTTTCTCAACATACAGGAGTTTCTACAAGGATGTCTGAGTGTCCTCACAATTTTTCTGCTGGCTTCACCAGAACAGATAATCTAAGCAAGGACTAACGAGGAGGAAGCCAAGTTGTCTTTTATAACAGTGTTCAAAGCTACTCATCATCATTTCTGCCTTACTCTGTTCACTAGAAGTGGGTGTCTAAGTCCAACTGCACTCAAGGTGAGAGAAATCCACTTGTTCTTTTTTTAAGGGAAAAGTATCAAAAGAGTTTAGGGACATATTTTGAACCACCATAGAAGATCAAGTTCAAAGTTTATTGCTTTCCTACAGAATATCCAGTTGCTCTATTATCATTTGTTAAGATGAGGTTGGCATTATTAGTTCTACTTTCTTTTACAGATGAATATCATTAATTGTTATATTTCAAAAGCAAATTGAATTTTTAAAAATTCAAGCCAATAGCAAAAGGTTACTAAAAATATACAAATGAAAAATTCAGATGATGGTATTAATTTCTAACAATATACTTTCTGTCAGTTTGCATTTTTAATTTTCAATTGAAATAGTTAATAAAATCTTGGAACATTAATGTTGGATGAAATCTAAGATATTAAGTAATTTATCTCAGTTGTTTTATGAATGTAGAAGCAGAAGTGCTGGGAGATTAAATGAATGGCTCAGGACATAATGTAATATAGAGGCAGATCTAAGAATATTAGCTATTTTGTCTCCTGTTCTAATAAACTTTCTGATAGAGCAAAGGTTTAAAACCTCTTGACATGAAAAAATATGACATTGGTCTCTGAAGCAATCTTATCAAAGTCCACAAGGGGCCTTTTAAATCTCTCCTTATTAATTACATGTGTATGAGGACTGGTCTCATTCCTTCCATTTTTCCCTTATTCCTTTCTTTCTGTTTCCTCATCCATCTATGGATCCATTTTCTCGCTCATTGTTTAATTATGTGAAAATGTGCTGAAAGTCTTCTATGGAGCAAACATTGGTATAAATGCTCAAGGTGCAAATATTAAAAGAATAATTTCATTGTCATCAAACAACAGAGTCTGGTTTCTTCTGTAAGCAGGAAAATATTTCTCTCTATGAGATAAACTTTTGGGTTCAAGGTCATTTGCCTATCAGGTCCTCACCTAGAAAACAATGCCTCTGAGAAAATCAGATTTCCTAGAATCACAGGGATTGCAAATGCTTTTCAATACTCCATATGAATGAGCAATAGAAAGGTCAAGGCCTTCTCTCAGGTAGCTTTTCTCCCAGCTTTTACTATCATCAATATTCCTAAAGAAATCTGAAAGAAAGTGCTAGGACTTTGCAGTATTAGTCACAGGATGTTTTGCTGTTAGCTTCCTTAATTTGGCTTAATATTGGATGAATTCAGTGCTTGAAAATGTTTGATATTTTAGTGGTCAATTAATGACTCATTTTGAAATTGGAATGAAGGTAGGGTACAAACATATGATTTACTACTGTTTATGATTTAAGTCTGATTTTCCAGAGTTGTACATTATGAAGCTTCACTCCATGTATTTTAGGATTCTTCCCATCATAGTAGCATGGATGGAAGAAAGCTTGGAGTATACCCTGTGGCAGTAGTTTCCTTCCCCATCTCTCCACCCAGGCTGTTCCTCACAATTATTGCTGCCACTAGTTGTTCTGTACACTGGATAGGCATCCACCAGGGGAACCCTCACAGAGCAGGTCACATGATATTTCCTTCTTTTTCTTATAAAGTGAATAAAGACTTCTAGGAACTCTCACCTAGGATCTTAGAAAAGAGAGGTCTATTGCTTCAGTTGGTGCAGTCCGGTCAGTGTATAGAGTCTGCTAAACAGGACTGCTGTTTTAATGGTGTAGATACCTCATGGTAAATACCATTGGTGGCTCAATCATGGGCCAGATGCAGAGTCTTAACTCAAGTTCAGCTGTGGATTGAGATAAAAAAAAATAAAGGTCAGTTAGTCCAATTGCTTTTCCGTGGAGCTGAAAGAAAGAGTGGAAAAAAGTTTCAAATCTGATCTCTCTGAACTTATAGCTGTTTTGTTAGGGGGTACAGGTCTCATTCCAGAAGAAGCAGATTTTCCTCAGAGAAGAGTTGGTGACATCCCCTGTTGATCTATTGATGGACATGAGATCTAAGGAATCACTCTGTGTTATAAACACTGAGACAGTTTCTGGCTGATGAAAGAGGGAAAGGAATTTGTCAAATGGATGCTGTGTGCTCACAGAACCATTGACAGAACCAGGTTTGAGGCTCTGCAGCCATCATGAGAGCCACAATCACACTCCAGAAATCAACTACCACAAAATACCTGAGGTATTGATGAAAAGAGAATATTGATCTCACAGTTCTGGAGATTCAAGTGCTTGGCACCTGCATGGGCTTTTTACTGGCTAAGGCCCTCCTGGCTGCAGTTAAAACATGGCAGATAGCAATGTTGGGTTGGAGTGATAGGGTAATTACCTCTCCAACCAGGACCCCAAGAAAGAGAATGGGCATGGCCAGACTTGCTCTTTTCCTATCAATCCTCCGGTAAGAACTCCGGGGAATGCATGAGAGCTACCTTTCCAGAGCATGCCCCCAGGGATCTAAGGACTACCTACCAGGCCTCATCTCCTGAAGTTTACATCACCCTGGGGACTAATTTTTAGCATATAGGTCTTTGGGGATGTTCAACACCCAAACCTTAGCACTGGGAAAGTGAGGATGTGTTATTTTCAGCCTCTATGTGGGAGGTAAGCCCTGATTCTCTCTAAAACCTCAGGGGTGGGACCTAGTAAAAATAGAAAGAAAGTGGGGGCCTCCCTAAACATAGGAACAGGGTTCAGAGACTGGGAAACTCCCTTAAGGAAAAACAAAGCATCAAACTGAAAATTCTAGTTTCTGATGAGGGATAGAAGTAGGGGTGAAGTCTAAGTAAATCTGATGCTTGGGTGATTATTTGGGAGAAAATTCCAGCTCCAAAAAAGGTCCTGGAAAGGACAGAATTTAGAGTTCAATGTTTCTCAGCTTTGGCTTAAATTAGGATCACCTAGGGAACTTTCAAAGCATGCTGCTGTGGGAGCTCTCCCCCAGACCAATTAAGCCAAAATTACTGGGCGTGCATTGTGTTTTTAAAGCTCCTCCCTGGTGATTCTAATGTGTGGCTAGGACTGAGAACCACACAATCACATCCAAGGCACCTGTAGAAAGCAAGCAAGTCGGCTCTAGAACGCATACTGGCAGGTGCTAGGAGGTGGCATCTATTACAGCCACTTTCACATGTTTGGCAATTTTGTGATCCAGCACTGCTGAGTAACAGCAGGAATCATCTTGTAACTCATTGGCATTTTTAAAGGCCTAACATGATGCACACATATGAGGCTTTTTAAAGCCAGAAAACATTTCTGCATGATGAATAAAAAGCTCTCTTGTTCAGGTGGTAGGAAAGGGAGAGAATAGGGTGCTTGTGTCAGCCAAATCCAAGGGCTACAAAGGGCTTGGAAACCAGAGCCAGAGCCCACCCGCCAAACTCTCACTCATTTGCCCAAGGATGATTAATTCTACTCAAATGAGCTGAGTGGAGGGAGTATGAGCAAGGCCACCGTTTGGGCCTTAGATGCCCCAGTGTGCACAGCTTGGCAAGCCTCTTCAAGGAAATGGGAGCCTGTTCAGGACTCCCAGGCAGGAGCCATCTCCAGGCTGGCTGCTTTTGTGAATCACACAGACTCCCAACCCACTGCAGTCCTTGGCTTACCTAGAAAAATTCAGAACACCAAATACTTCCCGATTTATTGGAGAATACTGTCTTATGCAGCTGCTATAACAAAATATCAACTAAGTGACAGTAATTTCTCATATTTCTAGATGTCGGAGAGTCCAAGATCAAGGCACAAGTAAAACTAAAGCCTGGTGAGGGCCCCCTTGCTGGATCATAGACCCTACCTTCTCCCTGTGTCTTCAAATGGACCTCTTTTATAAGGGCACTAATCCCGTTCATGAAGGATCTGCCTTCATGATCCAATCACCTCCTAAAAGGCCCTCACTTCTTAATATCATCACTTTGGGGGTTATGAATATGAGCGGGACACAATCAGAACCATAGCAAATACTAGCTGGGAAGAAGGAGATTTGGAATCAAAGTGAATTTCCACAATGCTAAATTTACTCCTTACATTTTAGACTGGATTGGGAGATGAAGGAAAGTAATTAAGCAAAGAATGTGTATCAAGAAGCCAAGCATTTAATGAAAAATCCAGTGGCAGCAAGTAGCAATATTAGCTTTCCAAGGTTAGCAACCCAGAGAACACGTTTGGAGCAAGACTGGAGAGACAGTGAGCACAGAGAGTACCCACAACCCGCCCTTGCCGGCCAGCTCCCTCATCAGTCTCTATTTACTGGTTATGAGTGTGATGGATGAAGCCACTGCCAACAAAGCGCTGTCTCTGCCCTTTGCCTGCCCTGTTACAATGGTTTCATGTAACCTTGAAGGGTAGACTCTAAAGGACACCCGGCTGATCGATGCTCCTCATTCAACTTCCTGCCGCCACTGGTCTGTGAAGCTACCCCCCTGCTCCCGTGTGGATGCCTGCTGACCTCCTCTTTTGAAATGTGAGAAAGTGGAGCTGGAATTAATAATGACAACACGGGCCTTTCAAGTGTTTGTTTATGTTCTGGGAACAAATTATTGGCTGTAAGAGCAATTTGGGGGAAAAAAAAAAAGGAAAAAGACCATTAAGAGGATTCATGGAAATGCATAGTAGTGATAAGACAGCTTTAGCACAGGGTGCTGACAATTGCTGGCCCTTTTTGACCACCTCTAACTTGACAGAAATAATTTCACAAATTGGAGGAGGGGAAGTGGATCTTCAAAAATGGGAGACTGTCTTGGATTTTTATAATGATAAAGTTTGTGCTTGGCACATAATTTAATAAATATTCATTGATTGCTTACTATGCCGTGTTGTAGCTACTAGGGTAGATACTTCAAAATTCCCTGCCCCTGACCACAATTTTTGCAGAATTGATATTTAAAGGATAAGAGAGAGAGAGAGAGAGAGAGAGAGAGAGAGAGAGAGAGGGGTGGTGGGGGGGGAGGGGCAGTTTGGACCCTTCTCAGTACATCAGAGGACTGTCAATTCATTTGCATTAGAATCATTTAGCATTTTACCACTCATAGTCCCCAGACAAGCACCAGTCTATATAGAACCTGTGATTCTATTAGAATACAGACATTTTACCACTACCTATAGCCACGGCAGCAGAATATGTATTTTAATAAAATGATCCATATGCACAGTAAATTTTGAGACATATCACCCAGGGAGCTTGAAAAAAAATGAAAATTATTTGAGTCTCAATTTTTGGTTCATTACCACTGAGATAAGATGCTGGAGCCTGCATTTTTAATAAGCATCCCATTCTGAAGCAGATGGCTATTTAAAAACAAAACAAAACAACAACAACAAAACCTTGTGTTCAGACCTTCCCCGACTATCCAAACCATTTGCATCAGGATCTTAGGGAGTGAAACATGTGCATCACTATTTTTTAAAACCCCTTGGGTGATGCATATGTATAATTAAAACCACTTGATTAGAAGGTATTAGCAGGGAAGTGGCATGATCTTCATTTTGATAGAGCTCTTTGCTTTTTCAAATCTTTCACATCTATTATCTCAACATTCCTCAATGTTTTGCATAGAAACGATTGCATTATCCAAGGCTGCAACATCTTGTCAAGAATATGTTAGTTATAAAGGCAATTATTTTAAAAAGGAATCTGACATCCCAACATCATCCACAATGATTTTAATTCTAAGTAGAGATATAGGATAGTTCTCAGAAAAGCTGGGAAATATTTTTGGAACATATATGTTGGGCCATTTGTCTTCTATGCTTTCCAATTGGGGTGGCACGCATAGAATTCAGCCAGCCTCTGGTACCAATCCCTTTTCTGCCAAGATGTGATATGGAATGTGATTCACTCTGTTTTGACTTTAGTTCATTCATCTTGAAAATGGTAATAGCAAAACTTTACCAATTTGTGTAGTTGCAAGAATAAAATAGTACACAAGAATATTATTAAATGTACTAGTCCCATAAAAGCAAGAATTCTAAATATTATTGTACAAAGCAAGCAAAACTTAAAAATGCAATGCAAAAGTCTTAATTCTGATTCTTGATATTAAGAATTAAAACACAAATGCATATAAAGTGAGGTACTATGCCAAACTCTTTACTTTCCAAATTTTATTTTTATTTGTGCATTATAATTATAAATTATAGTGTGATTTATCATGCCAAATTTATACATTCAATGACATAATTTGATCAATTATGTCCCACACTACCTCTCTTCCTCTTTTCTTCCCTTCCCTAATCTTCTTGCTGCACTCAAATTCTCCCATTATTATATTATTTTAATTAGTGCATTATAATTATATATAAAAGCAGGATTCATTGTGGTATAATCATCCATGGACATAGGATAAGTTTGTAAATTTCATTCCCCAGTACTTCTGCATGCCCTCCCCTCCCCCATTGATCACCTTCTACTCTAAGTCACCCTCTGTTTTGGGGAGATCCCCCACTTATATCCTCCCCACTCTAGCTTTCACATATGAGAGAAAACATTCCACCCTTGCCTTTCTTAGTTTGACTTGCTTCATTTAGCACAATGTTCTCTTGTTCCATCCATTTGTCAGCAAAAGACATGAATGAAATTATGAAATTTTTTATAACTGATTAAAATTCCATTGTATGTTTGTATACAATGAGAAATATGAAAAATTGTGCTCTATATGTATAATATAAATTGTAATGCATTCTGCTGTCACGTATAACATATTAAAATTTAAAAAATTCCATTATATATATATATATATATATATATATATATATATATATATATATGCCACATTTTCTTTATCCATTTATCTGTTGATGGATCCCTAGACTGGTTTCATAACTTGGCTATTGTGAATTGTGCTACTATAAACATGGGTATGCCTGTTCACTATAATGTGTTGATATTAGTTTTGGGGGATAAATACCAAGAAGTAGCTGGATCATAGAGTGGTTCCATTTCTAGTCTTTTGAGGAATCTCAATACTGCTTTTCACAGTGGTTGAACCAACTTTCAATCCCACCAACAAACTATGTGGGTACCTTTTCCCCCATATCCTCCATTTATTTTATTTTATTTGTATTTTTAATAATTGCCATTCTGACTTATGTGAGATGGAATCTCAGTGTAGTTTTGATTTGCATTTTCCTAATTGCAAATGATTTTAAACATGTTTTCATGTTTTTGTTGACCATTTGTTTTTCTTCTTTTAAGAAATGTCTGTTTAGATCATTTGACTATTGACTGTTAAGTTTTTAAAAAATGTATTCTGGAAATTAATCTCATATCAGAGTAGCTGGCAAAGATTTTCTCCCATCTGTAGGCTCTTTCTTCATGTTCTTAATTGTTTCCTTTGCTTGTAGAAGTTTTTAATTTGATGCCATCCTACTTACTGATTTTTGATTTTATTTCTTGAGCTTTAGGAGTCTTAATAAGAATGTTGGTGCCTGCGCCAATATGTTGGAGTGTTAAGCCCATGTTTTCTCCTAGAAATTGCATAGTTTCTGGTCTAATTCCCAGGTCTACTTTGAACTGATTTTTGTGCATGGTGAGAGATAGTTTTAGAGATCTAGTTTCTGCATATGAATATCCAGTGTTCCCTGCACCAATTGTAAAAGAAACCCTTTTCTCCAATACATATTTTTGGCACCTTTGTCAAGTATCAGCTGACTTTATCTATTGGGTTTGTCTCTGTCTTCTATTTTATTGGTTGCCACGTCTATTTTGATGCCAATAGAATGCTATTGTTCTGTGGTATAATTAGAGATCAGGTGTTGGGATGTATCTAAGTATTTATCTAAGTATGGCTCCAGCATTGCTCAGTATGACTTTGGTTATTCCATGAACTTCTTATGATGACTGGATAAGATAGTCCTTTTCATCATTTCAACCTTAACTGAGAATGTAATTAACTTATCAATACTCACACAGCTAGGAAGTAGTGGAATGAGGATTTGAATCTAATTCCAGTTGGGTCAAAATCCAATGTGTTCAAGCAATTTGCTCCATGGTCTCCTTGGGGTTTCATTTGAATATATGAAGCCTTTTGTTGGGGATGTGTAAACATCAAAATATGATCCATCACTTGAAATAAGTCCTGAGGGGTTGTTCTATATAACATTGGCTGAAAAAAAAAGCTTAGCCCGTAAACTCTACACTCAAAGGCCTGCAGAGCAGTTCTAACCATGGAAATCCTGGCCAGGACCCGAGACCCACAAATCTTCAGAGACAAGCAGATAAGCTGGGAAGATGCCCATTACTTTGCATTCTGACTGATCATAAGTAATCTAAAAGCAACAACTAGGCTATTTAATTCTTCTGAGTTCATTTACTTACTGGCTTGCCCTGAATGTCTGCAGAGACATTTGAGTGTCAAGGAATGAAGGATTCATTAGCAACCAGAACTGTGTCCCCAAAGCAGGCAGCCAATCAGACACAGATCTGCAAAGGCAAGGAGGGACGATCTTGCCCACTTCCAAAGAGCATGCAGAACCTCTGGCAGACAGCAGGCCTTGGGAGAAAAGTGGGATTCCAGGGACTCCTGGGAAATAGGTGGGAGCAGTCAACCCAACAAATAGCATTAAAACCCCCACGTGTGGGGAAATGGGTTATTCATTCTGCACATTCCTTCTTTAGACTGCTGCCCAGAGAGGTGCTCTGGCTGGTCATTTTCTACCTTTGGGAGCATCAGAGCAGAATAGAGAAGTGTACTCATGGTTAGGGGTGGGGTCAGTAATAGTTGGGGCACTTGGGCTTCACAGGAATATTATACATATTCTCCTTGTGGCTACCCTGGGAAATAAGTAGGATAGCTGCTACTTCAATGTAATTAACCTATTAGCAAATCTCTGCTTTCCAGCTGAGCACATACTACTAGGTAGTACGGTGGCTTGAAAAATCTAATGTGCATCAATCATCTGGACAGCTGAAGACATGTCTGGGGCACACCCCTGTGGCCTTGAACACAGCAGGTCTGGGCTGGGCCTGATCATTTGCATTCCTGTCAAGTTCCTAGCTACTGCTGATACTGCAGATCTGGGGTTTACACCTTGAAAATCACTGGTGAGTAGCTATTGCATTGCCCTGCCCTGATCCCTCTGGAGACTGAAGGACTTACTTCTCCCAAAGTATGGGTATGGTATGGTCATAGTTCTTATCATTCAGGGACTTATCCACAGCTGAAGAGAGCCTCCTTACCTGAGTTCATGCCCTCTCCCTACAGAATTTGCATTTAATTATTCTGGAATAAAGAGACGTAAAGGGGCCTCTCACACCAGGATGAAGACTCAGGCCATCCCCGTGTCAGAGACCCTGTGGGGTTGACTAAAGCCCTTATCATGATGGCACTGCAGCTCAGCGCCTCCCTCAGTTCATACTTCTGGCTACATAGGAGCTCTCATATGACCACCATCAGGAAAGGACAGAAAGCTGACCCTCCATTCATGAATAACTTTGCTATCTGTGATGAATAGAAGCAAGACAACAATAAAGCATGATTGTAGGATTCAAATTCATAGACGGCCTTGAAATACAGTGGTGGGGGAAAATCTCCAGATAGGCAGATTCCCTGGGGCAGCACAAGTCACAGAGCTAAACCCTGGGCTAGTCAATGGGTCGGTGTGACAGACAGTGCTTCTATGGGAGACTCTGCAGAGCTATATAGCAAAAGAGGGAGATGCGTCATTTCACAGCAGGAGAGTAGATTATTGGTTGGCTATAAAGATTGAATAGAGTATGGGAAACAGATGGGCTGGGCAGACTCTCAGTGGTAGAGGGTATTAAAGGGGCACAGGAAAAGGGCATCTACCTATTTCCGGAGTGAGAAGCAGAATAGGAAAATTTCTGCAAGGAAGTTGTGACTGAGAGAAAACAACAGAATAACTCTAGGCAAATTAAGGCAGAGGGTGGGCATCTGGGGACTGTTAGCAGATGAGGTTAGCAAAAGGGAAATGTGGCTAGGTGGTGGTGGATATTGAAGGCTTCAGTTTTTTTAAATTTTATTTTTAGGTGATTGATTTGTGTGAGAATTTAAACCTTACCTCTCCCAAGGCTAAAACTGAATTGTCAACACCAATAAAGGAATAACTACTCTGTCGATTTTTTTTTAAATTCATTAGAGGACAAGGGAAAGTTTTTGAGGGGCACTGAATAAAGTTCACAACCAGATATAAGTTTAAAGATGGTAATTATGACAACAGAGTGGATATGGTTTGGATGAATTTGTGAGTCCTGGCAAGAGTGAGGAACAGAAGATATTAGGGCTGGGTCTGAATTGCAGCTCTGCCACCAAGGTTGTGAGGCATTGGATAGGTTACTTAACTTGGTAAAGCCTGGGTTTCTGTGTCTGTAAAATGAGTATTATGACAACAGATACTTCTAGAGTTTTTGTGAAGACTAAATCAGCAAATGTGTAGGAGATTAATTTAGTGTCTAGAACTAGCAGTACTCAGATAGGAACTGGAAGTATTTGAAAGGTCTCAACTAGAGCAAAAGTAGAAGGGCTTGGGAGAGAACTGTCAACTGATACAAAGGTCTGGGAAATATTGAAAAAGAAAGCTAATGGATTGTCCAGAGGATGAGCACGTAGGGTGTGGTTGGTTTGGGCCTATTGCCTGGCTCTGCTCTTAGGATCATCCATCCATCCATCCATCCATCCAACCATACGTACATATATACATACATCCCTTGATTTAGTGTTTTTTTCTGAGCACTTCTTCTGTGCCAGGCACTGTTCCATGTGGTGGGATCTTGCTGACATGTACCTGAACATAGGTGCTCGGTAGTCCCTCTACCAGTGATGGTGGTGTAAATTCAAACCTGGATGTCGCTCTAGGGTGAAGGGATGAATTCAGTAATGTCTTCATTTCCCTCATGTGGCAGCTTTACGTCTTTGTGACAGTTCATAGAGAAAAGTTAATATATTTCTCCCTCTTTTAAAAATTGCCTGTGAAGGTGGAGGGTTGTAACTATCTGAAGATATAAAGGTGCACTTTGGGATTCAAAGCCTTTCAGCTACTTGTACTGAGAGGCTCTTCGAATCTGAGAAGCAAGCTTAGAAGCAATTGTAAGTAAGTGACCTACCGTTGATGCATATGCATTTGCAGGGTTCACTCAATTTACAGTCCTCATTGTTTGCTCTGTGTAATTTACAGTAGTTTTTTGCTTTCTGTACATGCTGTGCATTGTTGTATCTTGATTGCTCAGACTTACAGACTATAAATGGGCTGAAATTATCTACAGCAAAACCTTTCTCATGCTAGTGTGTTTCTTCTTGCACACCTGCATGTTTGGTTCTGAAATCTTTCTTCAGGAGCCTGATATGGCTTTCTCTGATATGGCATAAGTATGGGTTGTTTTAGCTGCACTACAGGAACCCATAATATTAAATTTAATTGCGCTAAAACCTTCAATTACCATGTTACTTACCTGTGACAATATATTATTGTTTCAACAATTCTGAACCAGAAAGCTGGATGGAAATAATATAAAGCAGATTATGTCAACCCACTGGTCCTGCTTTTCTTACCTATATAGAG
Organism: Spermophilus citellus; assembly: GCF_964194105.1. NCBI lineage: Eukaryota > Metazoa > Chordata > Mammalia > Rodentia > Sciuridae > Spermophilus > Spermophilus citellus. The sequence continues at coordinate 32,697,155 of NC_138182.1, forward strand.
GAGGCTTGGGAGACTAGGAACATACAGGAACTCCTTTTGACTCTTTATATACCATTTTCTCTGCCTGTGTAGTTCTCCAAGCTTTTGGAATCCTGCTTTCCTTTAAAGCACAATTCAAGTCCTGTTATCTTCGTGGAGATCACTGTGTTTCAATCTCTTCCTGTAATGGTCCCATCTGTTAGATTATTCCCATGCTGGGGAAGGTAAGGTACAGAGGAGGGTGGGAGGCCAGAGTCAAACAAATGAAGACAACCAAATGTAAATAGGCATTGGTTATTTATTCAGATCTTACTATAGCTGGAAGTCAGCCACCACCATTTTCTGTGGGTTGGCAGAGACTCAAGGGTAGCAGAGAAGTGGAGAAATTTGATTGTGGAGATAAGGAAGGCTCAGGTGTGTCCTGATGGAGTCTGTTTTCATTGGGAAGCTATAGGCAGGCCCACCAGAAAAGGGGCATTTATGGGATGGTTAAAAGTGCATATTGGGATTTCTTTGGTTGGTCCTAAGTTGGAATCAGGGACAAAAGTTAGTGAAATTGTTAGTTATTAATCAAGTCCTAGTCTTTTGGAGCCAATTAGTACAGGTGCTATTGTTTGGCTTTCTGGTTTCATTGTGAAAGATAATAAATAGTCTGATTTTCTACAAATCCGATTCACAGATAGCAGGCTGGCTTTCAAAGCTGGAGACAATATATAATGGATTGGTTTCTTACACAGGTTGCTGAAGATTGTGGGTCAAAGTTCCATTTTAGTATATGGTCTTGCCATTGTCTATTTGTATATCCAATCATTCACCAGTCAGAAACTCCTACAATGGCCCAAGTTAGAGTGGCTGAGGTCAGAAGGAGTTTATATGTTTTTACATAAGTTAAAAGTAAAAGAGAGATCACTTGCTTTCAATCCCTTACCACTCTGATATATTTCATGGAGGTTTTTTTTTTTTTTTTTTTTTTTTTTTTTTTTTTACTTGTACCAATAGCTGTTTAGGGCTAGGAGATGGTAGACAGATTCACTATTAGGCTTTGCAGAAGGTGCACCTGAAAGCTTAGGTTGTCAAATATTAAATGTGTTTAGTAAGGGTGTTAAGTTTTCTTTGTATCTGGCAATTTTCACTATTCTTGTATTGTCCTCAAAAAATATGTACTCTAGGACTTTAACCCTTTCTAATGATTTTATCATCTTTATATTTTTTTATTTCTCAGGAGTTAAAATTTTAGTTTTCCTACTGGGCATTAATATGTGACATTTTATTTTATTTTATTTTATTTTATTTTATTTGGTACCAGGGATTGAACTCAGGGGCACTCAGCCATGAGCCACATCTCCAGCCCTATTTTGTATGTTATTTAGAGACAGGGTCTCACTGAGTTGCTTAGCACCTCACAATTGCTGAGGCTGGCTTTGAACTCATGATCCTCCTGCCTCAACCTCCCAAGCTGCTAGGATTATAGGTGTGTTCCACCTCACCTGGCTTGTATGACAGTTATTTTTAAATTACTCATTATAGAATCAAATATATTATCAAATGATTAAAATATAGAGCTATTCACTTTAAAGATATAAATGTATTAAGTATTTGTTTTCACATAAAAAAAGGAAGAAGGGATAAAAGGACATGATTTGGTGCCAGTGGGGTGAGGGAGGACTTTAAAGACCAGAACCATGATTAAAACTTTACTGCCACCAGACTGCTTGGATATAAATCTCAGCTCTGCCACTCAACTATTGAATGCAAGGGTAATAATAGTACCTATTCCTTTAGAGATATAAATGTATTTATTATATCTTAACTATTAGTTGTTAAATGTAAATTACATTAGTTATCATATGTAAAGTATATTACGACAGGTCCTGATACTAACTATAGGTTATTACTCTGGGACAAGAGTATGTCATTACCTGATAGTAAATCAAGAGGAAGAACAGGCTATGAAGCCAACTATTCAAGTTTGGACTTCTAGGCAGTGCTCAAGAGCAAGACTGATTTGTCTCTCCATATTGAATACTCCCAACAGTGCCACAGTATCTGCTCTTTCTCCTGTTTTAGTTAAACCATCTCTTAATTATTTTTTTGTATTTTTACTTATTTAAGTTGCTAAAATTAATATAGATAGACAGATAGATAAATAGATAGATAATGTACAATATGCTGTTTCGAAATATGTACACATGGTGTAATAATTAAATTTAGCTAATTAGCCTATAGAGTAACTCATAGACCTATTTTCTTGTGGTAAGAACACCTAAAATCTACTGTTTTACAAGTTTCAAATATACAATATATTATTAACTATACTCAACATGTTATGTAGCTCTCTTAAACTTATTGATCCTTTTTAAATAAAATTTTGAATGCTTTAATCAATGTCTCTCTACTTCTTCTCTTCCCAACTCCTGGTGGCCACCATTTTGCTATATGCTTCTATGAGTTCAACTTCTTCAGATGCCACAGGTAGTGAGATTGTATAGCATTTGTTTTTTTCTGTGCCTGGCTTAATTTTATTTAACATAATGCCCTCCAAGTTCACCCTGTTCTTAAAAATTACAGGATTTCCTTCTTTTTAAGAGCTGAATAGTATTCTGCTGTATATCTATATCAGATGTTCTTTGTGCAGTCATCTACCTATAGTTTTGTTGAGTCCATATCGTGGCTATTGGCTACAGTGAACTTGAGAGTGCAGATATCTCTTCAACATACTGATTTCTATTCCTTTGGGTATTATCCAGTAGTAGAGTTGCTGTATCACATGGTAGTTCTATTTTTTAACTCCATACTGTTTTCCACAATGGCTGTACATATTTACATCTCCTTTAATTTATAATGGTAGCTTTTAGCTCTGTCCCAGGAGTTGGTAATACCATCCCCCAGAAAAATAGCATCGTTATAAGTTAAAAATTTTTAAAAAGATAGACAAGTTTTAGTCATAAAAGTATGTGTTTTTAGTGCTTTACAACTTGCAAATCAATTTCTAATAATAGAGATTTTAAACAAATAAAAATAATAATTTTTGTCCCAGTGCAGTGGTGCAATGGCTCTAATTCAGGGACTTGAGACACTGAGACAGGAGAATCTCAAGTTCAAGGCAAGCCTCAACAAGGCTCTGTCTCAAAATAAAGTATAAAATGGGTTGGGAACATAATTCAGTGGTAGAGGGCCCTGGGGTTCAATCCTCAATACCAAAAAAAAAAAAAAAAGTTTTTTACTGAAAAGGAATGCAGGATATAGACTCAATATTACAAAGTCATTCAACTCCCTTTGATTCTTAGTTTTCAGTTAATTAAAATTCTAGAACTTTAAATTTATACTGGTGTTCTCTACTGTCATTTCTAGTTAGAAATGGCTTTAGTTTTCAAGTATACAATAATGACAATAAATTATTTACTAACCTGGAATCTTAAGACACCTTGTCTAATCTATATTTATTTGTTTTACATGAATCCTATTTTAAAGACTTTCATTGAAGTGAACAGCAAAAAATCTGTGTAAACATGTATTTTCTTAAATTTCTGTCTTCTATCCTTTGATCACTTTATTGCAAGGAAAGCATGAAGTAAAACAAAAACCTAAGGAAAATCTTTTTCCATATTTTTATTGGTGCACTATAGTTGTACATAGTAAAGGGATTTGTTGTTAAATATTCACACATGTACACAATATAACAATGTAATTTGGCCAATATCACTTCCCAGTATTTCTCCTTTTCCTCCCCTCCTCTTTCACTCAGTCCTTTTCTTCCACTCTACTAATCTTCCTTCAATTTTCATGAGATCTGCCCCCTACCTTTCTTTTCTTTTTTCCTCTGTAGCTTTAAAATATGGAAGAAAACTACTACCCTTGACTTTCTGAGTTTAGCTTATTTATTTAACATAATTTTGTCAAATTTCATCCATTTTCATGCAAACTACATAATTTTATTCTTCTGTATGGCTGAATAAAACTCCACTGTGTATATACACCATATTTTATTTATTCTTTCATCCACTGATGGACACCTAGACTGAATTCATAGTTTGCTTATTGTGAATTGTGCTGCTATAAACATTGGCATGCATGTACCACTATGATATACTGTCTTTATTTTTCTAGGATAAATATGGAGGAGTGGTATATAGCTGGGTCATATTGTGGTCCCATTCTTAGTCTTTGGAGGAAACTCCATACTTGATCATATAGTTGTTCTATTTTTAACTATTTTTACTAATTTTCCATAGAGGTTGTACTAATTTAAATCCCACTAACAGTATAAAAGTGTTCCTTTTTCTCCACATCCTCTCCAACATTTATTATTGTTTATATTTTTTCTTAAACCTTTTTTCATTTTTTTAGTTGTAGATAGACACAATACTTTTAATTAATTTATTTGTTTTTATGTGGTCCTGAGGATCAAACCCAGTGCTTCACATGTCCTAGGCAAGCGCTCTACCATTGAGCTACAACCCCAGCCCCTTGTTTATATTCTTGATGGCTGCCATTCTAACTGGAGTGACATGAAATATCAATGCAGTTTTGATTTGCATTTTCCTAATTGCTAGCAATGTTGAACATTTTTTAAAATATAATTTTTGGTCATTCATTTGTAGTTTTTGAGAAGTATCTGTTTAGTTCATATGCCCATTTATTAATTGGGTTATTTGGTGTTTTGGTGTAAGTTTTTTGAGTTCTTTATGTATTCAGGATATTAATCCTCTACTAGAAAAGTAACTAGCAAAGATTTTCTCCCATTCTGTAGTTTCTGTCTTCACATTCCGAATTGTTTCCTTTTACCATGCAGAAGCTTTTTAATCTGATCCCTTTTGGTAACTTCTGGCATTATTTTCTGAGTTTTAGGAATCCTACTGAGAAATTATTGCTTGTGCCTGTGTGTCATAGTGATAACCCTAAGTTTTCTCTAGTAGTTGCATAGTTTCGGGTCTAATTTCTAGATCTTTGTGCATGGCGAAAATAAGAATCTAGTCTTATTCTTGTACATCTGAATAACACTATATATTTATACTTTTGTTAAGGGTCATATGACTATATCTATGTGGGTTTTTGTCTTTGTATTCTATTCTTTACCACTGGTCAATATGTCTGTTTTTATGCTAGTACCATGTAGTTTTTGTTACTGTAGCTCTCTGGTATTATTTGAAGTCAGGTATTGTGATGCCTCCAGGATTGCTTTTTCTGATTTAGAATTACGTTGGCCATTCTGGGTATTTTATTCTTCTTATGAATCTTAGAACTTTTTTTTCTAATTCTGTTAGTATTCTGGTGGGAATTGCTTTGAATCTGTATATTGCTTTTGCTAGTATGGCCATTTTAAGATTACCAATTCTGCTTACCCATGAACACAGAAGGTCTTCCCATTTTCTGAGGTCTTCAGTTTATTTCTTCAATGATCTATAGTTTTCATTGTGAGGTCTTTAGTCATCTTAGTTAGATTTATTCATAGGTATTTTATTTACTTTTTGAGGCTATTGTGAATGGAATTGTTTTTCTGATTTCTTTCTTAGCAGATTCATTATTGGTATATAGGAAAGCTATTGATTGTTGTATGTTGATTTTGTAACCTGCTCATTTGCTGAATTTGTATATTAGCTCTACCAGTCTTCTGGTAGAGCTTTTTGGATATTCTAAGTATAGGATCATATCTTCTGCAAGCAGCGATAATTTGACTTCTTCCTTAATAATTTTTATCCTTTCTATTTACTTCTCTTGCCTAATTTTTCTGGCTAGAACTTCTAGTACTATATTAAAATAGGAGTGGTGAGAGTGGATACCCTTGTTTTGTTACAGATTTCAAAGGAAATGCTTTCAGTTTTTCCCACTCACTATGATGTTGGTTTTGATTTATCATAAATAAGCTTTATAGTATTGAGGTAGTTTCCTTCTATCCCTAGTTTCTTAAATGTTTATATCATGAATGGGTGCTGAATTTTATTGAAGGCTCTCTCTCCATCTGTTGAGATGATTAAGTGATGATTAAGTGATTTGTGTGCTTAATTCTATTTATGCAATGAATTACATTTATTGATTTGCATATCATCTTTGTATCCCTGGTATGAAACCAACTTGTATGTGATATATAATATTCTTAATATGTTGTCAAATATGATTTGCTAATATTTTATTAAGGAGTTTTGCATTGAAATTCATTAGGGATATTGGTCTGTAATTTTTTTCCTTGAAGAGTCCTTATTTAGTTTTGTTATGAGGGTGAGAGAAGTGTTCCATCCTTTTCTATTTCATGCAATAATTTGAGGAGCATTGACATTTGTTCTTCTTTAAAGATCTGGTAGAATTCAGCTGAGAATTCATCTGGTCCTGGGTTTTCTCTGTTGGATGATTTTTATTCACTGCTAGTTATCCGTTTGTTTGGGTTTTCTGTGTCTTCTTGATTCAATTTTGGCAGGTGATATTTGTCTGAAAATGTGTCCATTTCTTCTAGGTTTTCCAACTTATTGGGTGTAAACTTTCAAAATAGTTCCAATTATCCTCTGAATTTTGGTTTTAACCTCTTTTTTAATCTCTAATTTTATTAAGAGTCTTTTCTTTTCTTTAATTTTTTTGGTTAAGAGCTTATCAATCTTGCTTATCTTTTTGAAGAACCAACTCTTCTTTTTAGTGCTCCTTTTTTAAATTCTCAATTTTATTGATTTTGGCTCTGATCTTATTTCCTTTATTCTACTTGCTTTGGAATTAGTTTGTTATTGTTTTCCAAGGAAGTGGTGTGTGTGTGTGTGTGTGTGTGTGTGTGTGTGTGTGTGTGATATACATATATGGAGAGAGAAAAAGAGAAAGAAAAGATTCTTAAAGGGCTGGGATTGTGGCTCAGCGGTAGGGCGCTTACCTAGAATGGGTAGGGCCCGGGTTTGATTCACAGCACCACATAAAAATAAAAAGGCATTGTGTTGTGTCCATCTACCCCCACCTCTCTCTCTCTCTCTCTCTCTCTCTCTCTCTCTCTCTCTCTCTCTCTCTCTCTTTCTCTCCTTTAAAAAAAAGTTTCTTAAGAAATATTAGAGAACTATCAATGATCTCTAAAATGTCTATGAGAATGGCTGGTTACCACCTATGCCCAACTATCCTTTTTGCTGTTTCTTCTAGGCTGAGATAGAAAGAGAAGGGTGCAGAGGAAAGGGTTAGGGGCTACAACCCCTTTTTCTTTCTGTGTTGCTCACCAAGCTGCCAGCTGATGTGATCTAAACTGAAGCTAGTTGAAATACCTCTCAGCTTTCTTTCTCATCAGTGTAATGTAGGATGAAATGGGAAATAGTTTTGACTGGAGTTTTGTCCAAAGAGTCTGGTCAGTGCACTCCAAAGGTGAAGCTGCTGCAGAGTTCTATGAAGGAGGTTCTGGCTCCTGGAAGCCTAGGTCTAATCAGGCACTAGGGGCTTATTTGAGTGGTATCTATCCTGAAGGGATATACCAACACAACCCTAGGATCAGGCAGATGCTGATCTCTGCTGGAAATCTAGATCCCAGGAGTCTCCCAAGAATCCTATTCATGAACCAACCCTCCACAGGTCTCACTCCACTGCCCAAATGTATGGATTTCCCAGGCTTAGTCCCTGAGCATATTCACACTTGTCTATTCAGTTTCCTGACTCTCTTCAGCTGGTCACATGAGCTGCCAGACTCAAGGAAAAGTGAGTTGTTGCATTCCTTCAGTGTTTCTTACTTGAATGCCCCTAGGTCCAATCTTATCTGTGCCTGTTTCACTCATGTTCTGCTAGGTGCACCTTAGGCCATACAGTAAGCTCTTGCTGGGACATTATGGCAATGTTTACTACAATCTCCTGGGCTTCTGCATCAGCAAGCTGCAGCAAGGCCTCTTCAAGATGGCGCCTGCTTTAGTTCTCCACTTGCCAGTTGAGAAACAGATCACTATTTAAACACTGCTGTGCAGCCTCTGGCAGTTACATTCAGGCTGCTTTTCTGATCTATAGGCATTTCCATGCCAAATTTGTCCCTTGTCTTTCTCTTTCTGTTTGTAGTTTTCTTCCCCTCTGTGGATATTGCTACTGCAATATCCAGCTTGCCTCCAGCTTACTCCTTCTTGTTCTCGTTTAATACACCTGAATTTCTGAGAATCTGATATTGAATTCCAGTGAATTCCCTCTTTCATTCACTTAATTGAGAAGCAGTACTCTTGCTGCTTGAACACCAAGTCAGGGAACAACTGGGAACACAGCCTTCATCTAATTTGTCATCCTGAATCTTGACCCTAAGGAGCATCTTAAAATTCCTTTTTAATTCTTGTGAACTATAGTCTTTTATGTAAAAAGCTCAAGAAAGCTGATAATTTATTCCATGCATACCATGGAATATCATCCATAGTATGAATAGCCTTACTCAAAAAATAAACACTTTATGTTCACCAAAGTGTCATTCATTTTCCCAATAATCATAAGTATTATTAAAGAAATTTTAAAATAGGAATTTGTTCTACCACCATTATGAAGAACAAGAAGGATGAATCACTTCAAAAAGAGTCTAAATATCTACTAGATAGTCCAAAATAATGCTCAGCTTTTCTTGAGATTTCTATGTTAGTCTAAAAAACACAAATCAACTAATCATTTTGCTACAGACAAAAGGGAAGCAGGCAAAATTCCAAAAAAACATAGTATAGAATCTAACATATTTGCAGAAATGCATCAAACTCTAGTGTTTTTAAAAATAATTTACTGTACCTGTGGTTGAGTGTGCCATATTTTCCAGAATTCTAGCCACAAATGCAGTGAATTTTTTGTCAGGCTGTTTCACCTGGAGGGTTTGATGTCCCTTGCCTCTTTATTCTTATCCAACCACTTGAAGCTGGTGCTCATATAACCAAAGACACTTAGCAAGGATGCTTTCCCAATTAAAAAGTATTTTACACTGTCAAATGAGCTCTTTTTTCAATTACATCTTTACATGTCAAATGTTGGAGGAATCAATATTTGCCTCAATTTTGCTTCTTTTGTGGATGCCAACAAAATTAGCTAATCTCTAGATGGATTCCAATTTCCAACTATATATTTTATGCATTCCTTTTCTTTGCTTACCATAAGAAGTTGTGATAAAGTTGGCAACTCTTGATAAAAGAAATAGCTTAGCTTTGTCACCCTTTGAAAATTTGCCCCAAATTTACAATGTTTTCCCTGGTAGTTCAAAAGATGATTTATTTTAGCCAACTCACTCAAATCTTTGATTACAATACCATTGATGTTTGCAGTTTTCAAGGACTTACAACTTTCTTTTTCATATGTTTCCAGTTCATTAAGTCTCAAAGTACATGCATTATTTCTTTTCTGAATGTACTGCATTCTATACTTTCAGTAGACTTTCCAAATGGCTATGGGGACATTCTTTTCTACCTAATAGACCTTCTGTCGTTGACTTTAGGCCTTTCATTTAACCTGAGAACTCACTTTTCATTTCTAGTCATTTTGCCTACTGTTGAATCTTTCTGGTTCATCAGTGTTCAGCCTTCAATTCAGTTATTTGAAAAATATCCTACTATCTTATTAACTTTTTGTTCATATATAATTCATAGCTTTGTTACTGGACAACTTAACTTTGTTTTAGAGTATTTGGTATATTACACCATTTTATAAAGAGCCTATGTCTTGGATAAATCAAGCTTAAGTCCAGTGAAATTCTTTGAAGTGGGACAGATCCTGTCTGGATAGATTGAACTCTAGGACAGAGTGTTTTATCAATATTTCTCAAGGACTGGACTCAGCTTTAGCCAGACTCTTCCCACTTACTAACTTCAGAATCCTCAGGCCAAAAAACAACAACAAAAAAAGGAAGGCAGAATTTTCCAACTATGGCCCAAAAAAATACAGAAAAGGAGAATGAAGTCAAGGAAAATTCATATCACTTTGATAGACTGATTGTTTATAGAATATGTCCATACATGTTTAGTAGACATGTGACTTTTTATGAATGTCTTTGATCTATAGCTGGTTAAATCCATGGATGCAGATACCCCCACACATATGGAGGGCCAACTGTGAATGTTCAGTATTTCCAGTTCTTTATTAAGTCTCATAGATTTTTCACTTACCAAAACTCAAGGGAACTTAAGGAGTTCCCTTGTAGATCTCCAAAACCCTCTTTCTAAGTGGTCCCTCCTTTCTATGTGTGGTGTATATCAAATTATCACAATGATTATTTCTTAGCCCTGAGAATGAATGACTTGTTGCTTTTTCCCTTCCTCTTCCGTATTCATTTATTGAATGGATACACTCTGTGTAATAGTTGTTCTAGGTTATGAAGATATAAAGGAAGACAAAACCAAGTCCATGTCCTATAGGGTTTTCATTCTACTATTAGGAGATAGACAATGGACAACTCAATATGATATTCAATGTAGCAAAAATGCTCTATAAAGGAAAGTGAAGCAAAGCAAGGAGAGTGTCTCATTATTTTTTACTTATGAATGTTTAGTTGTTCTAATATTATTTGTTGAAAAGATTCTTCTTTCTCGATTTAAACTTTTTGAACCTTTTTCAAAAAGTTAGTAAGTTGCACTAGTAAGGCCTATTTATGGACTCTCAGTCTGTATATCTATCCATCTTCCAATACCACATTGTCTTGATGACTGTAGCTATATAGTAAACTTTGAAATCAGGTAGTATGAATCCTCTAATTTTATTCTTCTTTATCAAAATTATTTAACTAGTCTAGTTTCTTTGCCTTTCTACACATTGTTTTTAGAATCTATTGTCTATATGTCTAAAGAATATCCCTGGGATATTGTCAGAATTAAATAAAATGTGTAAATAATTCTTGAAACAATTAATATCTATATTATATTGAGTTCCATGGTCTAATTCATGAACATATATTTCTTCATCTTCTCAGTTAAATTTTTACTTTATTTGTTTGTTTTAACTCATGCATAAAATTGTGCATATTTATGGGGCACTATGTGATGTTTTGATTGCATAATGTTTAAATTAACGTAAACATATCTATCTCTTATGATTTCTTTATGGTGAAAATATTCAAAATAATTTTTGTCTAGCTTGAAAAATACACTGTACATTATTGTTACCTATAGTCACTCTATTTTGCAGTAGTACACCAGAACTCTAGCTCCTATCTAATTGCAACTCAGTACCCATTGATAAACTTTTTCCTCCCTTCCCCATCCCCTACTTTCTCTAGCCTCTGGTAACCACTGTTGTACTAACAACTCCAATAAGATCAACTTTTTTCATTTACCTTTTTATAAATATTAAGCACATGTCATTTTTATGAAACTAAGTCATTATTCTTGAAAAAAACATTAAGCATTGACACTAATTGCGTCTCTATGTTTTTAAATTTTTTATCTTAATTAATTTAGGGAATTAGTACAGAGCTTACTGACTTCTTCACTTATTCCCAAATTATAGATGACTTAGGAATCATCTCAGGAGCTTATTAAAATTTATATTCCTGGGCTTCCCCCAGAGATTCTAATTCATTAAGTCTTGTGTGGGGGCTAGGAACCTGAGCGTTAGCAGGCAAATAAAAAGATTATGGGGGCTGGGGATGTGGCTCAAGCGGTAGCGCGCTCGCCTGGCATGCGTGCGGCCCGGGTTCGATCCTCAGCACCACATACCAACAAAGATGTTGTGTCCGCCGAGAACTAAAAAATAATAAATATTAAAAATTCTCTCTCTCTCTCTCTCTCTCTCTCTCTCTCTCTCTCTCCTCTTTCACTCTCTCTTTAAAAAAAAAAAAAAAGATTATGGAACAGGGATGCAACCATATTGGGAGAGCCACTTACTTAGTTTTTTTTTTATTTTTATTTTTTCCTTTTCTGAGTATTATCCTTTGCTGTCTATCCTTTTGTTGATATAGAATAAGAGGAAAAAGAATTGGAAATGACATTTAAACAGGTCTGTTTTGCAACTTGTGAAGACCTATGGTAAAGATGTCATAGGGGCCAGGATGGTGCATGCCTGTAATCCCAGCAGTTCAGGAGGCTGAGACAGGAGGATCGTGAGCTCAAAGCAAAAAGTGAGGCACTAAGCTACTCAGTGAGACCCTGTCTCTAAATAAAATACAAAATTGGGCTGGGGATATGGCTCAGTGTTTGAGTGCCCCCTGAGTTCAATCCCCAGTATTAAAAAAAAATGTAATAGGGCAGGCCAATGCATTTGTCCTAAATACATTTCTTAGGCTGCTTGACTTTTGCATTTCCTGTCCATCCAGCTTTAGAGTTCCATGAAAAATGAGAGAGAACCTATCATGCACAGGAAGTCTCATTTAAGTACAGTAGAGTTTAGTGAATGTGCACAGCTTTATCAGGATTTTTCAGTTGATGTGTTCAGCCAAGCTTGACTTCAATATCAGGAGTTTCTGAGATAGTCTGACGGTCAATTGAAATTTAGAAATTTTAAGCCTCATGAAATTGATGGCATATGACCTGATTCTACAAAATGAATACTAAAAGCTGAGAGTGGTTCTGAGTATGAAATTTTGTGAGTCATGGACCTGAGTGTCCATCTAAACACTTTTTTTTAATTTATGTTGATGATTGTCATTTTATATACCGCACATTTATATGTTTATACACACACAATCTGTCTCTCACCCACCCCAAGAAGGGTTGAAAACAGCCAGCAATCTGGATAAGTGATAGGGGCCACACATTAATGAAATACAAATAAATTACTAACTCTTTATTCTCCTATATCAGTAAACAAAATTCAGTGCAAGTATCTTTCTGTTTCAGTTAGAACAGGCACCTGTTCAGGTAGTAAGCAAGAACCAAGACTGGGAGACAGTATGACAAACTAGAAGCATAGGCTCTACACAGAACAGATCAGCATTTGAATCCCAATGAAGCTTCATATTAGCAGCAGGTCATTGGACCAGTAATGTAAGTTCCCTGTGCATCAGTTTTCTTAACATATTTAGAAAGTAGGGATATAATCTTTAGGATTGTTCTGAATACTAAATGAGATATTGTTATAATAATATAAGCAACAAAAAGATACTTGTGGTGGTTTTTGTTTCTTATTTTATTTTTTTTTAAACGAAAACCCATTTTTGTTTCTAGAAAGCATCTATCTGAAACAGCTAATAATGATTGCATATTCTGATGACTGGCAGCCTGGGTTGGAAGGTATCCCCACTTGCTATAGGAATGGTGTAAAACTTCAGTGGAGACCTTGGAATTTGGACAATGTGCATTATTTGCTTATGAATGTTATTTCCCTGGGAGCAAGAAGCCTGGAAGCAGCTGGGCTGATTGCTCTGCTTTTCTAGAAAATTAAAAAAGTATAAAGGGTGGCCTTTTTTACATCAATTTCCTGGCAGGAGGACCTTCCAGGAATCTCACTCACAAACCCAGAAGCTCAAGTGATCCAAGTCCAGTAAGAGGCGAGGCCACCCAACTTTCCACAGTTACCTTATCAGCTCATGCATAATGAATCCGTCCAGCTGATCAGGATGGCTCCCTTCTTGAGCTGCAAAATATGCTGAAATAAGGAAAAGGAGAAAAGCAAATAGCTACTCTCAGGCTGTTCAATCTGCAGTAGATTTCATGCCTTCTCAAATATTTTCAAAAGTGTTAATTGGCTAATCTTGATCATTGATCATGTTTCCAAGCAGTCTTGAGGTCAATTGCAAAGTTTACTCCTTTCACCTAATACAGGGAGACTAAAAAATAACCCAATCATTGCAAATTTGCGGCAGAGACAAGAGTGTGTTTTGCTTCTCTGACATTTCTGATGAGCACAGAAGACTGTTTCCCATGAGGATAGTCTCTACCCACATATTTGGACAATAGAAGACTGCACTTAGACCATTTGATAGCAGGGCTTTCAGCAAACACGTACTCCCACTTGCCACTCTGGAGAGGCATAACTCATTGGGATTATTTGTTCTTGGAGGAAACCAAGCACTGGAAGGAAAGAGACAGACCACAGAGACAGAGATAAATACACCTAATTATAGACTGAGCTATTAGTGTGACATGAATTGCTGTCTCTGAAAATGATCTGACAGCCAGCAAAAGCTCCCGTCACCAGCCTAGCCTGTTAGCAAACAGGGCCCTGCCACGACTCTCCCAGCTGCCTCTGTGGCTTCGTGTCTTCTCCCTGGGCTTTGCTCATGAAAATGAATTTCATATTTCAAATGACTTCTGTTTTTCAATGTTTGAACATAGCTGCTGGCATCCTTCTGTTTTCCCTGGGTATTGTTAATATTTCTCGATTTATTTAAACAACAGCTCTAACCCAGGTCACCACTGACTGAGTGCAGTCACCTATGTACCTAAGGCTCTTGGCTCTGCCCTGCATGGAGAACTTGCAAATCTTCTCTGCAGCATCTCCTGCTACAGGGAGAATTTTTGTCCTTTATTTGCTTAACCCTCGTAATTCATTTAGATCAAATCAAATATTTTTTCATGCCAACATGTGATAATGAATACTAATGAACATTTACTCTTCTTCTTTCTGAATTTTATTTTATAGCATTGGAATGAATGGTGAGATTTCCTCTGTTTTCAAAGCATCTGGTCCACGTGGTAGATGTGCTTGGAATACAGGATTTTCATATATTTAAAATGGGTGCACCACCTCTGGCTGAATTCATTTGGGAAAGAAGCTCTTACATAATATTTGGGGACAATTTTGGAAATAAATATAGAGCCCAAATGGAGATAGTAATAAAAATTATTAATGTCCTTTTTGTTCCTGTCTGAGTTCCTTACCAATATGCAGAGATGCAGAAGGGTTTGAGAAATAATTACAGAAGATTATAAAGAGAAAGCTGGAGGTAATAGTTAACTTCTCCCATGCAAATAGGATTCTGCAACAGAACAACAGTCCTGAAAACCAAGTTAACTATTATGATGAGGATTTACTTTATTCCTCTGCACTTTCACTCCATCCATCTTTGTATGTCAGCAACCATTCCTGAAAGACTGGGATTGTAGTTTTTTCCCCCTAGTAAGAAGATAATCTTTCTTTCTTTGACAGCAAAATCAGGGGGCCTGTAAGCTAATGACATAAAACCTTCTTGGAGTTTGAGTTTGGAGAGTAGTTGATATGCTTCCTAAGAAATAACCAACATTGACAACTCAGGAAAGAGCTGAACTTTTAGGATAGTTCTCTACCAACAACAGCCCAAAGTCAGGCTATGATCACTTAAGTCACAGGGTCAGATGGAACAGAGCCCTTGAGTTCAACTTCCCAGGATGATGTCAGTGCCAATGAACGATGGATGCTGAGTTGATGGCTAGCAGACCTGCTAATCTGCCATAGCAGGCAAGACAGCCCTGCTGCAGCTGACACAGGTCTGCAGTTAGCAGGAGTCAAGGAGAGGCCACATTATTCAAGGACTCCTTTGAGGCCTTGACTGAGCCAAAAGAGATTAAGTCATGACTTAAGTCAACCACAGGATGAGGATGAGAAGCACCCATGAGGTGGGACAGGACCATCACTCCCGCACCAACCTGCATACAGTCCAGGACTACATGGGGCTAGGAGTTTCCTTCTTTCCAGTAAGATGCTGGGGATTAAGACCCCTTCTTCTCACACAATTAGACTGTACCCTAGGAGAGAAGCAGAAAGGGAAACCAGGAGGGCTATTTAAGGGACTAACTATTATTTTCCTAAGCTTCTGAACATTTGCTGAATACTCATGAACACATTATGACTAATTAAATTTAAACTGATGGGATGTTTAATTAATAGTGTTCTCATTAACCTGTGAGTAGAGGCTTGGAAGAAATGGCAGGTAAGAGTTCTGCTGATGAGGTTTGCCAAGAAGGCAGACAAATATGTCAAAAAAGGTGCTATGTATTATAATATATATATATATATATATATATATATATAATATTTCCCTTTGCTTAAGTCTCATGCCTGAAATGATTTGCTTTCATTTCTGTTCTCTTTGCTTTTTCTTTATACTTTATTTACTTACTTTTAAAGCTTCATCCTTTTGTCTTCAAGGAAAATAAAAACTCATATTTAGCCAAATGCAAGCAATACTATGAGTAACCTAGGATACCTTACCAAGTTGGACATGAGCTTGTGATCATTCAGGGTATCAATTGGGTTTGTTCAGAAGAAGCTTTTGGGTGAATTTATTTGAAAAAAAAAAGAGCACTCTTAAAACTTTCAGGTATGATTTGAGGAACAAGTATGGAATATGGAAATGGGTGCTCACTTACAGAACTTCCACAAACAGCCCTGTGTAGTATGAGAAAGGGTGACATTGACATGTTTCTATGAGGCCTCATGGCATGATCTTGAGCATCCTGGGTCCTGGTTCTCAGATACTCCATAACTTGGAAAGAGTTGGAGGAACTTAACTTGATTTTTTGGCCCCTCATCTCATTGCATTAATGTCATTAAGTGAGACACTGCCTGCAGAATTAAATCTTTCACAAATGGAGGTTGCTATTGTGATTGTCAGTTTTAATATAGCCATAGAGTACTGGTGAAAGACAATTTGAGTTCTATTTGCACATCGAAAGTTGGAACAAGCAAATTTCTTTAGCCTATTTGCTTATAAGCATCCATCCTGCCCTAGGATTTTCTGAAGGCCCCACGTTCAGAAGCCCAGGAAGATAGTAGAACTTGCATTCCTGTGTTATAACACACAGGGTCATAATGGCTAGTATGTACTGAGTACTTAGTATATGGCAGGCAATGTCTGAGCATTTTACAAGAACTATCTCTTTTCATCTTCAGAGTGACCCTATGAGTCAGATACCATTTACATTCCCATTTCACGAATTAGGAAACAGACTTGGAGATATTAAATGACTTTCCCACAATCATCAGATAGTCACAGATGTGGACAAAACAACAACAATAACAAAACAAAACAGGGATAAGAGCCAGGTGATAACTTATCATGATACCCAAGCCGTGAACAATCCTAGAGAAGTCAAGGTCTTCTGTCTCATGCCTGGCAGAAACCTGCTGCTGTTCTGTCCTCCTATTGTCATCCTGTGTGCAAAAGGACCCTCAATTTAACTCTTGTACAAAACAGATTTGCAGAGAATATATAATGACTTTGCCACGTCTACAACCTAGTCTTTGTTATTGGTAAGCAAGCACACAATTAACTAAGGCTCCAGTCCAGAAAAGCTATCTCAAATAAGGTATAGATTGGGCAGAGTTACAGAGGAGAGGGTAGGTTTGGGAGGAACTGCCCTGAGGTAGGAGGACTTCTGAGCTGTGGAAAAAGCCTGCGGATTCTATGTAGTTCTGTGGAGAAGGGGAAAATCCTAAAGAAGGAAGAGAGCCTGAGGAGGGTAAATTGACAGGCAGAAAAGTAGCCTCTCTTGTGTCATCTAGGAGAGCCCACATCTGTGTTTGTGCTGTTAGGTAAAGGCCATGCAATTACAGAGTGAGAAGAGGCAGAGTGGATAGTATCTATTATTTCTATAAATAACTTCCTGTATATATGTGTACAGTCCTTTACAGACTATAATATGATGTCACATACATAATCTTACCAGATTCTCCAGCCATAATTGTTCTAACCTATGGGTCCTCTCCCTGTGCTGCATCAGTGACAAGCAATTAGTATGTGTATGGAACCAAGGCTGTTTACACTTCATGCTTCAGAGCTAATCATCTCCCAGTAGTTTATTTGTTCATTTGTTTTTATGTAAACTGTTTATTGTGAGTAGAATTGGGGACAGCAAGGGTTACAAGCTTATCAAAATATCCTCAATTACTTTCAAATGCTGGTACTTGTCCTTCCATATGGCCTGCCTGAGATAGCACTTAGCTGAGCCAAAGCTTGCAAATGAGTCACAAGACTGTACTAACACATCATTTATTCACTTTAAAAAATATTTTATTAGTGCATTATGTTATGCATAATATCAGTGTTCATTCCGACACAATCATACATGCATGGAATATAATTTACTCCAATTCAGTCCCGAGTACTTCCCCCTTCCCTTCCTGCTCCCTCCCGCTGTTCCCTTTCTCTCTTATACTGGCCTTTCTTCTATTTACTTATAGTTTCTATTTTAAATTAGTGCATTATAGATGTATAAAAGGCATATTCATATATATACATAGGATATACATGTGGTATATTTATATATGTACATAGGATAGTTTGGTCGGTTTCATTTCACCGTTCTTCTCTTTTCCTGTTCCTTCCCCCAACTCTCCAGAGAACATTTACTTTTATAAGGAATATACAGACAGAACTCCAATGGAGACTTTTCTCATTGTCCTTCCAGGATGTTTACAAACTCTAGCAAGTCTCGTCGGTCACATGTGATACTGGGTAGCTGTAACAAATGCCATTTGGCAAAGAGTGAGTACAGTTAACTCCCAATTTTCCACACATGGATCACCCAGCTGGTGAGGATCATTCTTTCACACCCATCTGCTCATCTTCTGGGTCTCCTTTGAGGTCAGAGATGTGTGGTTCTTCTCCTGGTACTACTCCTCAACCCCAAACCAGCTGGGAACATTATCTTTGATTTTCAGTTACCTATTGAGATGCTTTCTTCATCCGGAATTGGCTGCTTATGTCTCTCCATTCTCCCATCATACCAGATCAACCACAACACTATTAGAGATGTGAAGTCAGGATTATTTTACAGACATTCAAAGGGAACAGCACACACAGAGGACTGCTCCATTTAAATTGGCAGATTTCCACTCCTGGATTCACTTGCTAAACATTGGGGTGGATGGAGTTGGCTGCCAGTTCGGGCTGATTTCCCATTGCTGTTGGCTGTTGGAGGCAGTGTGTCCAAGAGGTTCCTCCAATGGTAGCCAACTGCAACATTCCTGCCAGGCAGATCATGGCAGGTCAGAGAGCAGGTGGCCTTTCATGGGACTGAACACAAAGCCACCTTTTCCACTTTTTCCATATTCCCCCATGAGTCCAGTATTAAGGGTTTCTCCACTCCCAAGCATAATTGTTCTGAAAGTATATGCAAATGTCTATCACCATCATCTAATCTCTATGTAAGTGTGGGTGTGTACATATGAATCAGAAAAATATCAAACGTGAGACTCTGAGCTATGATTAAAAATAATTTTAAAAAACCATTGGTGTTATCTTCTTTGGGTTCCTGACAAATGAAGTGTTTGCTCTTCTGACCTTTGCACAGTGGAGTAACACACACCTCTTCCCAGGGAACCAGAAAGACAGGGTCTTAGATTCATCCTTGTAGGTGGTGCAGTTTCCTCAGAGGCTAGGTAGAGACACGGAATTCCACAAGGGCTTCAAGAAAAAAAAAAAAAAACAATTTAAAACTGATTATAAAACCGTTTGTTCTGCAAGGGACACTTACAATCACATCTGAAACTTCATTTAGCAATTGTTTATTCACTCATTCATCTAATGCTCATTTATTGAGAGCTCTTTATGTTCTGAGGACATAGAAAATGTGACATTTCTCCCCGAACTAAATTATGGTATAAATGGGAGAATTTCTCATGCTCCACCTTAAATAACCCACTTGGTGATTTTCGGAGCATTTTCACATTACTTATCTCCTTTGATGCCCTTGAATCTGTCAAGGCTGGCTTGTTCTTTTACTTGACAGGTGAGGAGAGCAAGGTCTTTCTTGGTTGTGTTGTTAGTTGTTGTGGAGCCAACAACTGAATCCTCACTAGCTGTGTGATTTGGGGCAAATTAACTAATAGCTCTGAGTCTCAGCTTTCTCATCTATAACAGGGGCATGAATAATAACTACATCTTTAATAAAATAGCATTTGAAAGATGTTTAGATGAAAGATGTGGCTCAAGTGGTAGCGCGCTGGCCTGGCATTCGTGCGGCCCGGGTTCAATCCTCAGCACCATATACAAAGATGTTGTATCCGCCGAGAACTAAAAAATAAATATTAAAAAAATTCTCTCTCTCTCTCTCTTAAAAAAAAAGTAAATGTTATGTTTATGGACTAAAATCTCAATGTTTAAAAAAAAAAGAAAGATGTTTAGCACTGTGCCCAGCACATTATGTGCTCAATAAATGGTAACTATTCTTAAGTCTTGGAAGCTATTCTTAGAAAGGTTAGTAATTCTATGGTCAATTCTGAGATGTTGCTGCTATTATGAGGGTGATGAGACTCCCCTAGGTGGGCTCTCCTGGCATTTTTGGAAGCAAGATTTAGCTCATTTTTAGCCCTTGGAGTCACCAGTGGATTTTGGCTGAGCGATGGTAAAACTGGTTTAGTGAGCAGGATCCTCACCCCATTTTTTCAAGCCATCCTCTCCTCCCACAAATACACATGCGATAGACCAGGGCCATCTCCAGCTTCAACACTACTTCAACCCTTTGAAAGTTGTGATAGAAAGGGAGTCAGGTAATTCCAAGGCAAAGGTTCCTGTGAAGGATACCTGCAGGACCTGGCTGGTTGCTGGGTTACCATCCCCTGAGACTGGTCGGCTCCAGCTGGCCTGAGACTGATAGATTCAAGCTGATTCCCAGTAACCCAGCTTCCTTGCTTTGAAGGTCCTCCAGGAATGTGTGTCTGCACCAACAGATTGGCAGTGAACTTGGGAGGGCTAAATCTGATCCTTGTGGTTGGGCTGATGCTAGCTGGGAGAAGAAAGCCAGTAGGGTGGGGAGAATGGAAGCAGGAGTCCCTCCATCTGCCTGTGTCCCCTGACTCCCTAGAAAAAGGAAGGAGACCAGTGGGCTGTGTTTTGCAGGAGGAGGTTTTTTCATGGGTTTTGAAGTGAAAAGGAGTATGGGGTAGAAGGGAAAGGTTCCTTGGGAATTTTTATAAAGTAGCTTCTATGAGTATAACAGTGATGAATGGCAGCTACATTCACCACCAGAGAGAATTCCTGACACAGTTGTTCTACTCTGATCTTCGCAACTGTTATCATGCATTTGCTCAGTCCTGAGAATCTAGCAAAGAAGCCATTTTCAGTTCAACTCAACAAATATTTACCAAGCACTCAGGATATGCTAGACATGGTGCATGGTATATGGATACCTTGGAGCTCTTGGTCTAGTGGAAGCTGAAATTGAACTAGTAATAAAACATAGCACTCAGCACTATGAAAGGCAGGAACATGGACTCATGGATGAGGAGTACCTTAAGAGACAACACAACCTGGTGTTTTCAGTGTGAGTGCTATTACCAGATAGTTCCCATGTGAATCCTGGCTCTGCCATTTGCTAACTGTATGTTAGTCTGGCTGAGCCTCATTTGTAAAATAAGATGATGATGATGATGATGATGATGATGATGATGATGATAAATATTTAGTTTATAAGGTATCATGAGAGCTAAGTGGTAAATACATAAAAACCTGTCAAATCAGTATGTGGCACCTAGTAAATACCCAGTTGATGTGAGTTGTTACTGCAAATTCTTCCCTGGTCTAGTGGGTCATTCTTTAAGAATCATGTCCTATTACCTCTACAGGATGAGAACGTCACAAGAGGAGGGCAAACCACTTTCTGCCTCAAGTATTATTAATTGTATAGCTGATAATCTTCTTGAGGATGTGGATTTTGATTGAAGAAGGAAACAATATCCTCAGTTGCTATTTTTTTGATGCAGAAAGAGAGCTTCAGTTTGAGTTTTCTGGGAGCTCAGAAAGAAGAACATTTGTGAGTATTATCACCAGCTGGTGGTCTAAGGCTGGTCCCTGAATCCTAAGGACAAATGAGTGACATAAGAGCATCAATATGAAGTTGTTAAACTGAGCAAACATAATGGGCAAGGCTACAAATAGGCATTAAGGCTGGACTGATGTAATGTTCATCCTAAATGTGACTGAAGACATTTTATCAGAAGGAAAAAAAAAGGCTAACTAATAAAGATTGGCTGTTCTTTCTGCTAATGAGAGTTTCAAGTCACTCAGTGGGGCAGAAACAAAGTGATATCAATTCAGCTTTAAAGCTATATATCAAGAAGGCTACCATAGACCATCCATACAACACACTTTCCTGTCTTATAAAGAGAAAGCAGGAATCTGCCAATATTTGATTTGAAGATCTGATAAGATTTTACAAGAGCACATTAGAAATGTTTATAAGAAGGAGCTGGGCTGGGGATGTGGCTCAAGCGGTAACATGCTCGCCTGGCATGTTCGATCCTCAGCACCACATAAAAATAAAATAAAGATGTTGTGTCCACCAAAAATTGAAAAATAAATATTAAAAAAATCTCTCTCTCCTCTCTCTCTCTCTCTCTCTCTCTCTCTCTCTCTCTCTCTCTCTCTCTTTAAAAAAATAAGAAGGAGCTTAACTGCATTGCTAAGACATTCAGCAGAGGGTCACAGTGGATGGCCATCACTGCTACATCACTGTAATTCAAAGTTCTAAGTATTCTCCTTCCATTTCCATCATTTAAAAAAATCTGATTTGTTTGGTGGCCATCCAGAGTGTTAGAGGTTAGAGTGACTGTAGATATTTCTATTCATGTTATTACATCCAAACTCTTTGCTTTATATATAAGTCAACTAATGTCCAGAGAGTGGGTGACTTGTCCAGAGCTTCACCCACTTAATGGCAGGGCAGAAACTAGAACCCAGATGCCATGCATGGTTCACACCTCCTTATGAATTCTTGGGTATTGTTTGCCATCTGCAGGGGGATTCTCTGTGTTGGTGATAAACACCTTAAAAAAACAAAGATCAGACTGTGAAAAGATGTTTGCTGTTAGTTAATGGCTTACTTTTCATCAAGTTAACACTCTCTGATTTATTTATTTTTTTTTTACCTATTTGATGTCTAACGGTAGGCATGTCTAAGGCTGCAGGGTTTTGATAATGAGGCTTTCCTTTTTTAAAATTTTTTCTTTTTTTATTGATTTTATTTTTTTAAAAGACATGACAGCAGAATGCATTGCAATTCTTATTACACATATAGAGCACAATTTTTATATCTTTGTATATAAAGTATGTTCACGTCAATTCATGTCTTTATACATGTACTTTTTTGCATTACAATTCTTATTACACATATATACTACAATTTTTTGTATCTCTGTATGTGAACTATATTGACACTCAATTCAAGTCTTCATACATGGACTTTGGATAATGATGTCCATCACATTCCACCATCCTTGCTAATCCCCTGCCACCTCCTTTTCACTCCCACCCCCTTCCCTTTCCCCTTTTGTTTTTCCACCTAACAGCAGTTCTACCCAACATGGCTACTTCTCTTCTACATCAACATGAATGCAAAGCCTGCCTCAGCCCTTCATGTGAGCAAACCCAAAGCTCTTTCTCTGGGGTTCCATCTGCTCTTTAGACTTCTCCTTCATGAAGTGTGAATCTTTGTTTTTTTTAAAGATTTTTTTAAAAGATGAACACAACATCTTTATTTTATTTATTTATTTATTTATTTTTTATGTGGTGCTGAGGATCGAACCCAGTGCCTCACATGCATGAGGCAAGTGCACTACTGCTGAGTTATAATCCCAGCCCCTGAAGTGTGAATCTTATCATCATTATTTGTTTGCTTACCTGTCTCCTGCTGGAAATCATATGTGCCATGGTGTCAGGAACAGGACTTGATATTTAATCTTCCTGGAGCCAGAGTCTGAAGACTGAAATATAGTTTATCCACCAAAGCGGGAAGAGAAACAGTGTCTGGCCACAGGCTCAGAAAAGTGAACGAGTTGGTGAGAGTGTGTGGGGGTTCTCTTCTGGTTTCTTCTGCTCTTTGAGATGGAATGAGAGGTCTTTATCTAAGAGTAAGGGGAAGGTTTGGACATCTAGGAGAAAGGGGGAAGATGTGAGGTTGTCGGGAGAGGGGGTGGAGGGCCTAGGACAGTTTGGGATAGGCTGGGCCAGGGACATGTAACAGATCTTTGATCAGCATTACCAGCTCCCTTGAAGACAGAGACCATAAATTTTAGTGAGATCATTGGCAAGATAGTATTTTTAAAAGAGATTGTGCAGATGTAGATTCAACATTTATGGAGAGTTGTATCTAATAACGTTCAGAAATTTGGTGAGTGAGCACTCCAGTGGGAGATGGAGGCAAAGACAGAGTGGGAGTAATGTCAAGGAGTCACTGTAATGGTGAATCATAGGATCACGCTGGTTGGAAGAAAGGAGAAAGGAGGGGGCTGAGGAACAGTGTCAGGTCCATACAAGGTCAAAGAACTCTTGAGGTCACTCCTAGTTGAGGGATTGAGAAAATGTAAATGGCTAGAGGATTTGTTCCATGAAGGGTGAAGCATAAAGTTCTCCTCTTAATACTGTGGCCAAGGGCAATGCAGATGGTTGGGGCCCTAATTCAGGGGACAGAAGAATGACTTCCACAGAGTCTCACTCCACGTGAGCTACTGCTGAGTCTCTGCTCCCAACCACCAGACTCTCTGTTTCTCCTCATCTCTTTGTTCACCCAAGCCCATAACACAAATACCTGGTAAAACAAATAGGCCTCACTCCTGAGACATAGACAGGTGTGCCACCCTGGAGCAGAGGAGGGGAAACTCCCAGGAACCAGGAATTGGCCATGAATATTAGCCAGGCTTTCACTCATAATCTCAGGCTCCTCCAGGGTGAGGAGGCATTATTTGCCCTATTTAACAGATGAAGAGACTGAGGTCCAGAGAAGTTATGTTACTTGTCAAAGTTCACACAGCAAGTAGTATGTGTTGTGTGGTTGGACTCATACCCAGTCTTTAGGTTATTTGAGCTGGAAAGAATTGAGACACTGGGTTGGGGCTGTAGCTCATTGGTATTGCGCCTGCCTCACACGTGTGAGGCACTGGGTTCAATCCTCTGCTCCACATAAAAATAAATAAAGATATTGTGTCCAACTCCACCAAAAAATATATTAAAAAAAAGAATTGAGACACTGTATGGATGTTTCCAAACCTCCTTTGAGATGACCCCTGGATTATTCCACACACTTGAACACATTGGAGTTGTTGTTTTTCTTCTGATCACCCAAGAGTCTGAAAGAATATCAGTTCTGAGTGGGTTAGATGATATTAGAGCAGTGGTTTCATAGAGTTGGGCTGTGGCACTGGTTTTTGACAAAAATAATAAAATAAAGAAAGTGTATTATTTTTTTGTATGTAAAGACAAGAATGACTGTCTCCTGTGTTCTTTGACTTAATGACATTTTTGGTATCAAAATGTTCTTGAATGTAATTTCTTTTTGCTATTAAAACATTTCTTTCTTAATTATGATATGAAGGCAAATAAAAAAAAATAGGAATTGATTCGCTTGCTTTGGTGCCCTTACTAGGCAAAATAAATCATTGGTACTAGATGCATTCTCATGTTTTTGGTCATTTTACCAGTCCATGAAATTGAACGTCTGGGAAGCACTTGTTCAGAGAAAACTGGCTGGGACCCATCCTGAAGTGACTTGGCCTTAGGGTCCAGAGAGGGTGGAGCCCTTTGCCTCTTGGCTTCTCTGTCTTTCCTGAGCTAATGAAACTCATGGATTCAATTTAAATTTTCATTCGTTTGAGTACAAATCCCTGCCTAAGTTGGATTTCTGTATCATTTACTCTGTAAGTGGATTTAAAGTTGGCATGCTCTTTCTTTAGTCCCTGAGCACCTCGAGGATAAAGTGTCCACAACAGCCTGACATCAGGCAGACTCTCTTGAGCTGGTGTTGCCAGGAAGCGTCAAGGGAGGGATGGGAAAGTCAAAACTCCCACTAGTAGTTGCCTGCTGGGAACAACACACAGTGACCCTCTCTTTTAATCAGAGGTTTGTCTCCTGATGGTGCAGCATTGAACAAACTATGTTTTCTGCTTCTGTGGCAGCCAGAAAGCCACCAACAGCAATGAGAAATTGAATCATGGAGGTTTGAGGTCAAGAAAGCCATGTTTTCTTGGATCAGATGTAGAGCATTACTCCAGCCTTGCAGGATGGGGCCCAGGGACAGCTTATCCATCACATCCTAGTGAGTAATATGAAGGGATCAGAGTAGGATGAAATGAATTCTTAGAGAAGATCACTGGATGATGGCTCCCCTGATGACTTCCTCACACCAAGTTACAACAGGACATAACTATGCTAAGCTTGAAAGAAAGGCTTTGTGATATTGGTTTTTCTCCTGGTCATTGAACTCAACATCTCCTCTTCTCTTTCTCTTCCTTCTTCATATAGTGTTCAGACTTCTTTTCATTTGGGCCATTTGTCATAGGCAATATGGTGTGGTGGCTCTTAGAGTCAGCTCTGCATTCCTGGGGTTTCTCATCCTGACCCCCATTACCTACCAACGTTTGGACCTTGGGCACATTATTTAATCTCAGGAATGATTTTCTCAGCTGGAAAAGGGAATAACAATAGCATTCACCTCTCTGGTGTTATTGAGGGGATTAAGTGGAAAAATACTTTTAAAGTACTAGAAGTGCTTACCACAGAAAAAGCATTCAATAAATGTCAGCTGTTAGGATTATCTCTTAAAAGTATAGAATAGGCAGGAAATGGGTTGTAGAGACTCACACCAACTAGCATTTTTTTGTGTGGTGGGGAATCCTGCAGAACTGCAGATGAAGTCTTTGCCACTGCACTGGGTTTAGTCTTTGTTGAAGGTATGAATTGAACATCTGCCTCCTGAGAGTCCTTCCTGGGGTTCCCAGTAGTGGGACAATATCTAGATGGTTATACCTTCTTGCTTTACCATCCTACCCTTAGCCAGGGATACAATGATATAATTTAGTGATACAGATTTCTACTTTCAGTTTAAAAAAATAAAAGAAACTACTTTGAATACCCACAGACAAAAATTATCCAGGTGACCTGAAGAAAAAAATCGATGCAGTTTTCAAAAACCTCTACTTGGTTCTATCTACACAAATGAGAAATGTGACTGAATACATATCTTTCTTTTCTAAAATGCATGAAACTGTTTTATAGAATGATTTGATTCATAGCTTAGACCCTCCAGTACTGTTTCCCCTGGAACAGAAATGGATGCATTAGAAGGAAAGTTATATTTGTAACAAATAAATGCTGCTCTGACTCCAGTGGCCCATGAGGCCTGAAACACTTGAGAATTTATATCGGCTGGCAAAGTGTGATTGATCCCGGGCTGAGATGCAATATGTTTGGAAAGCCTTGGTGTATCAGGTGACTTGGAGCAGAAAACACGTTCCTAAAGCTTGTCCTCCTTAACAGAACTGCTTACTAATTGAAAAATCCACCAGGCCTTGCTTCCGTTTCATCCTACAAATTTCACTAAGAGAGGACATGTTGCATTAAGGAAGCAATTTTTCTTCCGTTGATTTAAAACCGTAACATTTATTCACTAATGCAAAGTGAGCAGAGATTTTCATTTATCCTTGAATGCTCAGAAGCATGTTCATCTTTGTATAAATTGATTTTAACTTTGTTTTAAAGCAAGGTGAGTTTGGCTTCACATAAAATAACGGGAAGATGTGGGACTCGGATCAATAAGCTTTTACCATGAAGAAATACTTTCATTCCAAAGAAAGTACAACAGCTTCACTTCAGTGAAAGTGCAATAAAAGACCCTTTCCAATGATACAGACTTCAGACTTGTTCTTTGATTTTGAAAAATCTTTACAAGAAAAGAAAACCAAGTGAAATGATCAAGTAAATGGAATTTCAAATATTTTATCTTGAATGATACATGGGTAAAGTGAGGGTATGTTTATAATCCACAGGAAGACAAGGATTTTTTTTTTTTGATCATCCATAAAAATGGCACTCAACAAAACATGTATACTTTTAAAATCTCTGGGAAATCTGAAAAAAGTGATTGTATTTTATTTTAATTATGGTGTGCGAAAGTCTCCAGATTTTCCAAATTCTGTATTTTTTAACATCCATATTATATCAAAATTATTTTTTATTGATTTTATTATTTTTTAAAATACATGACAACAGTGGAATGCATTACAATTCTCATTACACATATAGAGCACAATTTTTCGTATCTCTGTATGTAAAGTATGTTCAATTTATGACTTTATACATGTACTTTGTTGGGTTTTTTTGCATTACAATTCTTAATACACATATATGTCACAATTTTTCATATCTCTATTTGTATATAAAGTATGTTGACACCCAATTCAAGTCTTCATATATGTACTTTGTATAATGATGTCCACCATATTCCACCATCCTTGCTAATCCCTAAATTTTGTAACTTATTTCTCTGAATTTTTGCTCTATTTGGACAAAGATTAGCCTTCATTATCTCCAAAAATGCCATAGCTTTCAAAGACAGGTATCTATTTTTTCTAAATTCATTCTTAAAGTTTAATGTAATCAAATTTACTCTTTGTGTTATACAGTTCTATGTGTTCTGAATAAAGGTAGAGTTGTATCCATCATAATACGAACAGTTTTATCCCCACCTCCAAAAAATCCCCCTTTGCTGCCCCTTAGTGGCCACCCCTCCCCTCTTCTCATGCTCCCATTCCCTGGCAAAAGTGGATCTGTTTTTTGTCCCTATTGTTTTGACTTTTCATAGAATGTCATATCGAGGGAATATACAGTGTGCAGGCTTTGGGGTCTGGACTCTTTTATGGAGCAAAATGCGTTTAAGAGTCACCCATGTTGGCGCACATGTCATATTTTACATCTTATTACTGCTAAATAGTATTCTATTCTACATAAAGATCACAATTTCATTATCCCTTCCCTGTTGACAGAAATTTGGGTCATTGTTAATTTTTGACAGCTGGTTATGAATAACGAATAAGCTGGTTATTAACAGTCATGTATGAGCTATTATGTGAACATAAATTTTCATTTTCTTTTGCTAAATACCTGGGACTAAGGATTGTTGGGTCATTTGGTAAGCATGTTTAACTTTTTAAGAAACTACCACGCCATTTTCCAAGGTAGTTGCACAATTTCACATTTGTTCCAGCATCATATTAGAATTCTAGTCGCTCTACATCCTCATCAGCATGTGGCATTGTCTTCATTTTTATTTAGCCACTCTAACAAGAGTGCCCTGGTTTTATTTTCCCCAATGACTAATGATACTGAGCATCTTTCCATGTGCTTATTTGCCTTTGTGTATTTTCTTTGGTAAATTTCTGTTCAGAACTTTCCCCTATTTTATTGGATTGTTTGTTTTCTTATTGTTGAGTTTTAAGGGCTATTTATATATTCTGGATAAACGTCTGTTGTAAGATATGTAATTAGAATATATATTCCTCCCAGTCTGTAGCTTGTTTTTCTCATCCAATTGAAAGTGTCCTTTATAGGAAAAAGATTTCAATTTTGATAAAGCCTTTTTTTTCTTTTATGGATTATACTTTTGGTTTCTTTTTCTAAGTCAATGCAAAGATATCATTTATGACAAAAATTTTGGCTTCACACCAGAGACTTGCAATTGAACTTTTTAGTATCCATTAATTGAAAAAAATGCAACATGACAAAATTTATTAATCACTACAGGTTACCCATGCTTTTGAATAAGATTGGTATATCTCCACTTGAGAGAGATGTGCTTTGACTTGGTTAGATCACCAGTTTTATGTGCAAATCCAGGACCCTCATTGTTCTAACTGTGCATTCCCTACCACAATTTTTCCTGTCTCCTTCATCAGTTAGAGTTCTTTGGGGGCAGCAGATATAGGCTGTGGTCTAGCTTTCATTTGTCAGGAGTTCATAGCCTCAGTGAGGAGGGTAGAAAGCAATGCTTTGAAACAGACAAGGACTAAGGTTGTTCCTGCAGCTTCAGGAAGCCACAGTTACAAACATTAAAACACAGGTTAGTTTTACTCCACTACTGGGGTGGTCAAACCACTGTAGCTTTCATGAATTAACTCCTGTTGTTTTCAGACTCTTTGCTCATTGAGTCAGTATTCAAATTTCAGACTGTAATATAATGGATTTCCCTGATGCCTGGTCTCTTTGTTATCATGTGGCACTCAGCATTATAGATGTCCAGAGGCTAGTTTTATATCAAGAAATGGGAGTCCTCGCATCAGACACTGTGGGATCAGAATGTCCTTGATCATCAGACCAGGGAACCAGAAACACACATTGATATTCATTTCAACTCAACGGACAGTGATCAAGAGCCTGATGAGTGAGGGCACTGTCTAGGCAGTGATGGTCTAACTACTATGCAATTTGTATAGCTCATGAAATATTATTGTCAATATGTTGTGGTCTCTTAAGGCATGTGACTCTTACTAGGAAAGATGGAGTAGGATCCATAGATGTTGTGGCTTTTGAAAGGTAAGTAGGTGTTTACCAGAGGCAGAAGAGTAGGAAGTAATTCCAGAAGGAAGTAATTTCAGAAAGAGAAGGGTACATGGTTTATTGTAACATGGAGAACAGTAGAATGGTAATGAATAGCTGGGGAAAAGGTTGAAATAATAGGATGGAGCCAATAGTCAGGGATTCAGATTTAGACTTTTATTCCATTAACAAGTTGGAGCAAAGCCCTAAGCTGGCCTCCCAAGTGGGCTGTTGGTGAGGAAAGGCAGGGAATGAAGTAATCATAGAAATTGCTATATCAGTACAGAAAACTGATTTTTGTATGTGTTGCTCTGAGATTTAAAAAAAAAAACAACTTTTGATTTGGTAGTCTCTTCCTATCAACGGACAGGGATCAAACTACAGATAGGACTTTAGATGTTGTCTAACTTCATGTTTCAGAAAGAGAAGGTGAAACCCAGAGCGGCACAGTGACTCACAAAAAGTCACTTATAATACCCATCCAATGCCTCTGCTATGGCCAGGGCTCCTAGTGGTCTGGGTCACTCCCAGTGTAGAGCTGGACCTGACTTGAAGTGTCCACTTTCCAGTAAATCCCCAACCAGTTGTACAGAATATTATTTCTGTGAGTTATCTACAAGCAAAGGGTCCTATTGATAACAAAAATTGGGATATGCTATACATCCACTCTCCAGGGTGTAGTAGCATATTAAAGCTTCCAGGAGTCTGTGAAAAGGTACTTGTTTAGCTCAGATTTCCCACATTTATTTGCCTTCAGGATCGGTTTGTGTAAAATCTATTAATATAAACAGTCTGGCATAGCAACAAAGGCAATCAATCAATAGATCATCAGCAGAAGTCCTGAATGGTCACAGTTCCCCAGAGGGTTTGCAGGGAGAACAGAGTTCTGTAAGATTGCCATTCATCACATCCTTACATCCAGCCAAGTTCTGTTGTTTTTTTTTTTTTTTCC
Organism: Spermophilus citellus; assembly: GCF_964194105.1. NCBI lineage: Eukaryota > Metazoa > Chordata > Mammalia > Rodentia > Sciuridae > Spermophilus > Spermophilus citellus. Next base: position 32,728,192 of record NC_138182.1, read on the forward strand.
AGAATTCAAGCATATAACTGATTGGTTTCTTTTACTTTTATGAGATAGAGACAAAATAAGCTTTCTGTAAAGCTGATATTGAGGTTTATAGGCCATATATATGATATCATTATAGACATATACTTTTATAAGAAGAAATTGTGAGTTAGTCTGTCCTAAATTCAGGCCACACTCTGTATATGTGTGCTGACATATAAACTTGGCTTTCTGTCACCCAGTGTCAGAGCTGAATGTGAATAAGTACAATCCCCACCAACAAGGAGCTTAGAGTTCTGTTCTAGAGTCTAATGTGCTCAGAATATGTGGGATCAGGATGCCAGATGGGAGGGAGTTACAGTTTATTTTTGTTGTTGTTGTTGTTCTAATTCCCACCATAAACCCTGGGGAGTTCAGCTTTATGGAGAGCCCAGGGCTCTTTGTGAAAACTAGGTAAGAAACAGATGAAGCAACAAGCAATGACAGTTATTGCTTATCACCCCTTTACCCCCAGTTTGGGCTCAATCTCTATCATCCTGAGTTGCTGGTGGATTCCCTGCCCATTCTTCTGGCAGGAGCTTCTCTCAGGTGGGTCTCTGGAGGGAGACTCCTGCCAGCATGCTTCCTGGCTCCCTACCTTTTTCACACTGTGCAATCCTCTGGAGCTTTTCCCAGACATTACCAGAAAGGACTGAAAGTCTCTCTCTCTCTCCTAATGGGGCCTCTGCCAAGCTTACTCAGAGGAATAGTCAGCTAGATCAATGCCCCTCTCTTCCTACATCTGTTTGATTGGGTATCTGCCAGGCACTGTGGTAGGTGGTGGATCCAAGGTGGACAAAACACTGTTCCTGCCCTTACAGAATTTATGGTCTATGAGGAAGCAGGTCACACTCACAGATAATTTAAATTGTCTGGCAAATGCTGCACAAGAGGTGTAAACAGAGTACTGTGGACACAGGGCCTAGCCTGGGAGTTGTAGAAAAACACCTCCTGGTTCCAATGTAATTTTCTCTCCTGGAACATGGCCCTGCACCTGGCATACAGATGGTCTCCAGAAGGCGAGGCTTACTTCCTCAAAAAGATATTCACATCTGACTTAGATATCCTTTCTCCCTGACTGTATAGACCCCATACTCTTTAAGGATAACAACTCTTCTCTCCCAAGGAGGATGGCAAATTTGTGGCCAAATTTGTGGGAAGTAGAACAACAACAATAAAAATTTCAAAATCCAAAACATGATTGGATGGCATTATGGCTCCAAAGGATCACATCCAGCATGTCTGAGGACTGGATCTGTTCTCGACATGCTTATATTCTGCTATAGTTTGGATCCCCCAAAGGCCCATGTGTTAGAGGCTTGGCTCCAGGCTTGGTGTGACTAAGAAGTGTGGTGGAAACTTTAAATACTGGGACTTATTAGGAGATTTCAAGCCATTGAGCAGACATGCCTTCAAGGGTTACTATGGGACCTTGGTCTCTTCTTCTCTCCTTTTCTTCCAGGGAATGAGATGAACAAATTTGTTCTACCACTTGCTCCCTATGGTGATGTGCTGCCTTGATGCAGTACAGGTCCACAGTGACAAGGTCACTCAGTCAAGGACAGACACCTCCAAAACAGTGAGCCAAAGTAAACTTTTCTTCTTTTTAAGCTGATTATTTGTTATAGTAACGGGAAACTGGTCAATACACCTTCTCACATCCACCACCATTTATGTTGCTAAGGAAGATTAAATATCATTCAGAGTAACTGCAGAGTGAAAGCAATTTTATATTACACTCTTAAGTCATCAAAAGTAGTCATTAGAATACAGTGCTTGAGATACTATAATAAAGTAATGAGTTTTTAAAACAAGCATCAGAGGATAGATAAACACATAATTGTCACTGCTCTTAAAGTAGTTATGACAGTCAGTTATAAACAGTAAAGTGATGATATTATAACTAGACATAAAGTTCACACAAAACCCACTCTCATTACTTTCACAAAAATTTTATTGTGTGTGTGTGTGTTTTTTTACCTAAACAATCTTACTTCGTCTTTGACTTCTGACTTTGACTCCAGCTGCTTTTTCCTCCCTAGGTACTTAGGATTGAACTCAGGGCCTAAAGAATGCTAGGCAAGTACTCTGCCACTGAGCTACATTCTCAGCCCCTTTTAAAACTTCTTTTGAGATAGACTCTTGCTAAGGTTCTCAGTCTGGCCACAAATTTGCCATCCTCCTGCCTCAGCCTTCTGAGTAGCTATGATCCAAGTAAATTTTTAAATTGGTACATTATAATTATACATAATATTGAGATTCATTATGCCATATTTGTATATTTGCATATCAATTCTATTAATCTCATTCCCCAGTATCATTACTTCCTCTCTTCCCTCCCCCGATTCACTTGCTCTGCTCTGCTGATCTCCCCTTATTATTATTTTGATTAGTGCATTATGATTTTATACACACACACACACACACACACACACACACACATATATATATATATATATATATATATATATATATATATATATATATATAATTCATTATGATATATTCATAAATGGACATAGCATCATTTGGTAGATTTCCTTCCTCAGTACTTCCCCATGGCTCCCCTCCTCCCTCCCTCTCAATCCTCTTCCTCTACTCTATTGGCTTCCTTTCTGTTTTCTTAAGATCCCCTTTTATTCAATATTCTCATTCTCTCTCTCTCTCTCTCTCCCCCTTTCCCTCTCCCTCTCTCTCTTCCTCTCTTCCACATATAAGATAAAACATTTAACCCATGACTTTCTGAGTCTGGCTTATTTCACTTACCATGATGCTCTCCAGTTCTATCCATTTTCCAACAGATGACATAATTTCATTCTTTATGGCTGAGTAAAACTTCATTGTGTATATATATCACATTTTCTTTTTTAAATTTTTTTAAAGATTTTTTTGATATGGACACAATGTCTTTAGTTTATTTATTTTCATGTGGTGCTGAGGATGGAACCCAGTACTTCACATGTGTGAGGCAAGAGCTCTGCCACTGAGCTATAACCCCAGCCCATACCACATTTTCTTCATCCTTTCATCCACTTGTGAATACCTAGGCTTGTTCCATAATTTGGCTGTTGTGAATTGTGCTACTATGAACATTGGCCTGCATGAATTTTTATTGTTTCTAAAAATAAAGTCTGATCATAAGAGATGGAGTGACATTATGACACCCCTGTGTGTTACTTTCATCTGAGGCTAGCTTCCCATCATTCTTCAGATGTGGGTTGAAATCCTTAGCACTATGTGGTAGGTTGTATTACCATTGCCAAATACTTGCTGTCCTTCTCTACCCCATCGACATTAGTCTCAACTATACCACTTGCTTTCCAATGAAATGCAAGTGGGTGTGACATATGCTAGGTTTAACAGATGCTTTGAGAGCATGTGATGGTCCTAACAAGGCTTTGTCATAAGGATGATGTACTCCAGTTAGAAATTGTTCTTTCAGCCCTTTTCCCTGCATGAAGATGTATAGCAATGTCACAGTCATCTTCCCACAAACATGTTACGTAAGCATAAAATAATCCTTTGTTGTGAGCCGCTGAAATTTGGGAGCTATCTTATTACATCTCAACATAGTTTATGCTGAGTGAGGCCCATGGTCTACAGGGTTGTGCATGATCTGCTGCCCTCATTTTTTTCGAGTACTTCTTTTACCACTCTTTCTTCTTTGTGCTCTGCTCCACTCGTTCTAACTTCTCCATACTTCTTGGAAACTCCAAACTGCTTCTTGCTTGAGGGCCTTTACACATGCTAGTCATTCTGGAAACTGACTTTTTCCCCCTGAATTCTACCACCCCTCCTACCCTCTTCACAGGGCAAATGCTTACTCATTCTTTAGGTCTTAGAGAAATCATCTCTTACCTTCACCAGAAAAAAAAAATCATGAAAACAGTTACTATAATTGTATTCCATATGCTCAAAATATTGGAAGATATAGAAAAAGTCCCACACAGAACTTTCAGAAATGTAAACCATAATGTCCAAAATAAAAAAAAAAATACTGGATAGCATTAGCAAATGATAAGGCATTGCAAGGGAAGAGGTTACTGAACAAAAATATAGGAAATGAACAAGGAGATAGAAGTAAACAATAATATCAAATGATTTGACTCAATTTCTAGAACACCCCACATAATGTTTGCATAATATACAGACAACTTTCCAAATAGACCTATTCTGGGCCATAAAACAATTAATTATACACTGAAAATAATTTAAGTTATATAAGGTAGGTATTCTAACAATACAAGGTATATATTCCAACAATAATGGAATTGAAATCAAGATAGAAAAATCCTGGAAACTCCTCAAATATTTAGAAAGTAAATAGCACTAAATGACTAATGAGTCAAAGAGGAAATTAGAAACTATTTTGAATGAATGAACATGAAAACACAATATTGATTTTGTAGAGTGTTACTAAGGGGGAATTTTTAGTTTTAAATATGTATGTTAGAAAAGAAGAAATGCTTCAGATCAGTGGCTTCAGTTTCCACAATAAAATGAAAACATCTAAGAACAAATATGATTCAAAGTAAGGAGAAGAATCAAAATCAAAGAAAAAAATTAAAATAGGAAATCCACAGAGAAAGATCAAAGAAACCAAATGCCAATATTTTTAGATCAATAAAATTAATAAATCTCTACCCAGAATGGCCAGGAAAAAGAAAAGACATAAATTAAAAATATCAGAAATGCGAAAGATGGCATCACTATGAATTCTCTAGACGTTAAAAGCATAGTAAGGAAATGTGATGAATAATTTTTGCCAATTAATTTGACAACTTAGAAGAAATGAGCAAGTTCATGGAAAGACAAAACTAACAAACATCTATCCAGGAAATAAAAAACATTTAACATAAACAGTCCTATTATATATTGAAGACATTGAATTTTTAATTAAAAACTTACAAAGAAAACAAATGTCCGAATGAGAACAAATAAATTTTACCATACATTTAAGGAAGAAATAACATCAATTCAACACAACATCTTCAAAAAGTTTAAGGGAATGAAATAATTCTCAACTCATTTTATAAGGCTGGCATTACCCTCATAACAAAACTATACAAAGACATTACAAAAAGAAAGAAAGAAAGAAAGAAAGGAAGGAAGGAAGGAAGGAAGGAAGGAAGGAAGGAAGGAAGGAACCTATAAAGCAATATTGCACTATCCCTTATGAATGTAGACATAATATTCTTTAAATTTTTAACAAGTTAAATACAACCAATTTTTAAAATAAATAAAAAACCATGACCAAGTGGAATGCATGCCACATATGCAAGGTTGATTTATCATCCAAAAAAATTCATGTACTTAACCATATTAATAAGCTAAACGATGATCAGACAAAACTATCTGATCATCTCAGCCAACACAGAAAAAGCATTTGAGAAAATCTAACATTCATTTTTCTCAGCAATTTGGAGTAGAAATAAACTTTTTGGCCTTTATAAAGGGCACACCAAAAAAACAAAACAAAACAAAACAAATAACAACCAAAAAGTAGCATCAACCTTGATGTTGAAAGATCGGACATCTCCTCCCTAAGATAAGGAACAAGGAAGGAATGGACACCCACATCTCTTCTAATGCAGCAAAGGTTCTGATCAGTGCAATAAGGCACAAATTTTAAAAATAAATGAAATTCTTTTCAATGAGGAAGGAAAAAGTAAAACTGTCTACCTGAACACAAAATAATCATCTAAATACAAATCCAATAAAATTTACAAAAAATGCTGCTGGAATTAGTAAATGCATCTAGCAATATTGTTGGATATGAGGTCAATAGAAATCAACTGTAATTTTGTATACTGGGAATAAAATATTGGAAATCTAAATAAATAATACTGTTTATAACTATACTAATCAATATGAAACACTAAAGACAAATTGGGAAAAAGCAAGGATGTGAATGATCTGTACAGTAAAAGATATAAATTGTTGCATAAAGAAATTAAAGAAAATCAACAAATGGGCCAAAGACCTGAACAGACACTTCTCAGAGGAGGACATACAATCAATCAACAAGTACATGAAAAAATGCTCACCATCTCTAGCAATCAGAGAAATGCAAATCAAAACCACCCTAAGATACCATCTCACTCCAGTAAGATTGGCAGCCATTATGAAGTCAAACAACAATAAGTGTTGGCGGGGATGTGGGGAAAAGGGTACACTTGTACACTGCTGGTGGGACTGCAAAATGGTGAGGCCAATTTGGAAAGCAGTATGGAGATTCCTGAGAAAGCTGGGAATGGATCCACCATTTGACCCAGCTATCGCCCTTCTCGGACTATTCCCTGAAGACCTTAAAAGAGCGCACTATAGGGATACGGCTGCATCAATGATTATAGCGGCACAATTCACAATAGCTAGACTGTGGAACTAACCTAGATGCCCTTCAATAGATGAATGGATAAAAAAATGTGGCATCTATACACAATGGAGTATTATGCAGCACTAAGAAATGACAAAATCATAGAATTTGCAGGGAAATGGATGGCATTAGAGCAGATTATGCTAAGTGAAGCTAGCCAAGCCCTAAAAAACAAATGCCAAATGTCTTCTTTGATATAAAGAGAGCAACTAAGAACAGAACAGGAAGGAAGAGCATGAGGAAAAGACTAACAGTAAACAAAGACGAATGGGGGGAGAGAAAGGGAGAGAGAAGGGAAAGCATATGGAAATGGTAGGAGACCTTCAATGATACACAAAATTATAAGAGGTTATGAGGGGCAAGGGGGAGGGGAGGAAAAAGGGGAGAGAATTGAACAACAGCAGAGGAGGTAGAGAGGGAAGATGGGAGGGGAGGGGAGGGGAGGGGGGATAGTAGGGGATAGGAAAGGTAGCAGAATACAACAGTCACTAATATGCCATTATGTAATAATGTGAGTATGTAACAGATGTGATTCTGCAATCTGTATTTGGGGTAAAAATGGGAGTTCAAAACCCAATTGAGTCTAATGTATGAAAGATGATATATCATGAGCTCTGTAATGTTTTGAACAATCAATAAAAAAAAGAAATTAAAGAAGATCTATATAAATATTCATGCCTTGTTCTTGGGTCAGAAAACTCAATATTATTAACATGTCGAGTCCCTCAAAACCAAACCTACCTATAGATTCAATGTAATCCTCATCAAAATCCAAGCAGACATTTTTTGTACAAATTAAGACACTGATTCTAAAATTCATATAAAATGCAAAGAAACTAGAGTAGCCAGTGAAATTTTGAGAAAAATGTTATATGTCTTAAACTACCTGAATCTTAAGACTACAGTAATTAAGACAGATGGGGTGACATTAAGCTAAACTAGTAAGTCAAATGAACTGAATACAGAGTCTAGAAAGTGGTCCAAATACATTTGAACAACTAATTTTCAACAAAGATGAAAAATAGTTCAATGTTAAAAGGACAGCTTTTTAATTTTATTTTGAATGAGCAAATAAAAATTTTATGCATTTATCAGGTACCATGTGGTATTTGACATATGCTTAAATTGTGTAATGGTTAAATTAAGCTAGTTACCAAATCCTTCACTTGACATACTTACAATTTTTCTGTGGTAAGAATATTTTAAATCTATTATTTAAGTAATTTTGAAATATACAGTGCATTATTATTATGGTCACCAAGCTGTGCAATAGAACACTAAAATGTATTCCTCCTTTTCAGTTGATATGTCATACACTTTGATCAATACCTCCCCTTTCCCCACCCATTCTATGTTCTACTTCTATGAGTTCAACATTTTTAGATTTAAGATCATGCACTATTTGTATTTTTGTGATTGGCTTCTTTGATATAGCCTAGTGTCCTCCAGATTCATCTATCTTTGTTTCAAATGACAGAATTTCTTTTCCTTTTTTCTTTTTCTTTTTGGTACTAGGGATTGGACCAGGAGCACTTAAGCACTGAGTCACATCTCCAGCTCTTTTTTATATTTTATTTTGAGAAACGATCTTGCTAAGTTGCTTAGAGCCTCACTAAGTTGCTGAAGCTGGCTTTATACTCGCGATCCTCTCTCCTCTACCTCCTCTGCTGCTGAGATTCCAGGCATGTGCCACCATGCCCAGCTCATTCTTTTTTAAGGAAATCCTATCATTTGCAACAATAAAAATTATTTTCATATATATGATATATATATATATATTTATGTATATTTAATTGTTACATATAAAACAATATTTTTATCCATTCATCTGTTAATACTCACTGAGGTTTGGCTATTGTGAACACTGCTGCAATGCACATTGGAGTGCAGATATTCTTCAGCATGCTGATTTCATATCCTCTGGTTATAGACCTAGAAGTGACGTTGATGGATCATTTGGTCATTCTATTTTTAGTCTTTTGAGGAACCTCTATACTATTTGCTTAACAACTCTACTTATTTATATTCCTGCCAACAAGGTATAAGGAAGCATTCTCTTTTCTCCACATCCTCACCAGCTTATTATTATTATTATTATTATTATTACTACTACTACTACTACTACTACTATTCTTATTTTGATAATAGCCATTTTAACAAAATAAAGGTGGTTTTAATTTACATTTCCCTGATGCCTGATGACTAGTGATGTTCTGTACTTTGTCATGTTTCAGTTGGCCATTTGAATCTCTTCTTTTGAGAAATGTCTATTCAGGTCATTTGTCCACTCTTTTCATTGGGTTATTTTCTTGTTATTAAGTTATTTGAAATCCTTATATATTTTGATCAACCCCTTTTCAGATATATGATTTGCAGATGTTTTCTTCCATTCCACAGGTTGTCTCTTCACTCAATTGTTTTCTTTGCTAAAGCTTTTAAATTTGATATAATTCTATTTGTTTATTTTTGCTTTTATTGCCTATGCTCTTAGGACCATATCCAAAAACTCTTTCCCAGATGAATGTCATGGTGCATTCCCGCCATGTTTTCCAGGTTACTTTTATAGTTTAAGGTCTTATGTTCAAGTCTATAATCGATTTTGAGTGGATTTTTGTATATGGTGTGAGATAAGGGTCTAATTTCATTCTTTTGCTGTGGAGAGCTAATTTTCTCAACATCATTTATTGAAGAGACTGAAAAAAAGGGTAGTGTGCAACAATTATTCTAGAACTACTGGATATCCACATAGAGAAAAAACGAGCTTTAGTGTATAACTTGCACCACACATAAAAACTAACTCAAAATACATCATAAACCTCAGTTCAATCCCCCAAACACTAAAACTTCTAGATGGAAACATAAGAGAAAATTCTTGGCCATTTTAGATTATGTAGGGGCTTCTTAGATGGGACACTAAAAGCACTATTCATAAATGTTAACAATCAACAGATTTGACTTTACCAAAATTGAAGTCCGTTCCCCAAAAGATAGGTAAGAGAATGAAATGCCAGCCAGGCACAGTGGCACACACCTGCGCCTATAATCCCAGCAACTTGGGAAGCTGAGGATCACACATTTGAGGCCAGCCTGGGCAATTTAGCAAAACCCTGTCTCAAAATAAAAAAGTGAAATGAAAAGGGCTGGGGATATAACCCAGTGGTGATGTACACATGGGTTCAATTCCTAGTACAAAAAAGAAGGAGGGGGAGGAGGAGGAAGAGGAAACAGGAGAAGGAGGGGGAGGAGGAGGAGGAGGAGGAAGAGGAGGAGGAGGGGAGAATGAAATGGTAAGCCTTGTGGGATAAAATATTTGTGCAGCATATACTTGAAAATGGTCAAAATTCAGAATATATTTTCAACCCTCTAAATTTAATAATAAGAAACAAACACAGCCCATTAAAAACGGGTAAAATTTTGAACACTTTATCGAAGAGGACATACATATATGGTAAGTAAACACATGGAAAGATGCTTGACATCATTAATTACTAGGCAAAGTAAATAAAAACCTCAAGGTACCACTACACATTTATTGGGATGGCTAAAATTAAAAAGGCTGACCGTTAAACGTGATGGCAGGGATATGGAGCCGCCAGAACTCACCTACACTGTTGATGGTGCTTGCAAAATGTCACAGATATTTAATAATCCAGCTTGGCAGTTGTTATGACGTTGAACACACTTCATAACCTGTCCTACCCCTAGGTGTTTCTCAGTGAAATTGGAGCACACATTCACACAAGACCTGTGTGCACGCATTTATAGCAGCTTTGTTCATAATTTTCAAAACTCTGGAAATAACTGGAATGTCCTTCAATAGATGAATGGCAAAAAAAATTGTGTTGGTAGTTCACACAACAGACTACCAACTAGCCAAAAAAATGTAATTAGCTACTGACATATGCAACAAAATGAATAAATCTCAAAATAATTAATGCTGAGTTAAAGAAGCCAACCAACAACAATAAAGTACATGCTGTATGATTTCATTTACCTTACAAAATGCAAAGATACTCTACAGTGACATGAAGCAAATCAGTGGTTTCTTGGAGGGGCTGAGAAGGAGAAGATTGGGAGGGAAGAAAACGATCTATAAGCTCCACGAGGTTATGTGAATTTAACTCCAAAATTTTTTTAAAAAAATGCTTGACGCAGTACTTGACACATCAAAATCACTTAACAAAAAGTAGCCCTTGGAATTCTTATTGTAGCTTTATTCATAATAGTGGAAATTAGAAGCAATCTCCATATGAAACACTAGGAAACTAAATTGAGAAATTAAGCTACATCCATACGTTGAAATATTCTGGAGTCATTCAAAAATACATAGGTTGGGTGTGGCCATGTGTGCCTCTAGTTCCAGCTACCCAGAGGTGGAAGCAGGGGGATCTCTTGGTTTCGGGAGTTAAAGACCAGCCTGGGCCATATAGTGAGATCTCATAACAAAAACAAACAAACAAAAAAATCAGAAGGAAGGAAGGAGGAAACGGAAAGGAGGGAGGGAGGGAGACATGCCAAGGGATATTTAAATCCTGGTAATGGAAAATAATCAGTATGTTGCTAAATTTGATGTTTGTAGCCAGAAAAACATAATAAATAATGCTATGTTTAGGAAATTAACTACAGAACTTTATATTCATCTCAAGTTTTATGGTAATTCTCCAAAGTGCAAAAGCATTCAATTCCACAAACTAGAACACTCCAAATTCACATCAATTCAGGACTAAATGTATTTTGTATCTTAGATTGAATTCAAGTCCAGTAGAAGATGAAACTTGGAATCTAAAAATTTCCACAATGTGTACCTGAACTTGCCCTTGAGCTGTTATTTCCTGGAGTTTCTACTCCCTTGGGTACGACTGTGTGTTCTGCATCCTCTGCCTTTGATCTTCCCTACCACAGATATCCTCACTTGTCACTTCTTACCTTTGTATTCTGCCAATTATCAGAACCCTATGTCTTCTGGAAAACTTCTTCTTCGATCTAGTCCTCAACTGTCCCTATAAGCCATGGCAATCCAGAGGTCACCCACACTTCTCATTCTGTCTGGTATCATGATTACTCCCACAGCTTATTTCCCTGATTGGAGCAGCGCTGTAACTTACTCGTATTTATAACTGCTAAGGCTTCTGGCAGAGAGCTCTGCTCTGATCACAGTAGGTGTTCAATAAATGTTTATGAAATTGAATGGAATTTCTGAAACATATGGGTAACTAATTCAAATGCCAAAATATAAATGTTTCCTGTAGCTCCTCTGTTTAAGAAGAAAGCTCCCTGCTCTCTGCCTTGCAGATGCTGCCACATGCTTATTCGATGCTTCATTCATCAACACTAAGCTGCGATGTCAGAGACATGAAATGGACTAAATGCAGATGATTTGCAATTTGTAGACAAATCACCATTAGCATTTTTATTTTTATTTTTTTACTTCAATCACGATTAGTAGCCCATTTCCTCATTAGCACTCATGTATACAGAGAGCTTCCTCTCATAGTCAAATAGTCTGACCATCATATTATTAGATACATTAATCAAGTTAACTTTCTATATGTGGGATATAGAGCTGTGATCCACAAATTGGAGATTAGTAATGCCTCTTGAATTGCTGCCTGATTTTTTTTAGTATGACATTTGGATAATGAGAGGTGTCATCAAGGGCTAGGAAGTCAACATTTTTCTCTTTTCAGATTTGCATACAGCTGGTTTAAGGACAAACCAGTTGGTTCTGGTTTGGGAGGTGCCAATTTAAAAGGGGCACCAAAACATTACCTATTATAATCTATCCCTTTTAACTCATGTTTATGGTGCGATTTAACTTGTTTTATTTTCTTTGAAATAGAGAGCACCCTATAGATGAACTATTAATAGAAATAATAATAACAAATAACAATAGTTATACAAACTGAGCATTCCTAACTCCCTCCTCTCCCAAATTCTTAGATTTAAAATATTGCAAAGCCTGAAACACTTTTTGGAGCTGACATGAAGCCACAGAGGAAAATCCACACACACCTGACCTCATGTGATGGGTAGCAGTCAAAATGCAGGCTCAATAAAAATTTTTTTTTCAGCAAGAAGATGATTTACTATAATCATTGAATTTATATTACTTATTTATTCTACATTATCTTATTTATTTATTTATTTTTATTCTAATTTGTTACATATGAGAGCAGAATGCATTATAATTCATACTACACATATAGAGCACAATTTTCCATCTCTGTTGTATATAAAGTATATTCACACCATTCATGTTTTCATACATGTACTTAGGGTAATGATATTCATCTCATTCCACCATCTTTTTTACCCCCATCCCCCGTCCCTTCCCCTCCAACCACTCTCCCCTATCTAGAGTACGTCTAATCCTCCCATGCTCCCCTCCCAAGCCCCTATGTATCAGCCTCCTTATTTCAGAGAAAATATTTGGCATTTGGTTTTCTGGGATTGGCTAACTTCACTTAGCATTATCTTCTCCAACACCATCCATTTACCAGCAAATGCCATGATTTGATTCTCTTTTATTGCTGAATAATATTCTATTATGAATATGTACCACATTTTCTTTATCCATTCATCTACTGAGGGGCATCTAGGTTGGTTCCACAGTTTAGCTATTGTGAATTGTGCTCCTGTAAACATTGAGGTGCCTATGTCCCTGTAGTAGGCTGTTTTTAAGTCCTTTGGGTATAAACCGAGGAGTGGGATAGTTGGGTCAAATGGTGGTTCCATTGCCATATTTCCAAGGAATCTACATACTGCTTTCCATATTGGCTGCACCAATTTGCAGTCCCACCAGCAATGTGTGCCTTTTCCCCCAAATCCTTATCAACACTAATTGTTGTTTCTGTTCTATTTTTTTAATATTAATTTTTTAGTTGTAGTTGGACACAATACCTTTATTTTATTTATTTATTTTTATGTGGTGCTGGGGATTGAACCCAGGGCTTAACATGTGCTAGGTAAGCACTCTACTGCTGAGCCTTAATAGCTGCCATTCTGACCTGAGATGAAATCTTAGAGTAGTTTTTATTTGCATTTCTCTAATTTCTAGAGATGTTGAATATTTTTTCATAATATTTGTTGATTGATTGTATATCATCTTCTGAGAGGTGTCTGTTCAGGTCCTTGGCCCATTTATTGATTGGACTATTTGTTTTTTTTGGTGTTTAGCTTTTTTAGTTCTTTACATACCCTAGAGATTAGTACTCTATCTGATGTGTGAGTGGTAAAAATTTGCTCCCAGGATGTAGGCTCTCTACTCCCCTCACAGATTGTTTCTTTTGCCAAGAAGCAGCTTTTTAGTTTGACTTCATCCCATTTGTTGATTCTTGGTTTTTCATCCCTATGCTATAGGAGTCTCATTAAGAAAGTTGGGGCCTAATCCAACATAATAGAGATTTGGACCTACTTTTTCTTCTAATAGACTCGGTAGTTTAATTCCTAGGTCCTTGACCAACTTTGAGTTGAGTTTTGTGCATGGTGAGAGAGGTAGGGTTTAATTTCACTTTGTTACATATGGATTTCCAGTTTTCTTCTTTACCTATCCCCTTTAATTTCTTTTGTCTACTTGCTCTGGCCAGTGTTTCAAGAACTATGTTAAATAGAAGTGGTGAAAGAGGGCATCCCTGTCTTGCCCTAGTTTTTAGAGGGAATGCTCTCAATTTTTTCCCCATTTAGAATGATGTTGGCCTGGAACTTAGCATAGATAGCTTTTATGATGTTGAGATATGTTCCTGTTTTCCCTAGTTTTTCTAGTGTTTTGAACAGGAAGTGGTGCTGTATTTTGTTGAATGCTTTTTCTGCACTGATTAAGATGATCATATGATTCTTATCTTTAAGCCTATTGAAATGATGAATTACATTTATTGATTTTGGTATGTTGATCCAACCTTGCATCCCTGGGAAGAACCCCACTTGATCATGGTGCACTAACTTTTTGATATGTTTTTGAATTCAATTTGCCAGAATTTTGCATCTATGTTCATTAGAGATAGTGGTCTAAAATTTTATTTCTTTGATGTGTTTTGGCCTGGTTTTGAGTGATATTGATATTGGCCTCATAGAATGAATTTGTAAGTGCTCCCTCCTTTTCTACTTCATAAAATAATTTGTTGATGCCTTTAATATTTTCTATTTTATTGGAGTACAAGTTTTCAAAATAACTTATAATTATCTTCTGTATTTCTGTAGTGTCTGTTGTGATATTTCCTTTTTCATCACGTATGTTACTAGTTTGAGTTTTCTCTGCTTGCTTCCACATCTATTTTCTTTCAGAACCTGATTTTTCTCAACCTTTCACCTGCATTCTGTGGATGTCTTTCCCTATATGACGACTCTCTTGGAGGCAGCGTATTGTTGGGTCTTTTTTAAAAATCCAATCTGCCACTCTATGTCTTTTGATTGGTGAGTTTAGGCCATTAACATTCAGGGTTATTATTGAGACATGATTTGTATACCCAGCCATTTTTGTTTATTTTTGTTCTTTAACTTGATTTTGTTTCTCATTTGGTCAGTTTTTCCTTTAGTTTAATACCTTCCTTTGCTGATTTTCATTGTTGTTTTTCAATTCCTCTTTATGGAATATTTTACTGATGATGTTCTGTGGTGCAGGCTTTCTAGTTGTAAATTCTTTTAACTTTCATTTATCATGGGAGGTTTTTATTTCATCATCAAATCTAAAGCTGAACTTTGCTGGATATAAGATTTTTGGTTGGCATCTATTTTCTTTCAGAACCTGATAAATGTTGTTTCAGGATCTTCTAGCTTTCAGGGTCTGGTTGAAAAATCTTCACATAATCTAATTGGTTTTCCACTGTATGTAATCTGATTCCTTTCTCTCGAGGCTTTTAATATCCTATCCTTATTCTGAATGCTAGGCATTTTCATTATAATGTGCCTTGGTGTGAATCCGTTGTAATTTTGTACATTTGGTATCGTGTAAGCCTCTTGAATTTAGTTTTCCAATTCATTCTTCATGTTTGGAAAATTTTCCGATGTTATTTCATTGAATAGATTGTTCATTCCTTTGGTTTGGAACTCTATGCCTTCCTGTATCCCAATAACTCTTAAATTTGGTCTTTTTATGCTATTCCATATTTCTTGAATGTTCTGGTCATGGTTTCTTACCATTTTCAGTGTGTGATCTACATTCTTTCTAAGATTATATATTTTGTTTTCAATGTCTGAGGTCCTGTCCTGTCTTCTAATCTGTTGGTGATGCTTTCAATTGAACTTTTAATTTGGTTTATTGTTTCTTTTATTTCAAGGATTTCTATTTGGTTTTTCTTTAGACTCTCTATCTCCCTATTGAAGTAATCTTTTGCTTCTGGTATTTGCTTTTGTAGCTGTTTATTGAAATGATCTTTTGCTGCCTGTATTTGTTCTCTTATATCATCCTTTAATTCACAGAACATTTTAATTAAGTACATCCTGAACTCCTTCTCTGTAATTTCTTTTTCTGTGCTGGCCATGGATTCTAATAGTGTGGTATTTTGACTTGTTTGGGGCACTTTCTTCCCTTGTCTTTTCTTGTTGTTCATGCGTCTTCCTTTTTAGCACTGTGGATCTGAGGTGTTACCGTTTTTGCCCTATAGGCTTATAGTGCCTTCGTAGGGTTCCAATACCTCTCCTTTGAAGGGAAGGACAATGTTAACAGATCCCAAAATAAACTAAATACCACCTAAAAACAAATAGTGGTTACTAAGATGTTTACAGTTTGGTCACAGTGTACAGAAATGGTGAATTCAATTATTATCTATAATATAATCGGTAGGTTTGTAAAAGGGTTTATAGTTTTTGATTATGGACAAAGAACTGGAGGTGAGATGTAGGAAGATATGCTGAGGAGGTATGAGATGAGGATATGCAGTTATTATATCTTAGGAAGTGTGAAAGAGAAATCTAAAGAAGAAGGTTAGTAGCATGAGAATAGAGAGGTAGTAATTTTGGGTAGACAAGTAAGAGGGAAGACAGTGGAGTACATAAAACAAACACACATATATGTTAAGAAAAATAAAAAATGTTAAAATAGTAAATTGGAGAGAAAAAACAAAAAAGAAAAGAAAAAGAATACACAACAAAACTGTAATATACTATTCAATCGTCTCAGTTCTCAATATCCTAATTTATGCAAAGCACTTGGTTTCACATATGTTGGGGATGTGAGGGCGGGAGAATAAAGAGGGAGAGGAAAGAAAAAAAATCTCTAAGGAAGAAACAAGGATTGCTTTGGTTGGAGATCAGTATCTTTCCTGATTCCTTTCTTGTCCAATAGGTGGGGTTGTCTGTGTTGTCTGTTCTTAGTTGGAATCTCCATCCTGAGGGAGGAAGATTGCAAGTTCAACGCCAGCCTCAGTAACTTAGTGAAGCACTAAGCAACTTAGTGAGTCCCTGTCTTGGAAAAAAAATTTAAAGGGCTAGGGATACAGCACAATGGTAAAGTGCCCCTGGGTTCAATTCCCAGTACCAAAAAAAATAAATAGAGTGGAAAACTGAATATAACTTCCAGATATTATTTGATTCAAAAGCAAACAAAAGAAATGGATAAAAAAACTTACTTCAAAAGAACCAGAAAGAACTCCTAACATATTTTGAACAAGACAGTATTTTAAACGAGGAAGTTTTTAACCCGTGGTCTTGTCATTTCACACTCAGTATGAGTGACTAAAGCTACAGATAAGCAGGGAATACTAATTATCAAGTGTGTGGATCAAAAAGTTAGACCTACAGCATTCAAATCCGATTTTTGCCACTTGGTAGAAGCTGTGGGTGTCTTTGGGCATGTGGTAAAGCCTAAGTCTTGATTTTACCAATTAGAGGTTAGGGATAATAGTGGTACCTAATACATAGGACTGTTAATAGCATGAAATGAGATAAATCACATAAAGGCATCAATGCCTAGAATACAGTAAGCACTTGGGAAATATTAGTCTCCCATATTATTCAGTTATGAGCATCGGGAAAATTGAGAAATAAAAGATGACCCCAAACAAGTTCACTTGTTATGTTCTGAACATTTACTATATCTATTTATGAATAGAAAAGCAATGTCATTCTCCCTCACTGCATAAGTGTTAATCAAACAATTAAATGGTATAGATTTTTTCAGACACCAAAGTGTTACCTTTCTGGAGGACTCACATGGCTTAGTCTAATCCTGAAGGCATACAATATGGCTCACTGAAAAAATAAATCAACACTAAAGAAAACTGATCTACAAAGAATATAACTTGCCAAAACAAAGCATACTTCCTAACAATTTTGTATTCAAATCAACACAATCTCCAGCCTACAAAATCTCAGTAAGCTATGCCATCTTATCCACCAAAAAGGAATAAAACCCCACAAAACCGTTCTACATTGTAGATACATCATTTTTTTAACTTCAATTCTCATCCATTAAAAAGTTCCCAAACCCAGGTAATCCAGAAAAAGACATTTTTTTTCTTTTTTGTGATTTCTTGAAAGGTCAGAGTTGAGAGCTCATGGCAACTGTGGCAAGACTTAAACAGAATAAACAAATTAGGCCCCATTATTTCATTCTTCAATGTGTGCCTAAGCCATCCTGGAGATGATTCACAGACACTGAGGGTTTTTGTCTTTTGTTTTTAATTGTGGGAGCAGAGGGTGGGGTAGAAAGACCCTTGTGTTATGATCTGGCTGTGATCTTACACCAACAGCAGCCTCTGAGTTTTAGTGGTCCACCCGTGAACACTGGATAACAATTTTATCTTACATGATTGGTATGAGGTTGAACAGAAATAATGTACATGAAGGCACTTTTGAAACTATAAAGCTTCTGTGAGTGTTATTCTCAGAGAGAGAGAATAGCTCTCTGCCCCTTTTCTCTACCCTATCCTCCAACACCCACACCCACCTACACCCAAACATACTCACAAACACACTTGCTCCAAACTTTCTGTAAAGGCTATGAATATCTTTCACCAGCACCCACTGGACTTCTGCCACCATGAATGCAGTCAGAATCTAAGACAGATACATTAGAAAGGAGAAACTGGGTTCATCCCATTATTCTGGTTCAAATTTTCAGTGTGGAAAGAAATCTGTATTTTAACCTGTTTTTGTTCATTTAAAAAGGGGTTGTACCTGTTGCTGGCCTTCCTTTCCAGGGTGTTGGCCCTTAAAGTACAACCTAGAGAACCAATGAATGAGTGGGATCCAACGCTTTGGTTTTATTAGTCTGGGAAATATACCCAAGATTCTCTAACCAAAGACTGAAAAAAATAGGGGACACAATTTGAGACCTAAATTCACACTGGGAATTTCCTACTTCCTCCCCTATCAAATGGAAGAACCTGATGGTGGAGAAACAGGGGTGACCTCTGACCCAGGTGCAATGGATGCAGCCTAATTTCACAAGGAACTCACAGGGAGGTACTGCACTTTCCACATGGGGCAAAGAAACATGGAAGAACCCAATTTTCCCACAAACAAGGTACCTTCCCTGGGTTATTTTCCTAGAGAAGAATGGATGGAGATTATGGTTGATCCAGCTCCCTTCTTTCCCTTGAAACCTCTATGGACAGGGACACAAGGAGACCATCAATGCTAGATTGGTGACAATAATCAGTGGCCATGGGACAGAGAAGTCCAGAGAAGCACATAGCTTGTTTGTCTCAATTTTCCTGGAAAAAATGAGGCTTTTGAGAATCTGTCCTTAAACCCCCTCCATTGAATGCAAGTATTTGAAAACAAAGACTTTTGGGTTTTAAATTCAAATTTCTAATTTCCTCCCTTTGGATGAAAGGTAATGTATTACTCAGGGTTTCCAGAGAAACAAAACCATTAGGATGTGATTGCTTGTTTGTTTGCTTGTTTATGTGTTGGAAGAAATTGGCTCACATGATGATTATAGAGGCTGACACATCCCAAGATCTGCAGGGTGAGTCAACTAGCTAGAGACTCAGGACAGCTGATGGTGTGATTCCAGTCCGAATCAAAAGGTCTGAGACCCAAGAGAACTGGTGGTGTAGTTCCAGTCCAAAGGCAGACAGGTTTGGGACCCAGAAAGAGCTGACGTTTTAGTTCAAATCCAAAGGCAAGAGAAAATCTATTGTTCTAGTTTGAAAGCTGTCAGGTAAGTACTCAAGGGGAAGGCAGCCTTTGTTGTTTTATCCAGGGCTTCCACTGATCAAATGAGGCCCACCCCCAGTAGGGCAAAGAGTATGCTTTACTCAGTCTACCAATGAAAATGTCAATATCATCCAGAAATTCCCTCACAGAAACATTCAGAATGATGTTTGATCAAATATCTGGGCACCCAATGGTCCAGTCAAGTTGACACACAGAATGAATTTTCCCATGTAATAATTAATATTTACATGCCAAATTTCTCATCTGAGAATCACAAATTCTGTGGTTCCACCCAACTTTCCAATAGCCTTCCACTCATTATTAGATGAGTTGCTTACTATTCATGTTTTGTTATTACAAAATTAAGAACAACTTGATTACCTATCTCTTAAGTTATTAAGTGATCAAGGTAATTTTCCTTATTTTAATTATAAAAGCATTTTTATGCTAAGTCTCTTTCTTTGAGAGAACACCTTTTACTGAAACTGATAAATAAATATTCAAGCTGCTATTATACTTTCAGCTCTGGATAATACTTTGAAGAAAAAACTTGCAAGCACATCATGTTACTGCCCAAAAACTTCATCAAAATTCTGGACATAATGATTTTGTTTTCAATGGGCTCTCAAGAGGTGATAATTAGCTTCCATTAAACATAATAAATATTAATGCAAGCCAGAAACAAAATACAGACAATATTGTACTATACACATTCATAGTGCAAGTATTCAGTCTGCAAATTATGTGAAGCTTCCCAGGAGCAATAAGTAATCTAAGGCAAACTTAGGAACTCTGGTTTACACAACAGAAGTTCCATTTTTATGTGCCAGCACTTTAAGACTGAAATAAAGTCAATAATCTAAAAGTGTGTTCCCAGATTTTTCCTGAGCTTTAAATTTAAAAGGAACTGAGGTATAGATGATGTAAATGTTTTAATTCAACTTTGTAAGCACTGTGTTCTATTTAAAAAAAAAAACACATTCTATATCATGATGTCAGTGGCTCACATCAAACAATACCAAATGTTTAGGATTTAAATGGCATTTCTTATGTTACGATGGGGAGAGATGGTCATCGGCATTAAGGGAAGTTCCCAGAAAAAAAAATCATAGAAAGTTAATTTTTTTAAAAAAAATCAAACTATAATTAGTTGCTGCTACACACTAGAAAAGCTAAAATTAAAATGACTGACCACAAAGTATTGGTGAGGATTGGAGGTCTCATGTACTGCTCATCGAAATGGAGAATGCTATAACCACTTTGGAAAGCAGGTTAGAGTTTCTTACAAAATTAAATATTCACCTACCATATGGTACTGTTTCAACAATTCCACTCCAACATACTTATCTAAGAGGAATGAAAAAGATTTATATTCAAAGAGATATCTTCACGAATGCTTTGTAACAGTTTTATTTGGCTGTTATTGATAAAAGAAATTGAATACTATCTAAATGTCCATAAATAGATGAATTGATAAATTATGGCCCTATCACGGACTACTGCTCAGCAATTAAAAGGAATAAACTGTTGATACAATGAAGATTAACTTCAAAAACATTGTGATAAGTGAAAAGAGTCATACACAGAAGAATATATTTTATAGAGTTCTATTTATGTAAAATTCTAAGATAAGCAGAACTCATCCAGATTGAGAGAAAGCAAATTTGTCTGGGGCACTGGAGATGGACATTGACTGCAAACATAATGGAACTTTCTGGGGTGATGGAAATATTCTGTCTCTTGATTGTAGCGGCAGTTATGTAAGTATATATTTGTCCAGACCCTTATATATGAA
The DNA here is from genome assembly GCF_964194105.1 of Spermophilus citellus. Lineage (NCBI taxonomy): Eukaryota > Metazoa > Chordata > Mammalia > Rodentia > Sciuridae > Spermophilus > Spermophilus citellus. Next base: position 32,749,476 of record NC_138182.1, read on the forward strand.
TCATATCTCATTACAGTTTATTTATTTATTTTTTTGTAAATAGGCTAACAATTTGAGCAGGCACTTGAAAAAAGACAATATCTGAATGACCAACAATCCTATGAAAATATGCTCAATACTACTATTCATCAGGAAAATGCAAATTAAAACCGCAATGGGATGCCACTGCACACCCACTAAAATAACCAGCATATAAGTGCTTGACAAGTTTTGGCAAGGAAGTGAAACAATCTCTGCAACTCATAAGATGCAGCAGTACTTTGAAAAACTGGAAATTTCTACTAAAACCAAACACCACCTATCTTATGAACCAGCAATTTGGCCACAAAGGTATATACACAAGAGAAATGAGTGACAACATTCACTAAAAGATAGATAGGAGTATCTTCACAGTAACTACTCGTAATAACTCGAAGCTGGAAACAACCCAGGTGCAAGTTAGCAGAAGAATGAATAAATAAGTTGTGGTATATTCATATGAAGTATACAGTGATATAAATAGGTAAACTAGTGGTACACACAGCTATTTGAATGAATCTCATTATATTAAGTAGAAGATCCAGACACACCCACACAAATTCTAATGCGCTCCATTTAACTCAAGAATAGGGAAAACTAATCAATAATGATAGAAAGCAAAACAGTGATTACTTCTAGAATATGCATTATGGGAAGGGACAGAGAGAACCGTGTGGGATGCTGGGGAGAGTCCTATATCTTGCTCTGGACAGGGTTAGGTAATTGTAGGTAATTAGTGAAAAAAAAAATTATCAAGCTATGCAGTAAACATTACTGCACTGTATACATTTACCATATGTGAATGATGCATCACTTTTTAAAAATCCATTGGGATGTGTCTTCAGCTGATGGAAGAATAAAGACTCCACTCACTGGTGACAATAGCAACGATAAAACTGGATTTGTGAATATGAGGAGTCTTTTACTGAAGAAACACACAGTACACAAAAAATATACAAGTTATTTCTTTTTTAACAAAACAGAAAGTTTATCTCAAATTCAGGTGGAACCAATTGGAAGCATATTTTGAAGTAATGTTGGATTTCAAAAGTTCCTTTGGAGTCACCAAAGTTGTTCTTGACTTTTTTTTTTATTAAAACCATCTTGTTCCATTTATGTTCCTATAAGTCTTTCTTTATTTGATTTCCTTGATGGGTTTAAAATATTTTCTTCAAGGTGACAGCCACCTTGCCTGGAAATAACAGGGTTTTCTCTAGGGAGGTGAAAGATCATTTGGTAAGCAAAAGCTGACAGATGTGAATAGCAATTTTAACCTACAAAAAGATCGTGGATATTGGGGAATTCAATCTCCACAATCTTGCTAAAGAGCTGACAGAGCCTGGGGAAGGAATGCAGATTGGGAAAGAACTGATTTCTGCCGATCAAGAAAACCAAAGCAAGAGCTCATGAATATTGATTATGGACCTGCCTTCTCCCTACAGAGAGAAAGGCAAACACAATGCCATCCATATTGCAGTACTGAGATCCAGCCCCACAGCACGTTGCTGCTAGATCATCAACAGCTCATCAAACTGCAATCTAGACATATTTATTCACTTTCCTATCATGTTTCCAGGGAGAGAGAACCTGTTTCACAAAATTGTTGATAGGCCCTATTCTGGGAACTCTAAAATGGAGTCCAAGAAAATAAGGATCTGCCATGTACGACATGCTCAAAAACAAAAAGAAATGCTTACCAGAAAGACACAAACAGTGTAGACTCACAGATCCTGTCTATTTGGTAGTGGAGGATAAGGGGTGGATATCATCAGGGGAAAGAGAAATGAAAAGGGGAAAAGGAGAGTTGTTAGCTAGTTAGGAAATACACTCTAAGAGCCTTTTAATATGTCTTTTTTTCCCCCATCAAATACAGAGCCCTTCTGTGGACTAATATAGTCTTTTCCTAAAGAAAATGGCAGATTCCGTTAATGAGGATTTTGTTGTTCTTGTTCTTCCCAGGAAATGTATAATCTAATCATGGGTTTGATTACTGGGGACTGAGTCAGACATTTTTTTTTTTTTTTTGCTTATGAATAAAGCAGGGCTCAAATAGTACACATAGTCAGTGGTTTGAGCCATGGTGTCAGTGATGGGTTATTAGCAATTTATTATGTTGGAGAAATTTGATTGCCCATCAAAAAAAAAAAAAACAAATTCCTAGAAGGAGTTATTTAGCATTAAATAAAAATGCAAATCTCTCTGACTTCCTACCAGAGATGAGCAAAAATTGCATTTGTTATTCTTCATATTTAAGCAACCATAGAGTTTCAGAGAATAGGACTATGTGAGCAACCTGTTTCCTACCCTGGAGGAACTGATACTAACAAAGTAAAATTTTCTCTGTGCTAGTAGTTTTAAGAAAGAGAAAGAATATATATATTAATGGTGGATTCTCTAAGCACTCCTCA